>NC_134777.1:5338410-5345910 GCF_046742065.1 Oratosquilla oratoria
CCTTTCCTTACGTCCTTTCCTATCTTGCACAACCTTTCTTCCTTTCTTTTTCAACATGTATATTCTCATGTGCCCCTTTCCTTACGTCTGCCCATATTCCTTTCTTCGTTTTTTAAACACCTCTCCTTTCACCTCTCTGCTCTATTTTGGAATCTGCAATACACCTTTCTTTCTTGCATGTCTATCTGTCTACATGTTTGTCTCCTTATATATATATATATATATATATATATATATATATATATATATATATATATATATATATGTATATATATATATATGTATATATATATATACAAATATATGTATGTCTGTCTGTCTGTCTGTCGGTCGGTCTGCCTATATGACTGTCTGTCTGTCTGTTTTTGTTTGTCTTTCTGTCTTTGTGTGCATGCACGTGTGTGTGTGTGTGTGTGTGTGTGTGTGTGTGTGTGTGTGTGTGTGTGTGTGTGTGTGTGTGTGTGTGTGTACACGTGCGCGTGTGTGTGTGTGTTTATATTTGTTTGTATATGTACTCATCACACACACTAACCTTCCCATTTTTCATATTTTACTGCCACGACTATGACCTCAAGGTCTGACTATTTCCCCTGAACACCGTCAAGAGGACTACCAGTGCACTACCAGAAATCAAACCTTAGCTGCCTCTATTCTGCTCCTCCATCTTCCTCCCCTCTTCTTCCTCTTCCTACATCATATCCTTAAACTCTTTCTTCTCCTCCTTATCGCCTTCTACTCTTTTTTAACAGCTCTTCTTTCTTCTCCTCCGCATGACGTCAGCGGTCGCCTCAGCGCAGAGGGACACTATTTTCGGTCTTTCCTGAGCAGACCTTTTAAAGTTATTGGGCCGTAACCTAAGCCAAACTCCTTCTATTTCTTCTTCTTCTTCTTTCTCTTCTTCTTTCTCTTCTTCTTTCTTCTTCTTCTTCTTCTTCTCCTTCTTTCTTCTTCTTTTTCTTCTTCTGCCTCTTCTTTTTCTTTTTCTTCTTCTTTTTCATTTCATTCTTCTTCTTCTTATTGTCGTTATCATTATCATTATCATTATCATTATTTCTTCTTCTTCTTCTTCTTCTTCTTCTTCTTCTTCTTCTTCTTCTTCTTCTTCTTCTTCTTCTTCTCTTTCTTCTTCTGCTTCTGCTTCTGCTTCTTCTTCTTCTACTTCTTTTTTATTGTTTTTCTACCACTACTTCTCCAGTTTTTTTTGTCTTCTTTCTTCTTCTTCTTCTTTTACTATTTTCTCTTCTTCTTCTTCATCTCCTTCTTGTCTTTATAGATATTACCGGTATTTGTCTTTCCTTCTCTGTCATATTTTGTTTCCTCTTTCTTATTCTTGTTCTTTTTCGTCTCTTGTTTCACTTCTTTCTTAATTCTCCTTTGTCTTCTGTTTTTCTTTTTCTTTTTCTTTCTTGTTTACTATCTCTTTTTCCTTTTCCCATTCTTTTCATTCCTATATTTCTTTTCATTTCCTTTTCCTTTTTTCGCTTCTTTCTCTATCTTTGTGGGATGGGAAGAAGCTTAACGTGGACTTCGTATTATTAGAATCTATTAATATTCACGTTTTTTTTTTAATATAATTATACATTTATATGATATTTTTGTCTTCAGAAATTCCTTCACCAATAAAGGCCTTCTCTTTCTTATCGAGGGTTCACTTCTCAGAAATTGGGTAATTCAGGAGTTCTTTTATTGTGGTTTTCTGATGTATTATCTTATTGGTATCTTCCTTTCTCCAGTGTCACCTTCACCACCAGACTTCCACCCTGCTACGGTTACTTTCCTTTCCAGCGCACTTCCCCTTTAAGCATCTGCCCTGTTGGTCGTACACGACTTCACAGGCCCCACCTCCACCGCTTTTATTCCACACTTTTTGCATTCTGAATTTGCATGTAAAATTCGTATCCATACTCAGGCACGCTCACAGCTTTTAGTCCCTACACTTCCTGGTGTTTTACTAAATATTTGTATGTGCAATAAGCTTATCTTTTGGCCAAGCAAAAAGGTTACACAGGAGATAACATTGGGGAAGCTATAGTAAATATATAAATGGCCTCTCCCACCGCGGCCTGCCCGGTTGTGTGTACACTTCCGCAAATGTAAGGTTGACACACAGTTGAAGACCATTGCATTACAACAAAATGAAAGTAGCAGTATCCTGAGACCACTAATTTTTAATGTCCTCGATGTTTCATTTTAGTATTGTTAATAATAAATGTTCCACGTCCTTACTGTAATGTGTGCTTTAAGAAAATTGCAAGGATTTTTCTTGTGATAACGAAACACTATTTCTTATTTTATTTTTCATCGTTTTTATATTATAAATGAGTTTTGGGTATTCAAAATAATAAGGTAGTAAGGTAAATAATAATTCGGAGCTAATATTCAAGTTACTTCGTAAAATTTTGAAAATATTTGGAATTTTCTTGCGCTAAAAGCCGTATGGAGGCATCGTCTTGAGGTATAAAAATTGTACAGGGCTCCTGAGGATCAATGGTTCTGTTGTATCTTCTCAAAGCTAAACATTCACTCCTCACTTTCTTCTTATTATTATTCTTTTTCTTTTTTCTCTCATTCTGTTTTTTTTTTTTTTTTGCCAGGAAGGTAGAATAGCCAAGTGGTAGCCAGAATAATAATAATAATAATTGATGCCTCAGGTGTTACCAACTACAAATCAGAACCTCGCATTGACTGGCAACAGTTCCCGGGTCTTTCCATACGAAAGACGGCTAAAATAGCTGGCCACAGACAGAATATAGTTTGGTTGCTGCCGGGACTAAAAGAAGATGATCCCCCGGTAGAAACGGTTCATTGTCATGTGCGAGAGCTTCTTCGCTACCGGGAAGACACCAGAGTGGTAGGCAGGCAGTAATGAAAGAAATGTGCTACCCGGTACTGAAGGATGGAGTAGAATGATATGGACAATAACCCTTTTCACTAACTGAAAGTTCCCATGAAGATAAATAATGAAGGCTGACAGTAAGCAAGATATACGGAAACACTCGATCCATTGTGAGGGCGTTTGTTTAAAAACCCACCTTTACTACCAAGGAAATAATATAAAGACGAATGGTACTATACAGAATAGTCCAGGATTTGAGAAAATGTCACATGTAATCCTTGAGAAAGTAATCGAAATAGGGTATAAACCAAATGGCCTGCTGATAACGACAATGAAAATAACATCACTACGCGGTGTAGAACTCTGTCAAAACATACCCCATGACACCTCACGGAATACCACCACCATCCTTCCATTTCTCCAGCATCTCTCCAACACTTTTCCAACGCACGAGCATTTCTTCAGCATAGACTCAACCTTAACAAAGAAAAATCTTACGCCCTTCTCACCAAGTTAACTTACTCAATACGGCAACGCATTGTAAAACTTACGGATTGACAAACAACTAATGATCTTGTTTGGTTCAGAGTCGAATTTCTTGCTTGAACGAAGTCTCCGTCCCACAAGGTCTGATTCAGACCAATGTATGGAGCATTAGTAGAACGAAATTCTTTTTGTGAAACACTACGAGATGTGGAGAGTGCGTTTCCATATCCAAGGTGCAAAATCTGGAAATGTTCACCAACTCACGAGATGGCCTCTATTTCTTTTCTCCGTGTCTGAATCTTTCTCTCTCTCTCTCACTCTCTCTCTCTCTCTCTCTCTCTCTCTCTCTCTCTCTCTCTCTCTCTCTCTCTCTCTCTCTCTCTCTCTGTCTGTTTGTCTTTCTTTATGCATATGTACATATATATGCATATATATATATATATATATATATATATATATATACATATGTATATATTTATATATATATATGTATATATATATATATATATATATATATATATAATTCTCAAATTTTCACACCTCACTCACGTGTACACATACACACACACATACACACACACACACACACACACACACACACACACACACACACACACACACACACACACACACACACACACACACACACACACACACACACACACACACGCACGCACGCACGCACACACTCACACACACACACACACACACACACACACACACACACACACACACACACACACACACATGCACTCACACAAACGCATCCACTTTCATTCTTTTTCCTTCAATCTCATTTTTCCGTCTATTAATCTATCTACGAGTATCTAATCCCCACCTATCATTTATTCCTCTGTTCATATATTCATCTTTCTATCTATATATTTTTCCTTCTGTCAACTTATTCATCTATCTAACCATCTATTCACTTATTTTATTTATCTATCTATTTGTCCATTTATCTATTTTTCTACCTATCAATATATTTATATATCCATCCACCTATTCATCTATTTTTTCTCTCATGTAACCATTTTCCACCAACTCACACCCCTCTTTTCTTTTATTGACATTTTGACCCTTTCCTCGTCGTGGCTTAGTGTCTATTAGTCCTCCTGTTTGTCTGTATGTCTGTGTGTATGCGTGTGTAAGTGTATCTACATGTCTGTTTGCCTGTCTGCATGTCTGTCTATCTGTCTGTCTATTTGCATGTTTGTCCATCCGTCTGTTTGCGTGCTTCTCTTGCAGAACATATCTATATAACCCAGTCCTTCCTTCATATAGCCCCTCTTCTCTAATCCTCGTTCTCCACATCCATCTTTTTGTTTTACTTCTTCATTCCCCCGTTCCGGTTCTGTGAATTCCATTCTTCGCATTCTCTGCTTTTTCCCCCTTTTTCTTCCTTTTATTCTTCTCAGCTCCCGTCTTCCACTTATTGTTTCTCTTCCTCTTCCATGTCTTCCTCTTATATCTGCTTCGATGTCCCAACCCTCTTGTAACCGGTGAGAGGTTGACAGTATCCAGTATGAATATGTTAATCCCACCAAATACATAAACGCTTATGTTAATGCCACACAATACATAAAAGCTTAATCTGAACGGGCGTTAAACCCTTTGCTATGGAAGACATACCGCAAGAACAAAACAAACACGACAAGCGTCAGGATAACGGGAATAAAGGCGTCTCCCTGTGTGGATTGTTTTAAAACTTTACATCGTCTTTCCTGCCCCAACGTAACAATTTCTTTAATCTTCATTTCTCCCCTGTATCCATTCCCTCGACCTTTCTTTCTCCCTCCACATTTTAGTGGAAGGACAGACCAATTGGTCTTTGATTGCCTTCAATCTGTACCTCCTCTCCCGCACAATCCACCCACCTTAGCCATTCGTGGTCGTCTTGTTTACAGTGGGAGTCTTTATTTCCAGTCCGGAGAATTTACTTCACTTTTCTTCTTCCTAAAACTCCTCCCATGTGTCCTTTGTCTCCGTTTTCTCCTCCTCCTGCACCTCTTGTTCCATTTCCTGCTCCTCCACCTCCTCCTCCTCTTCTTGTCATTCTTCTTCCTCCTGCTCTTGATCTTCATAAACCTCCCCCACTTCTTCCTTCTCCTCCCAATCTTCCTCCTTCCTTTTGTCCTTCTTCTCCTCTTCTTTTTCTTCCTTCTCTTTTCATTTCTCCTCCTCTTCCTCCTTCACTCTTTATTTTTCCTCCCTCTTCCTCCTCTTCCTCCTTCACTCTTTATTTTTCCTCCCCCTTCCTCCTCCTCCTCCAACTTTCAACTCCTCTTCTTCAGACTCTTCCTCAAAGTCTTGATTATCTTTTTTCTCCATCTCTTCCCCCTCTTTGTTTTCATATCTGCCTTTATGATTCCTGCCTCCAATTCGTCTTGTCTCTTCTTTTTCCTCTCATGTCTTTATTTTCTTTCGTTCCCCTCTCTTCTCGCCACTAATAAACATTCCACCTTTCTTCCTTGATGTCTCATTGCCTCTCCCTTAATGATGATGATGATTCAGCTTAACGTCCCGAAACTCCTCTATATCAGAAAGCTACCACGGTGCCCCTTACAGAGGACTCTGTAGCATGGAATTCAATGAACCGTGCCCTTGGTTCAACTCGCTGGTGGCAGGCCTCGCATCGCCGTCACCTCGACCTCTGTCGCAAGTAGCGACGCCCTAACCCGCTCGGCCAGATGGTAACGTAATTCATCTCTTCTGTTTCGAATGCAGACACGCGATTTGAAGCAGTAAAGTGGAAGAAAAGCGCGTTCCTCTGTGAAGGATTCCTTCAACAAATCTTGAGCCTTTCAATTGACTCTATGAACAAAAGCAACTGGATGAATTTGTGTGACGATAGTTTTCATGTTTGTATTTTTCTTTTTCTTCTTTTTTAATTTATTTAGTTTTGATAACGCACCCTTTCCTCTGCTTCCGTCCTTCCATTTTAATCATTTTCTTAACTCTTCTTATTGACTCCGTGAACAAAAACAACTAGATGAATTTGTGTGAGGATAGTTTTCATGTTTGTATTTTTCTTTTTCTTCTTTTTAATTTATTTATTTTTGATAACGCACTCTTTCCTCTGCTTCCGTTCTTCCATTTTAGTTATTTTCTTAACTCTTCTTATTGACTCCGTGAACAAAAACAACTAGATGAATTTGTGTGAGGATAGTTTTCATGTTTGTATTTTTCTTTTTCTTCTTTGATAACGCACTCTTTCCTCTGCTTCCGTTCTTCCATTTTAGTTATTTTCTTAACTCTTCTTATTGACTCCGTGAACAAAAACAAGTAGATGAATTTGTGCGAGGATAGTTTTCATGTTTGTATTTTTCTTTTTCTTCTTTTTAATTTATTTATTTTTGATAACGCACTCTTTCCTCTTTATTTCTCGTTTTCTGTCAGCTCCCGTCCTTCCATTTTATATATTTTCCTAACTCCTCTTCATTCACCTGCACGCCTACCAACCTTACCACATTTTTCATTATTTACTCTCCTTTTCCTCTTTTATTTACTGACGTTCAGCTTTGCAATTTATATTCCTTTGCTTTTTCGTCGTATATATTTCCCGCACACGACCTCCATTCATTTCGGGTCGCCCATATCATCTATTTGGTCACATATTATCGGTTATTTTGGAGCCGTGGGTTTCCTGCAAAAGAGACCTGAGGCAATGGACATTTTCCACCTGTAATTTATAGGAAATTAGATAGGATAAACATTTTCATGATGAAATAACAGCTCATACAGAAATAATTAGTAAATTAAGAAAAGGCTCAGTGCCATGGACTGCACTTTATGATCGTGGCTCTCCGTTGGAAGCACCATACAACTTGTAACTTCCACACATGTTTTGTTATCACTAGTTGGATTTTTCCAATTTTAGTAACTTCCAATTATTATTATTATTATTATTATTATTATTATTATTATTATTATTATTATTATTATTATTATTATTATTATTATTATTATTATTATTATTATTATTATTATTATTATTATTACATATATATTTCTTTTTAGCGATGAGGTGATTTCCTGATATGGTGATATTATATGCCTTTTTTTTTTTTGAGGGGGGGCCTATTATGGCCGTATTAGCGATGAGGTCATTTCCTGACATAGTGATATTATGTGTCATCTTCAAAAGCGATTTTATTGCTTGTGTGTGAGGACTCGAA
>NC_134777.1:5350910-5353410 GCF_046742065.1 Oratosquilla oratoria
CATATACCTGTGAAAAGTCTGGGGTAAACTTACTCACTACGGTAAATATAACAAAAGAAACAATTAAAAGGTGTATAGACAAACTCAAAGTTAATAAAACAACCAGGGCCTGACGGTTGGCATCCAAGGATCTTAAAGGAAATGAAAAATGAGATTGTTGTTTCCATTAGAAATTATTTTCAAGAAATCCATCATATCCGGAGATGTTCCCAAGAGAATGGAAGCTAGCTAACGTTACTCCCATATTCAAAAAAGGTGACAAAAAGAAACCAAATAACTATAGGCCTATTAGTTTGACTTCGATCGTAGGAAAAATAATGGAAACTATCATCAGAGATGCTATCGAATATCATTTAGAAAGTAACCGTTTGATAAATGATAGCCAACATGGTTTCAGACGGAAACGTTCTTGCGTGACTAACTTACTCGAATTCTACAACAACAGTTGTCTCGAATTATGACAAAAGAAACAATATAGATTTAATATATCTAGACTTTGCAAAAGCTTTTGATACCGTCCCACACGAAAGACTACTTACTAAATTAGCTTTGCATGGAATAAGTGGTAGCCTATTAGGTTGGACTAGTAATTGGTTGAAAGGTCGAAAACAGAGAGTTGTTTTAAATGGAAAAAACTTCTGGATGGAAAAGTGTTGCAAGTGGAGTTCCTCAGGGTTCCGTTCTTGGGCCACTTCTATTCATAGTATATATAAATGATATAGACCATGGACTAAAATCTACTGTTTCCAAATTTGCTGATGATACAAAACTGTGCGGAGTGGCAAATGATCACTCAAACCAATTAGATATTCAAGAAGATTTAGATAAATTACAGCAATGGTCCTGAAAAGTGGCTAATGAAATTTAACACAAGTAAATGCAAGGTAATGCACATAGGTAAAAATAACAGCAAGTACGATTACAAGTTATTTGGAAATTCGTTAACAAAAGTGGATAGTGAAAAAGATCTCGGCGTAATTATCAGTAACGACCTCAAATCATCCAAGCAGTGTATTTCAGCCTCTGAGAAAGCAAATAAGATTCTAGGATTGATTGCGCGATCTTTTGATTTCAAAAGTCCATCACTCATTAACAAGCTATATAAATCGTTAGTTCGTCCACATTTGGAATATGCTGTTTCCGTATGGTCACCGAATCTCATTAAAGACATTGACAGACTGGAAAAAAGTACAACGGCGAGCCACAAAACTGATTCCAAATATCAAAAATAAATCATACGAAAATCGACTTAAGCACATGAATCTGTTTTCCCTAAAAAAGCGTAGACTCAGAGGTGACTTGATACAGGTCTTTAAGATTTTAAAGGGAATTGACAACATCAAAAGTGACCAAATTTTCACATTGAATGAGAATCAGACAAGAAACAATGGTCTCAAACTGTCCGGAAATAGATTCAATTTGGAAGTAGGTAGAAACAACTTTGCCAACCGTGTAGTTAATGAATGGAATAAACTTCCTGCACAGGTAGTGCAATGTAGTTCAGTTCGAAGCTTTAAGAATCATTTAGATAAATACCTAAGTAAGATGCTGTAATTATTATAATTTATGTTATATTATTTGTTTTTGTTTTGTTATAATTTGTCTGTCTGATTTTCATTTATTATTAGTTATATGTCAATTTATTATCATTTACTATTTACCTGTTTGTTTGTTATTCAACTATACCAATGCATTTATTTATGTATTTTAATTGTTATTTACATTGTTATAGTTTTAATTTATAATTAATATGATTTTTTTTTTTTTTCTGCATCCGACCTAGATATGGATCAAAAGGTCTCCTGTCGGCATGCTTTGCCTTTGTAATCCTTTGTAATATACATACGTACATACAAACATGTATATACACCTATATACATTCTACATACATACATACATACATACATACATACATACATACATACATACATACATACATACATACATACATACATACATACATACATACATACATACATACATACATACATACATACATACATACATACAAACATGTATATACACACCTATATACATTCTACATACATACATACATACATACATACATACATACATACATACATACATACATACATACATACATACATACATACATACATACATACATACACACATACATACGTACATACATACAAACATGTATATATACACCTATATACATTCTACATACATACATACGTACATACATACATACATACATACATACATACATACATGCATACATACATACATACATACATACATACATACATACATACATACATAAGTGACTGAAAGAAAAGTTAAGGAGGAAGAGAAAGTGAAAAGGTCGGTATGAGAGAGAAATACATATATCACAGAATGGGCTCGTAGTGAATGAAGAGGCATCCATATCTCCTGTCCACTGCGCAAGTCTAAGAGGGGATTTACACGGTTAAACGGTTCGTCGAACGCGGTTCGTCGAACGCGGTTCGACAGACACGTGTTTAAAGTGATGTGT
>NC_134777.1:5358410-5368410 GCF_046742065.1 Oratosquilla oratoria
GTGTTGTCTGCATTCTTCCTCGTTGAACAAGAAAGGACCAAACTTCACACACACAGATGGAATGGTTGGGACGTGTGGAGTGTCAGGTAAAAATCATAATGGAGAGTTAATAATGGAGATGTGATTAGAGAGTTTATGATTGCTATCAGAGTGTTTAGGAAGAAAGTCAACCATAAGTATACATGGAGAGGGTGGTGGATAGAAGAGTGGTTGAAAAGGCATTAATCGATTATGTAATTGTATCCAGAAAAAGAATATGAAAAATTTTCGTTGTATATGTTCTTAGGGAAGAGAGTGGGGGAATATCAGATCATTTTTTGATGAAGATAAGCTGGGAGTGGAGAATATATGGAAAAAGAGGAAAAGGACACAAGGCAAAAAGGTGCTAAGAGCAAATTATTTAAATGAAAAGGAAAAGGAGAAAGAATACAAGAAGCTGAGGTAAGTGTGGGAGGTGGTGAAGGATAGCGTAGATCTAGGTGTGGAAGAGGATTAGGGGTGTTTCAAGAAGGATGTGATAAGGTGTGGAAATATGGCATGTGAAAGAAGGAGGTTACGGGGGAATAGAAAGAAGGGTAATGAGTAGTGGGATAATGAAGTGAAGAAGGTCGTAGAAGTAAAGAAGCGAGCATTCAGGGACTGGTTACAAAGTAAGATGTATATATGTATGTATGTATGTATGTATGTATGTATGTATGTATGTATGTATGTATGTATGTATGTGTATGTATGTATGTATGTATGTATGTGTGTGTATGTATATATCATTATCATTATCATTATCGTCGTCGTCGTTATTATCATCAATTTAATTTTTTTTTTCATTATCAGATATATATTTCTTCTTTTTTCTAATCACTTCGTGAAACACTAAACTTTTCGTTTCCTATTTCTTATATGTGCATCCTATACATAAAAAGTGAGGAAGCAAAATACTCGTACTGTTGTTTTCTGGAACAGATACCATTAAAGAAAAATTAATAAAAGCAAAAGCAACATAAAGCCATAACGGATCCGTCGAACAGGTACCCAGACAAGCCGTTGAAAATCCTTCCCTGTCTATCATTTATGAGCTTCCAATCCCTCCAATAACAAACATTTCGTGAATGGGACCAATTTGTTGCGCTACCTGGCACCGTTTTCCTTATCCCCGTCCGTACCGTGTGATATATTTTCTTTAAATGATTCGCCTCCCGTCAGCTTACTTGATTTGTCTCTGTGGTACCACGTTCACAGCAAATGAGCAAGAGATTTTTGCGGTAAAAATCTTAGCGTACGGGGTGAATCTTTGCCTTTTGTCCTGGCTATCACAAGTTCATACTATTTACAGGCGTGGCACCCCTCGGTAGGCCAGGCTTTAGCTATGACAAATCCATGAAGGCCCCTTCTTCCTTGTTTGGTTTCTTCATCCTATCTCCCCATCACCGTCCCCAAACTCAGTCGACCAACAATCAAAATTGAATAAGGACATATTGAATTCTGCTAAAACGTCCTAGCCAGAAGAAAGTTCTGAGTGCTCTATTAGTACAAAGGTGATTTTCATAAATATTTATCGAATAAAGTATTTGTCAATAATTTAGAAGATGCAAACTTCATATAAATTCCAGTGTTGTACAAAGTATATATATTTATATATATTATATATATATATATATATATATAATACATACATATATATATGTATATATATTATATTCATATATATGTATATGTATATATAGATATATATATATACGTATATATATATAAATATATATGAATATGTATCTATATATAGATATGTATATATAAATATTATATATATATACATATATATGTATACATATATATAATATATATACATATATAGATGTGTGTGTGTGTGTGTGTGTGTGTGTGTGTGTGTGTGTGTGTGTGTGTGTGTGTGTGTGTGTGTGTGTGTGTGTGTGTGTGTGTGTGTGTGTGTGTGTGTGTGTGTGTGTGTGTGTGTGTGTGTACATATATATGAGAGCCCTATGTAGCGTATTACTGGGTCTGTGTGCGAAAGTCATCCCGTTTTAATTCAATATCCTCGTACACAGACCCAGTAACACGTTACATGAAGCTCTCACCCGGGTCAAGGATAAGGTGAGCAAATTGAACCAGCCCGGTGCGGTGTACGTCAATTCTCCGATTGCACAGCGCGGTATGTGGGTGAAACAGGAAAACAGGCTAGTACAAGACTACAAGAGCACCAAAGGGCAGTAAATAGAAAAGACCAGAGTTCGGAGGTGTGCAATCACACTGAACAGCACCAACACGAGTTCGACTGGCAGAGCGCAAAGGTACTCTACAACAACGACAGGAAAGGAGGCAGATTTTTCTTGGAGACGTGGTCTACTAACGAAGACAGCATAAATAGGTCCATAACACTCAACCCCATATATGCAGGGGCAAGAGAGAGGTGAAAAAGTATCACGAACAACGGCGGGGGTTAAATGTCCTACCCCCCCCCCCTTCTAACCCTAACCCTCCACCACCACGTGTTCTCGCCCGGCGCAGGTTACCGCGTCCCCCTTCTCTCCCCTCCCTCCGCCACCACGCGCCATTGCCTGGCGTAGATTGCCGCGTCCCTCCTGTGGACACGGCTACTTGAATATTTATACCATGTGATTTCTGTATTCCATCGTATCCCCTGTGGACGGGTCCCGCACAGGACTCGAAACGTCGTGAATGAATTACCTACTTCTGAGTCTGGTGTTTTCTACGTTTCCACCATATATATATATATATATATATATATATATATGTATATATATATATGCATATATATATACATATATATATGCATATATAAATATACATGTACATATATATATATATAAATATATATATATATATGACAAACAAGATCATTAGAGTTTTATAAGTATATATATATAGTATGTATATTATATATATATATATTCATACATATGTATGTATATATATGTATATATATATATATATATATATATATATATATATATATACATATATCCTCCATATTTAGCAACTCCCTAAAATACTCTGCCCACCTTCCTCTCACTGCCTTCTCTTCCATTATCATCTCTCCATCTGCACCTTTTACCTTTTATTCTCTACTTGATTCGTCTCCTCATCCTCTTTTAACTTCCTCCCAAAACATCATTTTATTAGTTTCAAAAATTTCTGTCATACTCTTTCCCCTTTCACATCTGCTCTCCTCTTTGCTTCCTTTATCTTATGCTTAACTTCCTTTCTCCTTATTTTGTACCTCTCATACGATTCCCTCGTCCTAATTTGTAGTCAATCTATGAATGCCTGCTTCTTCTCTTCTACACTGTTCTTTGCTTCCTCATCCCACCACTCACTACCCTTCCTTCTATTTCCTCCCGCCCTCCTTGTTCCACACACCATCTTTGCACACCTTATGACTCCCTCATTGAACCATCCCCATTCCTCCTCCACTCCTAGTTCTACTCTATCCTTTACTCCCTTCCATTCCTCTTTTAGCTTCTTCTTATACTCATTCTCCTTTTTTTCCTCATTTAAGCAGTTCACTCTAGGTACCTCCCTACCTTCTGCCCTTTTCCTCTTTCTCCACCTATTCTCCACTCTTAATTTACCTTCCACCAGGAAATGAGTCTGATATTTCCCCACTCTCTCCCCTTAGAACATGTACATCCTTAACTCTTCCTACCATATTCCTGGTCACCATCATATAGTCCATTAACGCTCTATCTGCCACCCTTCCATCCACCACCCTCTCCCATGTGTACTTATGCTTGACTTTCTTCTTAAACACTGTATTTGCTATCATCAACTCTCTTTCAAGACACATCTCCACCATCAACTCTCCACTACGATTTTTGCCTCGAGCTCCATACTTTCCAATCACTCCATACTTCCCAATCACTTTCTCAACACATGTTCTTATATGTGCTGACTATTTTCATTTTTTTTAATGAATATGATCAAATGGCAAACTGTATATGAACAAATAGAAAATAATCATAACTTTGTAGTGTATAAATATAATTAATGCATGAATACAAATACAGGAATTAAAGATACACGAGAAGAGTAATTGTCTGAAACTCGTACAGATCACGCACCTATAAGGTCGTGCGAGATTGTCAAAACGACATTTCATGTTCGTCATTGGGTATGATGAGTTGACAGTCAGCTATCAGATGTCCTTTATGCTCTTTCCTCCAATTAGCAGGTGCTGCTAACAACTCAACAGATTTATCTCTGTGAATGAAATCTTTTAAAAGTTCATGTTTCATTAAAAAATAGAGATAAGTTGACAGACAATGACAATTATGCAATTCATGTGTTCAACAATTTGTTTCGTTAATTTAAATATGATATCCTGTTCAGCGACTATTTTCATGAACATTCATGGGATGAAAAATATTTTTGTCCTACTAAAGGCTTTTTGTTCATTAGATTCATTCCTGCCAAGTGCCATTATTTCTGCGTAGGTAGCTTGAATAACACTGGCCAACACCCAAAATGCCTCCGAGACCAGAGTAACAATTTACAATTAATTTCAGTGCGCTGATAATGAATATCATGGTTAAAATTGTTTGTTAGTTTTACTTTTCAAGATACACCTAAGTGTCACAACAGGTTCCAACCGGTTTGCAGCAGTGTGTCCTTTACCACACTCACAGTCTCGCCGACCTTCGGTATTGTTCCAGCAGTCATAAAAGGTAGTTGCGCTATGCAGATTTTCAATTTGAGGTGTATATTAGGTGGTGTTTACTAGTCAAGCATATTTTAAACTAAAGACTTTTTTTTTTTTTTTTTTAGGCTATCGACCTATAAGGAGTTCATTAAGCCTGGTATGATTTTGTACAGTCTCGACGTATGATCTGTGTGTGGAATATTCTTTGGGCAAGGTATTGACATGTACAGTATGTGAGGTAGTTTATACTAATTCTCTTTTTCTACTGAATGATATAAACACTTCTGCTAAGGTTTCATGATCCATATTATAATGTTAAATTCATAAACAAATTTTCTGTTTATCTTTTAATTGTTTGTTGTTTTCTTCTTTCAGATGCCTCGTACTTGTGTGAATAAAGCAGTCAATTTCTATTACCTTTATGGTGGGGCGACCTTTGCATCACAGAAACACTGTATAACTGCTTTAGTTGGAAAGGCATATCAACAATATTTTGGATGCAAGATTGGTGAGCAGGATAAGAAATGAAGTCCTCACATTTGTGCTACTAACCTTCGCCAATGGGCTTGCAGAACGGACACACCAAGTACTGCTCCTCTCTGTGTGAATGAGACAGCAGTGCAAGAGGTTCCTGCTATATCAAGAGAGACTGGCAACCTCGTCAATCATTGCAGCCTAAGAAAAAAAATATTCAACATCCACCTCGCACTGAATCTAACTAAATTTTGCTTCCAGTATTACACATAAAACTGGGGCTCATGAAAAACTTTGTAAAGGCCATGGACAAATCTTGTCAGAGATTCAGGTATTTAACATAAAAATTTCCCTCAGTGAACGATGATATGATAAAAGAGGAAATTTTCATTAGTCCTCAGATTCAAGAGTTTCTTAAAGATGGTGACTTTGAATCAGCTTTTCATGAGGAAGAGAAAGCTGCTTGGGAAGCATTCAAGTTAGTGGCGAAGCGGTTTTTTGGAAGCGGAAGGGAAGGAAAATATGAATAATTAGAGTAAAACCTCATCAAGGCTTACAAGAACATGGAATGTAACATATCATTTAAAATCCATTTTTGGGCACACATTAGATTTTTTCAGCTAAAGGTGGGGAAGTTAATGACGAACATGATGGAAGCTTTCACCAAGATATTTCGACTATAGAAAAGTGGTACCATGGTAAATAGAGCACAACAATGCTTGCAAACTATTGCTAAACATTGGCGAGAGATGATTCTTGGGCCCACTATAAGCGTCAAGCAAAAGGTCAGTAAGTAGATATGGATTAATCTAAAACATGATGACACATGCTGTATGATAAAATATCAAATGCCACGTATTTTTAAACTTATAGCCAGTAAGCATTTTACAATTTGTTATTTGGATTTAGTGCATGGAAATACATAAGTATTAACTAATCTCATCTAAGAAGTACAACTTTTGAAAAATTGTTGATCTGTGTAATTTGTCATTTACTCCCTTCACGATAGTGTCTGGTATGGAACTTCATAGATTGACAGTGTTATCTATCAAAGGCAATATCAGTGCTTATGAAGTAGGGATGGTATATTAGGAAGCCTATCATAGTTTATCAGTTCAATTGACTTAAACAAACTGACAAAAGTTGAATGCCCGATTGATGAAGAATCTTTAGGTATTATATTTGGTGGATAATGACTCGTTTTAAGAAATATATAACTTTCATTGCATGATGATAGTGGGATATTTCAATTTAATTGATTTTGTTGGTCGATCTTAGATGATGGCAGTGTATGTGGTACTAAGTAGACTTTCTCGGTGACATCTTATCTTCTTCAGAATGTAAAAGAACTCAGTAGGTAAGGAAAAAAAACTTGTCTTCTGATCACAAGGAACAAAAATAAGAAAATTAACGTAGAATTCAGTGAAACCATTGCATTAAGTGACCACAATCTAATTAGGTTAAAGATTTAAATTATTTCAGGATAGACCAGAGAAGCTCATTTCCATTACTTACGACAAGATTTTCAATTTATAGACTGGCCGTCAAGATTAGGTGGAAGAGGTTGTGAAATGTCTCAAAACGCTCTCACCAAAACTATTCATAGTGACATTACATTTATATGAAAGGTGATTTCCGAATCAATTTTATCCAAAAGGGCTTGATAAGAGATAGTATAAAAGAAATAATTTTTTACGATGCCAAACGTTAAAAATTCTTTAATGATTATATGTTGATAATCTAGAGGATTTTGAAAAAGTTAATTTGCATAGAAAGTAAATATTAGGAGAAATTTTTGATAAATCAATAATATTCGAAAGAAATCTATAATGTCATTCAAAAATAAAAAGGTTACGAGAAATTATATTGATCTTCACCTAAAACCACATCCATTGAAAATAAACTATTTTCTACCAGGAAATCTTACTTATATTTCAAGGAAGCAAGAGCTCATACTTGTATTTTCCATACAAATCGAGTATATAATGATCCAAAGGGTTACCGAAGTAATGATATAACGTAGAGCCCAAATCACAAGTGACCCAACGACAAAACAATCCAAACACTTAACTTAATGGCCCAGTTTATCTGAGGACCCAATTGTCCAAGGACACCTTTCCCTTAAAAAAAGAAAGAAAGAAAGAAAGAAAGAATAAAGGAAAGAAGGAATGAATGAAAGAGAGCAAGAAAGAAAGAAAGAAAGAAAGAAAGAAGGAATAAAAGAGAGAAAGAAAGAAAGAAGAGAGAAAGAAAGAAAGAAAGAAAGAAAGAAAGAAGGAAGGAATGAAAGAGAGAAAGAAAGAAAGAAGAAAGAAAGAAAGAAAGAAAGAAAGAAAGAAAGTAATAAAAAATTGATGAAAAAAGAAAGAAAGAAAGAAAGAAAGAAAGAAAGTAATAAAAAATTGATGAAAGAAAGAAAGAAAGAAAGAAAGAAAGAAAGAAAGAAGGAAGGAAGAAAGAATGAAAGGAAAAAAAAGAAAGAAAGAAAGAAAGAAAGAAAGAAAGAATGAAAGAAGAAATAAATAAAGAAAAATGGCCTTTTACTGTAAGCGCAAGACTTTCACGATTTTTCAAAAGTCAAATATCCTACACTGGGCTCACACCAAGCTGGCAAAAAGGGCCACGCCCAATATCATTTAACATCCAATCAGATTAATAGGTCTATAAATACGAGGGGCGTGTTATGTTTATCAACCTTGGAGTAAACAAAACAAAGGTAGATTTTACCTTGACCCAGTTGGAGTCATCGGTATAAGGGTCATAATGACAGGAGTCACGTGATAAGTAGAATAAATAAGAGGCCACAGAAGAAAATCAAGAATAAGAAATAAAGAAGAAAAGGAAGAAAAAATAGAACCATGAGACAAAGATAGAGAAAAAGAGAGAAAATTTGAAATAAAAGAAGATGATGATGATATGGTTTAACGTCACAAACTCCCCTAGATGAATGTGTATATAAACAAATTGATAAACAAATTCATGAATAAATGAAAAAGCAAATATAACGATCAATAAGTAATAGATAATCATATAAATAAACATACAAACAAATAAATAAATGGATAATTTAATGAATAAATAAGTGAACACATAAGCATGTAAGAATATTAATATAACTACTAAAGTGGATTATTAAATAAGCAAATAAGTAGATAATTGAATAAATGAATAAACATATAAATAGATGATAAATAAACAAGAAAAAATAAGTAGAAGGATAAATGATAAATTAGAACAAATAAATAAGGAAAATTAAATATATATATATATACATATATATATATATATATATATATGTATATTTATATTTTTACACATATATATATATATATATATATATATATACATATATATAGATATAGATAGATATATAGATAGATAACTAGATGAACGAATAGATAGATAATTAAACAAATGAGAAAAGAAAGGAGTTAACAAATATTACGTAAATAAAGAAGTAAAATTAAATTTATGTGTAGATAAAAATCAACAGGCAAATAGATATATTAATCAATAAGGAAAACAATAAATAAATGAAAATTTATGTAGTTATATGACCATATACAAAAGAATGAATAAAGAGTTAAATGAATGCATGAATAAATGAATAAATGAATGAATGAATAATGAATAAATGAATAAATGAATAAATGAATAAATGAATAAATGAATAAATGAATGCATGAATAAATGAATAAATGAATGAATAAATTTGTAAATAAAAATTAGATAAAAGATAAAGTAATAAATGTGTACATAAATACTTGAATTAATACCTAAATAGAAATAAAAAATCAATATATATAGAAATAGATTATTAAATGAGTTAACAAATAAATAGTTAAATATTCACGTAAAAATAAGTAAACGAATAATAAATATATAAACAAATAAATTGATATATAAATAGATAGATTAGATAGATTGCTAAATAGATGAATGGATAGGTAGATTATTAAGCAAACAAATAGAAAAACAAATACGATAAAAAATCAATAGATAAATAAAAACAGATAAATTAATTGTGTAACTAATTAATTATTTATTAATGATAAATAGATAAATGAATCAATCAATAAAAGACAAATACATGAATAAATAAATAGATAAATAAAAATAAATAAATGAAGAAATAAACAGATAAAGAAATATGTAAATAATATACCTTCCGAAGATTCTTCATGATGAATGGGGGAAATTAAAAGCAAATTTCAAAATAAGTGTTATTGTATATGTTTATCAAATGTCATCGTTTAAAAGTCATACATATAGACAAAATATTACGGGGGAAAGTGTCCCAAAGCGTTTAATTTGAAGAAAACATAGACAAAATGTTCTGTTTGACTTTTACCAACGGTAAGTCAGGAATTGTGAATACATTTCTGGAAATTAAAAATTGCGTAGTCTTCTCAGAAAGTAAGGCATGGATTCAGCACGATCAAAAGAATAGTGACATTGAAAGTAGTGACATAAAAATTAGAGATACGAAATATTGTTTGTAATAAAATCATCTGAAATAAATTGGGTTTAGTAATCGTTTTCATATTAATAGAAGTCAAATTGAAAATTACTTCCAGCAAACAACACAGTGAATTGAAGAGTACTAATAGTAACATAGAAATACACAGAGTAAGTTGTGCTGTCCGGTACATTCTTATATGTATATATGTATATATATATATATATATATATATATATACATATATATATACATATATATATATATACATATATATATACATATATATATACATATATATACATATATATATACATATATATACATATATATATATATATATATATATATATATATATATGTATATATATATATATATGTATATTTATATATAT
>NC_134777.1:5378410-5383410 GCF_046742065.1 Oratosquilla oratoria
GTTGCTCCTCCTAATATCATGCCCTTCAACCAGCTTCCTCAAGTAGACCCCTTTCACCCCTCACAATCACAACCACCCATTCCTCCCATCCAACCAAATATGCAAACAAAACCTCCTATAAACCATAATCCATCCAACCCCCATATCCCAACACATAATAACCCCCCTCCCATTCAGCAGCAGTACCAAAACTTCCCCTTTCCTTCCCCCCATACCCCATCTGGTCAAACCCACTCTACACCATACCACCAACCACAACCTAACCTTCCTCCAAACCCACAATATTACCCTTACCCACTACCTCAACCAACAATAATTAACAACTATCAAACCATAACCCCCCTCACAGAAATCCCAACCCTGCCTCTCAGAACTTACAACCAACCGAATACATCTTACCGAAACTTGTGATTTCCGTTTCTCAGACAACACCAAAATTCACCATACACATGTAGGACATAAACACTTCCTATACCTCCCTCATCCAACCTTAGTATCTGTCATGTGCCCCCGTAAACCACCCACCCACCATAAGGTCAACGGCTCCATCACACTGCCAGACATTTGCCAAATCTACACGATGAACTCAATGCTACTACCCAATAACCTCCACGACCAAGGTACCCTCAATTTGACCCACGACCTAGGCCCCATAACCCAACTAATACTCCCTCCCCTACCCAAGATTCCCAATACCATCCTTCCAAGCAAGATAGACATAATACACCAACTAAATAAATCAACCACTCTAGACATGGATTCATTCGACTTACATCATAGGATCCTTCCATATACCTCCACAGCCCTTTCCCTCTTCATCATTCTCTTTATACTAATAATAATAATCATATTCTGTTGCATGAAGTAACACCTTCCAAAACCTTTCCACCTCCATACCCAAATTGTTGTAAACCTAGATTAAGTTTATTCTTGTGTCTTACCCAATATCTTAAATGCTATAAACATTCTTACAGAAACTATATATCCATACTATGAAATAAAACAAGTGCAATGTGACACACCAAACTGACCATAGAACAGTGTCTAGAAAAACAACACTCCCAACAGTGATAGTGTTAAACCATAAAAACAATAACATTTAAAAAGAGAATTAAACAGTGTATGTGAAATCCAATATAACATGTAATCTGGTGAGACACAACGTTACACTTCTGAGACACAACATCACTACCCCTATTTACAGTGCATGATCCCTCTTGGGATCTCAGAATCTCTTCAACAACACCCCCCCATCTGCACATTTATAATCCCACAGGATTTTGTGTCTGAAATTTTTTTCTCGGTGTATTACCCATATATACTTTTGTAAACCATGTACCCTAGGTGCCGGTAGCCACCTAACCCCAGGGGGAGAGCGATATGTATACGCCTCATACACAAGTGAGTATATCACTCAGTCATATAACCCACTCACCTCCACTCACTCCCACACTCACACCAGCCGGCAGACAATAAGGCGCCTGACACTTCCTGCATCAATCCGCTGACAAGGCATTCCCTGTCGCACCATGCACACGCGATCACACAGCAATAAACACATCATTACGTATACTGACGAACCTCCCCTGGATATATATATTATAGTCTGGCTGTCAGACTAAATTATAAACTAATTATGTAAATTAAAATATAAGATGTGACGAACTAAATCCAGCTCACATAAATAATTCAGTTATACGAGCGTGGCACCTCACCAAGGAACTTCCGACCTTCTTAAACGAGATGCACGGGCTCGGAAGACGAGTTTTGCCAGTGACGTGCCTTAGTGATAGGATTGTGTAATAGTGTACCAAGAGAACATTATCTGAATAGGACAATAAACAAACAAAAAACTTAGAGGCGTTTGTGCAGTGGACCCCCCTAAACATGATGATGTCACGGACCCGTCACATTTTGTGTTACAAGTGACGTTGGATAGAACGACGTAACAATACCGTTACACCCGTACCCGTTACATTTACCCACCCTCCTGAAATGAGACCTACTGTGAGGAAAATTGAAAATCTCAGTAAGAAGATTAACCAGTGCCAAATTGCTGTCGTGTTTAACTCCGTGTGTATTAGTGAATCTGCGCCCTAAATATACAATATATATATATATATATATATATATATATATATATATATATATATATATATATATTTATGTATGTATGATGTAGCTGAACGTTAGGTACTTGATGGGGATGGCAGCTACTATTAGCGGGAGGTAGCTCAACATTAATTCACTATAGCTGGACGTTTGGTCGTTGTTGCCACAAAGCATCGCTGTGTAGTTGTAAAGTATTAGCTGTGTCAGTCTGTATATTAATGATAGGGGTGTATTATACGATGTAGAGTCTTTCAAAGCTGTCTAGTTTCTTGTTGTTGTTGCATTGTTTAAGTACTTTTGAATTGTTAATTAAATCTTGTCTTTTTGGAAGTATGTTGTGTGTTTCTATCAGGGTTTGACACAAAGCCGACACCGCTATCTGTACCTGCCGTTCAGCTACAACTCAATCTTTTCCAGTACATTCATCTATTCATATTTAAACCCTGCCCTGTATGTTCATTGTTACTTACCTGAAAATGAATGTGCGATTCAATCGAAAGCTTGTATTTTATATTTGTGTAATGTTTTGAGCTGTAATAACACCATGGATCTCGTGTTTGACCTCTCTACAAGATACAGACAAACCATTAGGAATATTGAGAAAATCACTAGGAAGATATGGATATAGAAATATCTTTGCTTTTCAATCAAACATGTCTACAAGAGAACTTACTGCCCATTTATACTAATATATATAATATATAAATATATATATATATATATATGTATATATATATATATATGTATATATATGTATGTATATATATGTATATATATATATATATATATGTATATATATATGTATGTATGTATATATATGTGTTCGATTGAAGACCAGAGCTAATTCAATATCCACTATCTTCTTAGTGATTTTCTCAATTTTTCTAATCGTTTGTTTGATTCTTGAGGGGAGGTCAAACACAATACTTCCGAGATCCATGATGTTATTGTAACACAAAATATAAATACAAGCTTTCGGTTGAGTCATCCAACCATCTTCAGGTAAGTGAGATTACATATACAGAACAGGAGTTTAAATACAAGTAAAAAGGGGGGAACTAGGAGAGTTAGGAGTCAGGTACTGGACGGAGGTGAGGTATTCGTATCAACAGGACGTCGCTCGACAGCTGGTCGCTATAGCCGGACGTTTGGGCCTTGTTGCCACGCAGCCTCGCTGTGTAGTTGTAAGGTACTAATTGTGTCTGTCTGTATATTAATGATAGGAGTGTATTGTGTAATGTAGACTCTTTCTAAGATGTGTAGTTTCTTGGTGTTGTTACATTGTTTAAGTATTTTTGTGTTGTTGACTAAATCTTGTCTGCTTGGAGTTTTGTTGTGTGTTTGTGTCATGTGTTTGCGTATGCTTCCTTCGCGGGCGTGCATTGTGAGTCTCCTGCTCACAGAGGTAGTGGTAACACCAATGTAAGAAGCATTGGGAAGAAGTTTGCAACCTTCTTCAGGGCAGGAGAATTGGTATACCACATTTGTCTGTTTAAGGAGAGAGTTGTTTTTAGTCATGTTATTTTTCATGATAAGGTTAGAGACTTTTGTGTTTTTGTAGTATATGATGAGGGTCAATTTGTCGTGTGGGTTGGTGCATGTGACGTTACGTGCGAGGATGTCTTTGAGGACACGTTCGTCTGTTTTGTGTGCTGGTGTCATTTGGTTTTTGTAATAAACTGTGTGTGTGGAATGTGTGTTGTTTTGTCCGTGTTGTGTTGTGTTGCGTGTGATGAAAAGTCTGGTTTCTTTGTCAATGAGAAAGCTGGGAAAACCGTTGTTAATGAGGATTTGTTTAACGCGCATTATTTCAGAGTGAAAATTTTCCCAGGAAGAGCAGTTTTTATATGCGCGTCGGAGGTATGCCCGAATGACACTGAGTTTGTACCTCTGGGGGCACTCGCTCGCTGCATTCAGGCATCTTCCGGTGTCAGTGTTTTTCCTGTAAACAGTGGTCGTGTATTTGTTATCTTGAGTGTGGATGAAGACGTCAAGGAAGGGAATTTTGTTGTGTATATTAAGTTCATATGTGAAAACAAAGCCTTACAAGACCCCGTCCTAAGACCCTTTTCCTACTGTAGATACGTCGTCGACATTTTTTACTGAAGTTAGGAATGAGTCCCACCTGAAAGACCTACAGCTAGCCATGGAAGCAGCCTCCGTACTACACTTCACATATGAACTTAATATACACAACAAAATTCCCTTCCTTGACGTCTTCATCCACACTCAAGATAACAAATACACGACCACTGTTTACAGGAAAAACACTGACACCGGAAGATGCCTGAATGCAGCGAGCGAGTGCCCCCAGAGGTACAAACTCAGTGTCATTCGGGCATACCTCCGACGCGCATATAAAAACTGCTCTTCCTGGGAAAATTTTCACTCTGAAATAATGCGCGTTAAACAAATCCTCATTAACAACGGTTTTCCCAGCTTTCTCATTGACAAAGAAACCAGACTTTCATCACACGCAACACAACACAACACGGACAAAACAACACACATTCCACACACACAGTTTATTACAAAAACCAAATGACACCAGCATACAAAGCAGACGAACGTGTCCTCAAAGACATCCTCGCACGTAACGTCACATGCACCAACCCACACGACAAATTGACCCTCATCATATACTACAAAAACACAAAAGTCTCTAACCTTATCATGAAAAATAACATGACTAAAAACAACTCTCTCCTTAAACAGACAAATGTGGTATACCAATTCTCCTGCCCTGAAGAAGGTTGCAAACTTCTTCCCAATGCTTCTTACATTGGTGTTACCACTACCTCTGTGAGCAGGAGACTCACAATGCACGCCCGCGAAGGAAGCATACGCAAACACATGACACAAACACACAACAAAACTCCAAGCAGACA
>NC_134777.1:5388410-5394229 GCF_046742065.1 Oratosquilla oratoria
TTTAATTTCTACTAAGGTTCATAACAGTTATCGCGCCATACTCCCAATATATATATATATATATATATAATACTATATATATATATATATATATATATATATAATATATAAATGTTTATATATATATGTAATATATATGTTATATATATATATATATGTTGGTACATTATGACAAGTTGATGAAGGTGGAAAAAGAAAGTCACGGGTCTAGTTCCGAGTTACTGAGTTTATTCCTGACCGGTTTCGCTCTATGCTTCTTCAGAGGAATGTGACTCTGAGTGAAGCTGGCGGTTATACATAGTCTGAGTAAGACCGCGTTCCCTACTTGGAGGTGTGTTACGTTTGGTTTTACAATGGTTTTTAATACAATATTTATAAAAATAAAATTAATTGTTGTGATGTTATTACAAAACAGATCCGGTGTGTGTGGAATGATGATCGAGGGTGTAACATTGTAAGTGAAGTGAGTGTGTAGAAATGTGTGAATCCTAAAAAGTGTCATATGATAACTTATAGTATTAAATAATATAATAAATATAAGGATAAATATCCAGATAAAATGAATGAAATGAAAATACAAATACAAATACAAATACAAATATAAATATAAATAAATAAAAATAAAAATAATAAATATAAATAAAAATATATGCTTATTTAAAGTGACATGACATCTCATCGCATATCATTGTGTGACAGAATGTTATCAAAAAATATACATACATATATAACAATGAATAGATAAATAAATGCCAAAGAAATATATAGTAAAAAATATGAAATGAATATAATAAATAATAAATAAAAATAAAAATAATAGTAATAATAATAATAAAAATAAAAATAATGAAAATACGAACTGACCGGCCTCAAGCCCTCAACCCAGGGAGCGCGGACGTTTGGGCACCGGATGGATTTTGTCGTTCTATGTGGGCGCTGTTCTGGGGCAGGTTCTTATGGCTGCGTATTGAGCTGTGAATTTTTCCCATTTAATATCCCCTACTTTTTGGTTGATGTTGGCATTGGTTGTTATATATAGGGCTTCAATCACCTTCCTTTGTCTTTTTGATAGACCTTTCTTTACTACCTCTGCCTGTTGCCAGTCGGGAAGATGTCCTTCCTGATCCACGTGGCCCACCATCGCGTTTGAGAGGCGGTGGTACCTTAGGTCCGCCTTGTATTTTCATTTTATTTCATTCATTTTATCTGGATATTTATCCTTATATTATTATATTATTTAATACTATAAGTTATCATATGACACTTTTTAGGATTCACACATTTCTACACCACTCACTTCACTTACAATGTTACACCCTCGATCAACATTCCACACACACCGGAGCTGTTTTGTAATAACATCACAACAATTTATTGTATTTTTATCACTATTGTATTAAAAACCATTGTACAACCAAACGTAACCCACCTCCAAGGAGGGAACGCGGTCTTACTCAGACTATGTATACCGCCAGCTTCACTCCAGAGTCACATTCCTCTGAAGAAGCATAGAGCGAAACCGGTCAGGAATAAACTCAGTAACTCGGAACTAGACCCGTGACTTCTTTTTCCACCTTCATCAACAGATAGATACATATATATATATATATATATATATATATATATACAGATATATACATATATGTGTGTGTGTGGTGTGTGTGTGTGTGGTGTGTGTGTGTGTGTGTGTGTGTGTGTGTGTGTGTGTGTGTGTGTGTGTGTGTGTGTGTGTGTGTGTGTGTGTGTGTATGAATGTATGTATGTATATGTTTATGTGTTTTAAATAACCCCCTCACCGCTCTCCATTCCAGATGAGAGGAGTCACCTCCCGCGAGGAAGGAGGTATTATGTAACCAACCCACATTGGAACACTACTACACGGAAAGCTGCATATACCCTCATACACATGAGCAGACATACACACCCTAAAGCAGTGGTTCTCAACCTGTGGTTCATAGAACCTTATTGGGCTATGGCAGTTCACAAGTGTGGCCGCCATCCGAAAGCTACTAGCAGTTAGGAGATGCAAAACGATTAAATTTAGTGTTGAAGTCATCTCCAGGAGGTTAGATAACAGCATTGCATAAGTTCGGGGTATAAATAGGTTGAGAATCCCGGCCCTAAAGCAAACCACCATCACCTGTTCAGGGCATAATAACAGCTAGTAACCAATTAACGTATTTCCAAACGTGCATTTGCACCACATCCCCAAATAAACCTGAACATAAATTAAATCACAAGAATTAACCACATAAAATTTCTAACTGTATCATAATATCCTTTGTATATTAAACCCTTAATTTGTAACATAAAAAGATAAATAATTGTAAAACTGTCAGCTCCTCTCTCCGGAAAATGACATAGCATATTACTCCGCATAAGGATTCAGGCCGAAGCCGGGAGCGTCAGTTATAGGTGAACGTAGACTCATGGAGACTCTACGACGTGTTTTTCTAAAGTATCAAAATATAGTGTACAAAAAGGACACGACGTTTCATTAACTTTAGATTTGAATACACAATCCTGAAAGCACTTCACCTCCCCACTTCGGTCGAAAACCGAACTGGCAGTCTCTGAACATATAATTCACCTCCAAGTCCCCAGTAATGTGATGGCAGAGAACATACTCGAAGACCTTGACATGCACTCTAATAGGAAAATGAGACTCTAGGTATGGAGAAAGAGTTGATTTCTGAGATTTCGGAATAAGGATAGTATGGGAAGACTTGAAAATATGTTGGAAGTACTCAGAGGCAATTGAACATTTGTATAATGTCATGCCTACAATCTTATTGTATTGCACGTGTTTGAGTAGATGTGGTTCAATGCCTAAAGGCCAACGGACTTAAATCTTAATGCGGAAATGATCATCTTTATCTCCACCTCGCTGAGAAGATTTGAGAGTCATCTTCATCTAACTTATAGAGATCGACTGTGTCGTCAGGTGAGGCCACTGCAGATATTCACAAAAGCGTTAACTCTGTGGAAGGTGTCAAGTAGGTCAGTTTAGATTACAAAGGATTACAAAGGCGGAGCATGCCGACAGGAGACCTTTTGGTCCATATCTAGGTCGGATGCGAAAAAAATCATAATAATAATAAAATAATAAATAAAAGCTATAATAATGTAAATAACAAATAAAATACATAAATAAATGCATAGGTATAGTTAGATAATAAACAAACAGGTAAATAGTAAATAATAATAAATTGACGCATAACTAATAATAAATGAAAATCAGACAGACAAATGATAATGGTGAGTGTGTGCAGAATGATGGAATTGGTTGATGACCTTAAGTGGATGTTATGTTCTCTCTTCAAACTGATGTTTGGCATTCCTCCAGAACTTCACAGGGTCAGTCGCACAAGAACCGGAGAGCAAAGTCATCGGTTGTCCCTCCTTACGATTGAAATCGATCTAAGGATATTTCTCACCATTTCTCTGCAGCTAGTGAGTGTTTTGTAGTACATCGTCACGGGCCTCTGAGGAACTGTGTTTATAGTCTGTAGGTCTGCTCAGATGTGCAATTCTATAAGTAATTGTATGCATACGAGTAAACGCTGTGACCTTTACGGTACCTTATACATGGAGTGTGCTTTTTGAACGTGTTTTTGACAAACCCCATTCCACTTATATTGTTGTGTGTGTAGATTGTTTATGCATATCGGTATTGCTGTGTCATGAGAGTCGTTCTACAGCCCTCCCAGTCATCATGACTCTCTCTCCGTATATATATATATATATATATATATATATATATATATATATATATGTATATATATATATATATATAATATATATATATATATATATATATACAAGCCCCTGGCTTCGCCAGCCCGGCTGCACCGGGGGCTTGGCCTGCGGCGCACCTCGCTTCGCTCATGGAGGGCTACGCCCCACCTTCAAACAAAGGCTATAAAATAAGCAACTGTAAATTATTTACCTCTTTTATTTTCGTCATTTTTGTTTTTTAGAAAAAACAAGCCCACCGGCTTCGCCAGGGGGTTCTTCAGTAAATTTCTCCAACGGAAAATTCCAAGGAATCCAACAAAATGTAGCTATAGACGCAGTCTTTCTTCTCCTTTAGCATCTTGTTAAACGTTAGTAGCTTTCGCTGAAACATCTTTATCGACTCCCCTTACTTGTAACCCCTTGGTCTGTTCGTAAAGGTGAGGAAACGCCTTCTCATGTTCACTTTTTAGCGCTTGGTTCAATTTCCTATTCTTCATTAACTCTCCTTTACTGAACTTCTTTTCCTTCGTCACCCAACTCCAGAAGTGACGATACCGTTTGCATCTTTAACTTTGACGAATCCCCGGCGATCCTTCCCAACCACCACCTGTGTGGTGACCGAATTACCACCGAACGGCGTAAGCAAACCATTAATTTTTTTTATATTAGATATTTTTATTTAGACTTACGCCCCAAGATCCGCTCGAGTCCCAAAGATCCGCTCGAGCCCTCAAGATCCGCTCGAGTCCCAAAGAGCTACTCCAAGTCCTCTAGATCCGCTCAAGTCCCAAAGATCCGCTCGAGTCCTCTAGATCCACTCGAGTCTCAAAGATCCGCTCGAGTCCTCTAGATCCACTCGAGTCTCAAAGATCCGCTCGAGTCCTCTAGATCCGAAGAAGAAGAAGAAGAAGAAGAAGAAGAAGAAGAAGAAGAAGGAAGAAGAAGAAGAAGACGAAAAAGAAGAAGAAGAAGAAGAAGAAGAAGAAGACGAAGAAGAAGAAGAAGAAGAAGAAGAAGAAGAAGAAGAAGAAGAACGCGAAGACGAAGAAGAACGCGAAGAAGAGGAGGAAGAAGAAGAACACGAAGAAGAAAAAGAACGCGAAAAAGAACGCGAAGAAGAAGAAGAAGAAGAACGCGAAGAAGAAGAACGCGAAGAAGAACGCGAAGAAGAAGAAGAACGCGAAGAAGAAGAACGCGAAGAAGAAGAAGAAGAAGAAGAAGAAGAAGAAGAAGAAGAAGAAGAAGAAGAAGAAGAAGAAGAAGAAGAAGAAGAAGAAGAAGAAGAAGAAGAAGAAGAAGAAGAAGAAGAAGAAGAAGAAGAAAAAGAAGAAGAAGAAGCAGGAAGAAGAATACCACCTGACCCCGACTTCTTCTTCTTCATCTTCTTCTTCTTCTTCATCTTCTTCTTCTTCTTCTTCTTCTTCTTCTTCTTCTTCTTCTTCTTCTTCCTATTGGACAACCTTACACCCACCCGATGTCCCCAAAATACCACGGATTGAAAAACGGGAAAAACTGAAAAGACTTTATTTTTTAAGTTACATTGATATATATATATATATATATATATATATAGTATATATATATACATATATATAATATATATATATATATATATACATATATATATATCCTATATATATATATATATATACATATATATATCTGTCTGTCTGTCTGTCTATCTATCTATTTATCTATCTATCTATATATCTATCTATCTATCTATCAGCTTATCTATTTATCTATCTATCTACCTATCCACCTATCTCTCTTTTTTCGCTCCATATATGTACTACTGAAACCTCGTATGAAACTTTTGGTCTTTGGATTTATGTTGACGGAAATTATAGATTAGTCGTTCCGTTTCTTGCACCTACGAACCCATTGGAGCCGTGTGGAGCCGTAGCATTATATCACCACGAAAGACGGAACGGAAACGCTAGGTTTTCCGTTCCATTTAATAATAAGATTTGCTTCTGTGGAGAACTCAGCCTTGCCAGATTGGTCACGAGACGAGTGGAATAGGGTACAGGTCACTTGCTCCCACAATACTGGAACCACGTCAACATCCATGTCCGAAA
>NC_134777.1:5394729-5397229 GCF_046742065.1 Oratosquilla oratoria
TACACGGAAAGCTACATACACCCTCATACACACGAGGCCAGACATAAACAGCCCTAAAGCAAACTACCCATCACATGTTCAGGGCATAATAAGAGCTGAGTAAAACCAATTAACGTGCATTTGCACCCACACTCCCCAAATACACCTGAACAGAAATTAAATCACAAGAATTAACCTACAATAGAAATTTCTTTCTAACTGTATCATAATATCCTTTGTATAATAAACCCTTTAATTTGTAACATGAAAAATTAATAATTTGTAAAAAAACTGTCAGCTCCTCTCTCCGCGAGAATGACATTGCATTTTACTCCGCATAAGGACTCACATGAGGGCGAAGCGCGGGAGCGTCAGTATTCGAGGTAAACGTAGACTCATGGAGACTCTACGACGTTTTTTTTCCTGAAAGTAATCAGAATATAGTGCATAAACAAGGACACAAAAGTTTCATTAACTTTAAGATTTGAATACACAATCCTGAAAGCACTTACACCTCCCCACTTCGGTCGAAAAACCAACCGAACTGTGCAGTCTCTGAACATATAATTTCACCTCCAAGTTCCCCCAGTAAATTGGTGATGGCAGAGAACATACTCGAACACCTTGACATGCACTCTAATAGGAAAATGAGACTCTAGGTATGGAGAAAGAGTTGATTTCTGAGATTTCGGAATAAGGATAGTATGGGAAGACTTGAAAATATGTTGGAAGTACTCCGAGGCAATTGAACCTTTATATAGTAATGTCATGCCTACAATCTTATTGTATTGCACGTGTTTGAGTAGATGTGGTTCAATGCCTAAAGGCCAACGGACTTAAATCTTAATGCGGAAATGATCATCTTTATCTCCACCTCGTTGAGAAGATTTGAGAGTCATCTTCATGTAACTTATAGAGATCGATTGTGTCGTCAGGTGAGACCACTGCAGATATTCATAAAAGCGTTAACTCTGTGGAAGGTGTCAAATCAATTTGACCCTTGCTAGGATAGGGATTAAAGACTTCACTCCATTCTGATGCTAGTAGGTCAGTTTAGTGTTGGTGAGTGTGTGTGCAGAATGATGGAATTGGTTGATGACTTTAAGTGAATGTTATGTACTCTCTTCAAACTGATGTTTGGCATTCCTCCACAACTTCGCAGGGTCAGTCGCACAAGAACCGGAGAGCAAAGTCATCGGTTGTCCCTCCTTACGATTGAAATCGATCTAAGGATATTTCTCACCATTTCTCTGCAGCTAGTGAGTGTTTTGTAGTACATCGTCACGGGCCTCTGAGGAACTGTGTATAAAGTCTGTAGGTCTGCTCAGATGTGCAATTCTATAAGTAACTGTATGCATACGAGTAAACGCTGTGACCTTTACGGTACCTTATACATGGAGTGTGCTTTTTGAACGTGTTTTTGACAAACCTTATAAGTAAGCCCCATTCCTCTTATATTGTTGTGTGTGTGGATTGTTATGCATGTACTGCTGTGTCATGACAGTCGTTCTAAAGCCCTCCCAGTCATCATGACTCTCTCTCCGTATGTATATGTATATATATATATATATATATATATATATATATATATATATAATAAAATATGTCAGGCTGGCTGTCTGTTTATCTATCTATTTATCTATCTATATATCTATCTATCAACTTATCTATCTATATATCTATCTACCTATCCATCTACCTATCTCTCTTTTTTCTCTCCATATATATACTACTGAAACCTCGTATGAAACTTTTGGTCTTTGGATTTATGTTGACGGAAATTATAGATTAGTCGTTCCGTTTCTTGCACCTACGAACCCATTGGAGCCGTGAGGAGCCGTAGCATTATATCACCACGAAAGACGGAACGGAAGCGCAAGGTTTTCCGCTCCATTTAATAATAAGATTTGCTTCTGTGGAGAACTCAGCCTTGCCAGATTGGTCACGAGACGAGTGGAATAGGGTACAGGTCACTTGCTCCCACAATACTGGAACCACGTCAACATCCATGTCCGAAAGAAAAAATAAATTTTCCTTTGACCGGAGTATGGCACTTGGTTCATGTGTCATATATATATATATATATATATATATATATACATATATATACATAGATATATATATATGCACTAAAAACACTAGGAACGTGTGTTCACAAATGCGTAAATAACCACGAGGAAAAAGTAAACTACCTGAAGATGTAATTACACGAAAGCGCTCTGCTTCGTTAGTTTACTTTTCCTAGTGCGTTATTTACGCATATATATATATATCATTATGTGTATATATATATGTATATATATACATATATATATGTATATATATACCTACACACTGAATGGTTCCCAGTGATCAGTTACTATCTTTTTCAACCACAAATCACTTTTAATTCCATGCCATCGCAATTGAGACTAAGACTCGCTCGAAGGAGGCATCCGTTGGAAATTGAAACGTGGACGAGTCGAGGATTCGAACCCAGCTAACCCGTAACAAAGTTACAGTGACGTAAACCAATTACGCT
>NC_134777.1:5404729-5419729 GCF_046742065.1 Oratosquilla oratoria
ACATCAATGACCTCATCAGAGATCTTGGCCTCACGAAGTCAAATGGCGAGCTTTTGACGTCGAGACTCAAGCAGTGGAATTTGCTAGATGAGAGTGTGCACATATCAGGTCAGAGAAAGCGTCACCAGCATTTTTCAAGCTTTTTCACTAGTCAAGATGGGCTTTGCTTTTGCCACAATGTGACCGGTCTGTTTAAGGCAATTGGAATTACCCATAACCCCAAAGAGTGGCGACTCTTTATCAACAGCTCGTGTAGGAGCCTCAAAGCAGTGCTGCTTCATAACGGGAATGTGTACCCATCTCTTCCCCTCGCCCACTCTGTCAAGCTCAAAGAGGAATACAACAGTGTCAAGATTTTGTTAGATGCCTTGAAATATGGAGAGTACTGTTGGGAGGTTATAGGAGACTTCAAAATGCTGGCTTTCCTAATGGGTCTCCAAGGCGGCTTTACCAAGTATCCTTGTTATCTTTGCCTTTGGGACAGCAGGGATACCGTGTCACACTACCTCAAGCGTGACTGGCCACAGCGAACCGAGTTTTGTGTGGGGAAGAACAACGTAAAATGGGAGCCATTGTTGGATCCCAAAAAAGTACTGTTTCCTCCACTACACTTAAAACTGGGCCTTATGAAGCAATTCGTCAGAGCTCTAGATAAAGAGTCTCCAGCTTTCAAATTTCTCCAAGATTTCTTCCCCAAGTTGTCTGCAGCGAAAGTTGAAGCCGGTGTCTTTATTGGTCCACAAATAAAAAAGGTAATGGAGTGCAAGGAGTTTCCAAAAAAACTCACAAGGACAGAGAGAGCAGCATGGGACAGCTTTGTTGCAGTAGTTCTTGGCTTCTTGGGGAATCACAAGGCCGAAAACTATGTGGAGCTTGTTGAGACCTTGGTGACAAACTACGGCAAAATGGGTTGCAGGATGTCCCTCAAAGTGCATATCCTTGACGCCCATCTTCATAAATTTAAGGAAAACATGGGAGCGTACTCTGAGGAGCAAGGCGAACGCTTCCATCAGGATATTTTGGAATTTGAACGCCGCTACCAAGGGTCTTATAATGAAAATATGATGGGAGACTATATTTGGGGGCAGATTCGTGAAAGTAATCTACAGTATAAGCGTAAATCTAGAAGAACTACTCATTTCTAATGTGTCTATTGTCTCTCTATTGTAAATCTAGAATAAATAAATGCTATTATTGCATTATATCGTTTTGTGTTTGTTTTGTTCAAATCAAATTTCCAATATACCACTTTGTCCCTATGAGAATATGTAAATTTCATAAATATCATTATCCTGAACACAAGAGCAAAATTAGAAATGAATAAAAGTATTTTTTCATGTATTCTGGACATAGGCAATTAGGAAATAACAGTTTCAACTCAAAGACAAAACCTTTGTTACACGGTGAAATTATAGATTTGATACTCTAGGGGTTTCAGTGTCACACTAGCGTTTTTTTTTTTTTTTTTTTTTTTATGACCAGTACTCCTTAAAACTGCTACACGTCACAACCACAACCACAACTTTTATTTGAGGACAAAATCCAAAGGAACGAGTTAAAATATATGAGTTTAAGTCAAAGACAGAATGCCACCAATAGAATGCAGCAAATATTACAATAGAAAGAGCATAAAGTAATGATTGTCATAAAGAAAATAAATCTGAGCCAAAAAAGTGTCAGATCTTGAAGACTACGAAGAAACACATTATTAGAGGATTTTTCTGAAGTACCACTTCTCTGGGTCAAAAGCAGTGCTTGCGGCACTGTTTCTGACCCAGGGCAGTGGACAAGATGCAGGGATGACCCGTCATCCAGGAGGTGCCAAGATAAGAGGGAGGGAAGAAGGTGGAGGGGAGTGGAGTATGTAGGGGATGAAATGGGTGGGAGTGGTTTCTATGTCTGTCTTTTTGGCTGCCTCCCTTGTAGGGGGGAAGAGGCCTCTCGCATATTTATGTTTGTATTCCACTCATCTTTATGGTAAAATTCATAATCCTTTTCCATTTTATAGGGATAAGTATTGAGTTTCCATTACAGCTGAATGAAATTATAATATTTTGCAATAGAAATTCAAACTTGGCAGTGTTTTTTTATTTTCAATATAGATCATATTATTGCAATAAAAGCCATCTGTCATCCCCATCCATAAAGCTATCTAACCTTTTCTTAAAACAACAGATAGTTTCAGCGCTTACTACATAGTTACTAAATCTATTCATTCCGCCAACCACTCTATTGGTAAACCCGTTCGTGGTTATTTCCTTCCTAAATTTAAATTTGTCCAATAAATTTAAATTGGACAAATTCATATTTAAGAAGGAAATGGACAAGAACTGGGTAAACAATAATGGTCAACGAATGAAATAGACTTAGTAACCATGTGGTGGGCGTTGAAAATATCTGTTGTTTTAAGAAAAGATTAGATATCTTTATGTATGGGGACGATAGGTAGTAATGGACATGGAACTGCCTAGTGTAGGCCTTGTGGTCTCTTACAGTCTCCTTCATTATTATATTCTTATGTTCTTCTGCTGAATGTTTGACAAATATATCAGTAGGTACTGCCTTTTATATAAAAAGAAATTCAAATGTTATTACTTCTTTCAACTAACAGCAAGATCCCATGTTGAAAGTTCAACACTAAAAGATCATACGGGTCTCCATCTTTTGCATAAAAACGCCGCCAGCCTTTTCTTTCATCGGCGTAGAAACTAAAGCAAATGACCAAGATAAAAAGGATATATACACTGGCAGATCCCTACCGATTTTATTCAGATTACAGTAAGAATACAATACAAAGATTTTATTAGAAGATAAAATGAGACGCTTGTCTTTTGATCTTCCTAGTCGTCGTCCGCTTCCATGTCATTCTTTTTGCCTAAAAGCGATGAAAATACACAAAGGAAATAATAACATTTATCATAATCCTGAAGCGTCTGCTCGCTCTGACACGGATATAAACATAAATGACGAAAGAAAATTGTAATTAGTTGGAGGAAACCTCGCTCAGTCTTCCCTTCCTTTGCTCACTCGGTTGCTTGTTTCATTTTCCTCTCTCTCTCTCTCTCTCTCTCTCTCTCTCTCTCTCTCTCTCTCTCTCTCTCTCTCTCTCTCTCTCTCTCTTTATCTATTTATATGTCTATACATCTATTTACCAATCTCTATATATCATCTATATCTATCTCCATATATGTATGTATGTATGTATGTATGTCTGTGTGTGTGTGTGTGTGTGTGTGTGTGTGTGTGTGTGTGTGTGTGTGTGTGTGTGTATGTGTGTGTGTGTGTGTGTGTTTGTGTGTGTATATGTATGTATGTGTATATGTATGTATGTATATATATATATATATATATATATATATATATATATATATATATATATATATTTGTGTGTGTGTGTGTGTGTGTGTGTGTGTGTGTGTGTGTGTGTGTGTGTGTGTGTGTGTGTGTGTGTGTGTGTGTGTGTGTGTGTGTGTATGTATGTATGTATGTATGTATGTATGTATGTATGTATTTATCCATCTATTTTTGTCTTGCCATTCTATTTCTTTGTATGTTTATGTCTCTTACTCCCTCTGTCGCTGCACATTTGTTTATCTTCATTTCTTCCCGTCTCTCTTGCTGTATCTATCTCAGTCTATCTATGTCTCTTTCTATCTCTTTCTGTCCTTCTCTGTTACTGCTTTTTTGTGTATGACTCCATATTTTGCAAAGTTTATCTTCGGATAACCTGGTACACCTTTGCATGGAGGTCAGTCAAGTTGCTATAACTGGTAATAAAGTCGCATAATAATAGAAAGAAGCAGTGTTTCAAAGACTTGGTAATATATTGTTATTTCTTGACGCTATTCAATTCAAGGTTAGCCAAATGCAATCGTGATTTCATAGTGTTACAATGAACCAAAGTTTACAATTTCTGAATATGTCCATTACGAACAGTTGCCTAGAATTATACAATGAAATCACTTATTAATCTGGCCATACACCTTATCGTAATCAGAACGTATCATCTCCCGAGGCTCGGAAGTATCTCGTAATGAGAGCTGACATGGGGTTACAAAAGGATTACAAAGGCGGAGCATGCCGACAGGAGACCTTTTGATCCACATCTAGGTCGGATGCAAAAAAAAAAAAAAAAAAAAAAAAAAAAATCATATTAATAATAAAATAATAAATAAAAACTATAATAATGTATATAACAAATAAAATACATAAATGAATGCATAGGTATAGTTAGGAATGTTTGTGCCATGATTCAGCTGATATATGGCATTTCTCTACCCTCCGCTGATACATGAATACATACGAGTATGTGCACCTAATCTAAATGGGCTTACATCGATATATGAGTCCATGTGTATTTATGCAAGATACTATATGTCTCGCCCTAGGCGACGATTTTAGATTAAGATGGAGGGAGGAGGGTGGAGGGGAGTGGAATATATAGGAAATGGAATGGGTGGGAGTGGTTCCTATGCCTTTTTCTTTTTGGCTACCCCCCCGTGTAAGGGGGAAAAAGCCTTTGGTATATGTATGTATGTGTTCATGTCTCATTTTTCTTATTCACTATGCATGCACTTCCTTCTCCCCTCGACTCAAAAGGGATTCGGCGAAACCTATATTTAACTTTATTGTATATTTGGTTGTTGGGGCAAGGGGGAGTGTCAGATGAACTCCTGTGGGTTATGCTTGAAGTCTTTGGAGTGTTGGGACTGAGGGGGAAATATTGGGCTTCGACAAAGGGTAGTTCCATGTGCAGTTTCAGTACATGATGGTGCAAAACACTTCTCAGCGCTTCGATAGCAGATCTTGGACTCTGACGATGGTGCCGATGCTTGGAACCTTAGTCGTACTATTTGTTTCCACCATTCAGGCTCTTTTACGATCACACTACCCTGTAGCACTTCCGGACTTTCCCTAAATCTATTTCAGATAATCGCAGCTCCAATTCTTGATGTCTCTTTCAACTTTAACAACTTTTCCTTTTGCTAGCTAACTTACTTCTGACATTTTCAGTACTTCTTGACTTCCACGTTAGAATATTCCCATCATAATATTTTACTTAATATACTTTGATTACTTAATTTACTTTACTCTTTCCTATTAGAAAATTTTGCACAAATTTTTCATTTTTGCAAGATACTGTTTTTGCACTTTTTCTGTTGTTGTGTGTCATCTTGCAATTATTGCAAATTCTATTGTAACTACATACAAAGGTTTTCTTTTTCTCAACGTTGACTGTTTAGCGAGAGATCTTGCCGTCTACTATTTTCCTATTGATCCATATTTCTGTTATATATATATACTGTATATATATATATATATATATATATATACATATATATATATATATATATACTGTATATATATATATATGTATATATATATATATATATATATATATATATATATGTGTGTGTGTGTGTGTGTGTGTGTGTGTGTGTGTGTGTGTGTGTGTGTGTGTGTGTGTGTGTGTGTGTGTGTGTGTGTGTGTGTGTGTGTGTGTGTGTGTGTGTGTGTGTGTTGTGTGTGTTGTGTGTGTGTGTGTGTGTGTGTGTGTGTGTGTGTGTGTGTGTGTGTGTGTGTGTGTGGTTTGAGACATTCTGACAGGTTGACGTAAGCGGAGTAGGAAACACAGGAGTTTTAGTCTTGAGTTTATTCCTAAAGATTTTCGCAATATATATATACATATATATATATATCTTGTCTTTCCACGCTTTCTTGGCTATCTTCTGATTCTCCGGCTTAATTGACTGTTGGATATCTTAAATGCAGCCAGAGTTGCTGTTTCCTCCATTATCTTTTATTTATCTAATCCATGTCAGCAATTCTCTTATCTTCGTTTTTCTTCCTTTATTTCTTCTAACAATACCTCAGCCATCATTTCTACAAGATTATTTGTCACAATGGCACTAGATTCTGAAGTCATGAGAACGGGACTGCCAAGACAACTTTTTCAGATTTCATACTGAAGGAGCCAAGAAAAAAGGGAGAGGGGTGGTGTATGGGAGCGGAGTATATGGGGATGAAGTGGATGGTAATGGATTTATGCCTTTGACTTTGGCTACCTCCCTTATAAGGGGGGGAAAAGTCGTTGATATATGTACGTATTCATATATTGATTAAGAAACTTAAATGATATTTGACTGCAAATGGTCATTGCAAATATTGTAGATAATTACAAATAGCACACCGGATCTCAGCCTCAACAACATCACTGATAGAATCCATTATTTTTCTTGTGTTTACATATATAGTCACTTCTCTATCCATGTCCGGCCACTAAAAGAATGTGTGCGTGTGTATTTGTATACATATATATATATATATATAAATATATATATATATATATATACATATATATATATATATATATATATATATATATGTGTGTGTGTGTGTGTGTGTGTGTGTGTGTGTGTGTGTGTGTGTGTGTGTGTGTGTGTGTGTGTGTGTGTATGTGTGTGTGTATGTGTGTGTATGTGTGTGTGTGTGTATGCGTGCGTATGTGTATGTGTATGTGCATGTCTGCGCGCGTGTGTGTGTTTATATGTGTGTGTATAAGGCACCAAGTATAAGTGAGAGTCAATACTTGCCTTAAAAGAGCTTCTTTTAGTGAATTATAAAGAAACTAAACATGGCATGGTATTGTGTATATTTATTTCTTGAAGAGAATAAACACATTTCAGACTGAGAGTTGAACAAACACTCTTTGACTTCCAGAATAGGATTTTATATAGAGTGCAGAGTTCACCCTTTAGCATTGGTCAATAGTCGATCTGTATGTAATGTATTAATTAAGCGATTTTTTACTGAATTTCTAAGATCATCAGTTCGTGTGTTTTCAATGTATATATATATTTATTTATATATATATATACATACATATATATATATATATGTATATATATATGTGTGTGTGTGTGTGTGTGTGTGTGTGTGTGTGTGTGTGTGTGTGTGTGTGTGTGTGTGTGTGTGTGTGTGTGTGTGTGTGTATGTGTGTGTGTGTGTATGTGTGTGTGTGTGTGTGTGTGTGTGTGTGTGTGTGTGTGTGTGTGTGTGTGTGTGTGTGTGTGTGTGTTGTGTGTGTGTTTGTGTGTGTGCATGATTGTATGTATGTATGTATGCATATATATAAGTATGTATGTATGTATGCATGCATTTTTCAGTACAAAATTAAAATCATGCATGGGAGCTCATCCATATATATCCACGTGCATGTACGTATGCACATGTATGCATTTATATCTAATGTACAATATATATTATCTATTCACTCGTCTGTTGGTTGGATTAAGTTTTGCGGCATTGTATTTTACGTTCCTATATAAACTGGACTCTGAAAAAAAAAAATATATATATATATATATATATATATATATACATATGTATATATATATATGTATATATATATATATATATACATATATATATATATATGTATATATATATATACATGTATGCAATAAGAACACTAGGAACATGTGTTTTATAAATGCAAGGTAACCACTTAAGAAAATAAACAAACAGAGCAGAGCGCTTTCGTATATTACATCTTCAGTGTAAATTACTGAAGATATAATATACAAAAGCGCTCTGCTCCGTTTGTTTATTTTCTTAAGTGGTTACCTTGCATATACATATATATATATATATATAACAACTGGCACCACTGTCGGACGAAAGAAAGAGTTGATTAAGCGAAACTATATATTTCGATTGCTAACTGCAATCCTCTTCAGTAGTACGTACTACTGAAGAGGATTGCAGGTAGCAATCGAAATATATAGTTCCGCTTACGCAACTCTTTCTTTCGTCCGACTGTGGTGTTAGTTGTGATTTATAAATGTGTTACTACATTTCTCACCTGTGATATATATATATATATATATATATATATATATATAATATGTGTACATATATGTATATATATATATGTATATATATATGCAATAAGAACACTAGGAACGTGTGTTTTACAAATTCAAGGTAACCAATTAAGAAAATAAACAAACAGATCAGAGCGCTTTCGTATATTACATCTACAGTGAAAATTACTGAAGATGTAATATACTAAAGCGCTCTGATCCGTTTGTTTATTTTCTTAAGTGGTTACTTATATATATATATATATATATATATATATATATATATATGTATGTTTTTTTTTTCTTTTCTTTTTAATTCGTCTTTGTAAATAATCTTCTCAATTTCCCAAACTAACTATGCTGGTGTTCTATGACTTGCTTGTACAGTGCTGATGCTGTGTCTTTGCGTCTGACTACCCGTTTGTATCCACTCTGGATTTAAACCTCTTTTGTGTTCCTCCTTTGTAATCTATATCACAGTCCAAGTAACCAATGGGTACACTACGCCATCCTGTTGTGTTACAATTTCTTGGTACGATGTATATTATGTGGTTTCTGAGTTACCTGTACCATCCACTCTCAGTTTACAGGCATCAGAGGTAACGAAATACGCTATTGTGACCTTACTCACGCACACCACTCTTTGCCCACATGGGTTGGGGTGCCGGCTGTTTGTGAAACCATGCTGAATCTTTCAGCCTTGGATGAGGTTCAAATTCGGATCCTTGAATTAGCAGACGAGCGCGGCACTGTCACACTAATGAGCAATGCGATAGTGTTCGAGTGTATGTGTGTGTGTGTGTGTGTGTGTGTGTGTGTGTGTGTGTGTGTGTGTGTGTGTGTGTGTGTGTACACACAAACACGCACAAACATACACACACACACAAACAGACACACACACACACACACACACACACACACACACACACACACACACACACACACACACACACACACACACACACACACACACACACACACACACATACACATATACACACACACACACACATACACACACACACACACACATACACACACACACACATACACACACACACACATACACAAAATGTAAACATACACACACACACGCACGCAAGCACACAAACACACATATATACACAAACAAACATAAACACACACACACACACACACACACACACACACACACACACACACACACACACACACACACACACACACACACACACACACACACAAACACACACGCGCACGCAACAAACAGACACACATACATACAAGCACACGAATCCATATGAACATTCTTACACGTCCCTTTTGTGAAAAATATATCAATTATTCCCTATGGAGTATGAACTGTACTTCAATGTATTAATCTTATCGCGTCAGACACATGTACCATTCTTTAGGAAACTGACTGTTCTCTAGCTACTTCTACCTGTAACCCCCATCTATCTCTACTAATGTCTTTACCCTCATCTGTCTTGGTTGCAGCCCATATATCAATCAATTTCAACTATCGACTTCATGTCGCACTCAGCACCATCATTCTCGCTCTCTCTCTTTGTTCTTTTTCTTTTTCTTTTGCGTTCTCCTTCCCTCTTTCTCTCTGTCTCTTTCGATACATACCTAAACAAAACACACACACCCATATATATATATGTATATATATATATATATATATATATATATATATATATATATGTATATATATATGTATATCTATATATATATATATATGTATATATACATATACTTATATATATGTGTATACATATGTATATGTATATGTATATGTATATGTATATGTACATGTATATGTATATGTATATGTATATTATATATATATAAATATATGTATATATATTCATATATATATACATATATGAAGTATATATATATATATATATATATATATATATATATATATATATATATGTGTGTGTGTGTGTGTGTGTGTGTGTGTGTGTGTGTGTGTGTGTGTGTGTGTGTGTGTGTGTGTGTGTGTGTGTGTGTGGGAGAAGGCATGAGATACTGGGAGAAGACATATTATGGAGATGGGAGAGAGCGGAAGAGACTAGGAGAGAGTGGAAGGGCTAGGGGAAGGGAGACAAGTGTGGGTGAGGGTGGAAGGGGAGATGTACAGTAATATCAACATCTTCTCTATCGAGGTAAAACTACTGATAAAGTCTTCTTGCGGCAGAGAGAATAAAGGAGAGAGAGAGCCAAGTGGTACGGAAGGGTTTAATCGAGACGGGTTGTAACTTCGTTACTAAGCGGATATTACGGAGATAGATTAATAGTCTAGTATTAATCAGAATTAGATATAAAAATTGCCACCCGATACCGGAGGAGCAATCATAAATATCACTACACCGTTTTCTTTTCAAACACTTAGCCGAAGAACATAAGCATCACCTCCTTTCACGAAACTTTCAAGACTTTTTTTTTTAATGAAGAGGCTCAAGTATGTCATTATTCTCACACGTATTTTCGGACATTTCATATTTCACCCCCCTAATGACCATTTTCTCAATTAAAATGATAGATTTCCCTCAACGATCTCAGGCGAGCCAAACCCTGGCCTTCATCTTCCTCGACCAATCACAATCGTTTTTGAATGATGCGTATTGGGTGAAAGGATGTCTTACAGACAAGGATCTGTGTTCACACAAGATTTGGGAAATCACTAACAACAACAAGAAGATAAGAGATGAGGCGAAAGGAGAGGAGAACAAATAGGGAAGAGGAAGGGAGAGGAGGGAGGTAGAATGAGGAGGAAGACAACTAGGAGGAGAGCAGAGGAGGGAGGGAAGGGAGAGGAGGGAAGCGTATGAGGGAGGAGGAGAAAATTAAAAGAGAGGAAAGAAGAGAAGAAAAACAAAGAAGTCTAGATAACATAAGAAAAATGACGAAAAGAGACGAGAGACAGCATACACGAGAGGAAAATGTGAAGAAGATATGAAGGAGAAAAGCGAATGGGAAGAGGAAGGCGAGAAGGAGAAGGAGAAGGAGAAGGAAAAGGAGAACGAGAGTGAGAAGGACGTCTCAATCACGGTAATGGAGGAGGGCCCCAGTTTCGTGTGAGCGTCCTTGGAGCCTCTTCGCCGAGTTCCTACTCTACTATCGAAGGACTGTTCTCCTCCTGCTCCTCCTCACTTACATGAATAGATTAACGAGTTGAGGTGCGGAAAGGAACTGAAAGGGGGAATTGATGGGCAATAGATGGACTCCAGAAACGGAATAAGAAAAGGTGGCAGAGAAGGAAAGGGGGAATAGAAAGTTGAGTGATAGGAGATAAGGAAATAGATGAAGGGGAAGAGAGGAAAGAGAGAAGGTGATGAAAGATGACAGAGAGGAATGAATGGAAAGAATCATGAATATGAAAGAGTATATGAGGAGGTGGAAAGTAGGGAGAGAGGTAAGAGAAAGAAGGAAAGTAAGGAAAGATGAAGAAGAAGAAGAGGAAAGGTGTAGAGGAGCGTAGTCGAGGAATAGAAAAAATAATTGATCGAGTGAAGTAGAAGTAGAGGGAAAGTTAAACGAAAAAGAAGAAAATTGAAAGTAATCAGAAGAAATGTGAAGGGAGAAGGAAGAAGAGAGGAAAAAAGAGGAGGAAGAATAAAAAGAAGCGCAGAAGAAATACGAGCAAGACCAACAAATAAAAATAAATAAATAAATAAGAAGGTGGTTGAATAGGACAATAGGGAAATGATTAAATATATAAAGGAGTAGAATATGAAATAATGAAGCAGGAAAAAAATAAGGAAGAGAAATAAACAACTAAGGACGATATAAATGAACTGAAAAACAAGAACCATGGCTCTTTTTGATTCAGCTATGGAAATCTTGCATAATCTTTTATATATTTATATTTCTTTAGCATAAGCAAATACATATCGGCAGAGCTGTAATATACTTATGAGTATATAAAAATCTACATACATGTATGTATATATACATGTGTGCGTGTGTGTGTGTGTGTGTGTGTGTGTGTGTGTGTGTGTGTGTGTGTGTGTGTGTGTGTGTGTGTGTGTGTGTGTGTGTGTGTATGTGTGTGTGTCTCCGAATTAAATCGAAACAATTTCAAGAACACGAGAGTGACCTGAAATTAGAAACGTTTCGTACTTTTATTGTTCTGATCTTGTTGAATATAAATTCAGATGTATCACTCCTATGGATTACTTGATACATACTTTTTGCCAATCAGTCGCTCTGTTCAGATTGAAGGAAATCATCATTGCAGAGAGTGTTATATAAGTTTGATGAACTCTTTCCTTTTAACATCAGTGAACCAATGGTAGAATTTAGCGTGTAGTGATCCTATGCAGCGTGCGCGTAAAAGAGCCACCTTTTCTCCTTTCTTTAAAATTAGGTAAACGCCAACTTATTCTGAAAGCGTTAGCACCCGGCTTCCACTGGACTCAAGTTCCTTGTCTCATTTTTCTTCTTATAAGGAGAGCTGCTAATTGGCAAATGCTCCTTCCTTTTAGTCTTCGATGACATAGGAATGAACTCAACGTACTTTGCGTTAGCTAAACACAGACAATATTTATACGCTTTTCCTGTAGAAATATGATGCAGGAACTAAGAAAGGTTACTACTCTGAGCTGCGGGATTCTAGTCTGAAACACTAAAGGTAAAATTTATTATTAATACATTAGATTGTACGAGTATTAATACTGGCTTTAGTCAATCGATTTTGCTAAGCCCATTGATAACCTTCAGACAAAAGAATTATCAGTTACAATCACTAAGATTAGATGGCACCCGAGAAGCTTCGTTCAGACTAACGTAAAACGATCTTATTCCGCACTGCTCACAGTAGCGGTTTCAAACTCAACGTTTCAATTAAAACGTAAGTCAATGGAGGCGTTCACATACAACCGTGCAGTTTTTCCTTGACAATGCGGTACCATCGCGGTTTCCGCGCGGGTCAAACCGCTAGTGTGAACAGGTACCTTGTCTTCAGGTCGCTATTTTTTTTTTTTTTTTTTCCGAGGACAAGATTGATCAACGTTGTTCCTGTTGACGCCGAAATGTTAAATCATTAAAGTGATAGTTATTTGATTGGAGAGACAGACTCTTATGATGCGCAGATATCAAGTCTTATCTAAATAGAAATACAGATATCTCAACAGAATTAAAAGATCAGATGGTAACACATAAAACTACAGTGAAAGAAAAAACGATCAATTACGAGAAAGTCGTTGAGTATGAATTTGAGTTGATGAACTTTTATGGAACATCTCCCTAAAGTACTGCGTACTAAGCACTTTTTGTAATTAGCCCAGCAGTAAAATAAAGTTAAGAAGCTTAAACTTTTACAAAATGTACGAGTTTTCAATTATCCTAATGTTATACAGGATAAATAGCACCCATTCTGAAGATCACTTTAAATTAGAAACTACGATAAGAATGTTGATGTAAAATGTATCTCAATGATTGTACATTAATTTTCATATGTGTGTAGGTTCACACAGGTCGATAGATGATGAAAAAAGGTAGGCATCATGAGTGCATCTATTTTCATATACAGCACACACACAATCACACAAACACACACACACACACACACACACACACACACACACACACACACACACACACACACACACACACACACACACACACACACATGCACACGCAAACACAACCGCACACACACATACGCACAGAAACATACACACACAGATACATACACACGCACAAAGACACACACACACACATACATTCATACATACACGCACACTCTCGAACACACACACATACACGCACATACACACACACGCCCGCGCGCGCGCGCACGTACTGTAAGACTAGGCTATTCCCATGGGAGAAATAGCGCCTTTATACTTCACGACTGCTTAATCCAACTTGGTTAGACTACCTGTATGCTGCCATGAACATGCAGAGTTTGAATTAAATTAAATTATATATTATGTAGGTAAAATACCTATTGAATAGAAATGTTATTACCACAGAAGCATATACCAACCTTCAAGCTTTTTTACCATCCCTTAACAGGTAAGTCTTGTCTACCACTGACAGATTTTACTTATTTTTTTATAAATAAATGTTTGAACCTCAAGGGACATAATGAGATTTCGTGAAAAACTTACAAAACATATAATATCGTTATAAATGATTAAACTTGTAAAATTTCATAACTCAGGCACTTATGTCTGACCAGAACTTTTTCTATTAATTTATTTGTTATTCATGGTGGTTGATGGACAGCGTTTTTTTTTTTTTCCTAGTTTATTCAAATTAATTTTATTACATACTTCTCTTTTCAAATTTAATAATCTGTGAGTATTTCATCTAGGATGTTGACCACGAGAGCTTTATGAGACCAATATTATAGTGATTTTAGTGGCATCCCTACGGAGCAGAACCACGCAGCATCATTTTAACTTTTACTGTCCCTTCATTTTACTATCTTTCCTAATTCTCTTTTCTAGCACCTACAAGACTCTTTATAATGATATTATGTACAATGGTAGAAGCACTGGTTCTTCTTGACATAAATACCAAATGAGCAGTTTAAGGATATTCACTAGAAACGACCACGGACAGAACTGAAGCATATGTCCCCGGAAAGAGGAACGTCCGGGGTTTGATCCCCAGTAAGAGTTAAAGTTGAAGCCACCACCCCGCTTAAGTTTAACATGGCGCAGTGAATAGTAGTAGACCTCAAGTGCAGAGGGTCACCATAAGTTAGCTGTGATATAAACGCAATCACACAATCCAGTTAAACTGGGGGCCCTGGATTAGAAACTCAAGAGATGGCGGCTGCATGGATGACATATCCTATCTCTGATAGCCATCACAGCATCTCCACCTTCCTTCCTTTCGTGGGTAATAATTCTTGTCTCATCGACACTATCGATCACGCCTGTCAAATCTCTTCTAGCATCAAATCATCTGGTCCTTGGTCTCCCGCCCGATCTGCCCTACATCCCAGCTCTCGCATTCCATCCAACAATGCAGAGATCTTCCATAGCCTCCTTGTGGTAACCCCTTGGCTACCCAGTGTGGAAGAAAATTCCACTGAGGTTAATTAAATAACTTAACGGCTGACCGAATAGAATTATAGTGCGCTATACAGTATTGGAGACGTCATTCGAGATAGTTGATAACTCCTTAA
>NC_134777.1:5429729-5434729 GCF_046742065.1 Oratosquilla oratoria
TCTTAGCCTTTGAACATTCTCATTTTATTTTGTGTTTTTATCATTTTGTTTAAAACTTTTATTGATTACAAATATCTAATATTTAGCAAGTGTCGTTTGATTTACCTAAGAATTGCCATGCTTATTTCCTACATTAATCCTATTGACTAAAGCTTAGCCTTTGAACATCCACATTTATTTTGTGTTTTTATAATTTTGTTTCATTCTATTGTATATACTTGAAACATTCACTGAAATTTATTTAAGACAATACTTAAGACATAATTAAGAATATTGTGATATCAACGTCTACGTATCATATTGACAGATATAAGTGTGTCATATTGATAAAGTTCAGTTTTGTCACATTGACTAATGTTTTTCATAGTCATATGTTTGTCATAGTCAAAAATGTGTAAATTTATCATATTGGTAGGTGTATTAATATACATTTACACGCATGATTGTATTTGTTATATCAATTGAGGTTATAGTATGTAATGCCGATGAATATACGTTTGTCATGGCGGTAGGTTAGTATGTTGTATTGACAAATACCGTTTGACTGGTTTATCTTTACTGAATATACGTTTATCATGCCATCTATATATTTTCCTGATATTCACTTTGAGTTTAGAGAGATTTGTATATTTTTGCCATAACTTGAGGAAACGTTTAGCATATGTATTAGTCATAAAAATAATTACTATACAGTTACGAACATAATAAAGACCTGAAATGAAATAAAAGAAAATCTTGTTTTAGATCACCAAATCTTTAACCTATTTAAGGACAACGTGTTCGTAAAGCTAATAAGGGGCTACCTTTAGAAAGAAAGTAATATTTTGATTAAATCATTGTATTTGATCACAACCCTTCGTAGGTCCAACATGAAAATGAGATGGAGTGATAAAGTATCTTGTTATTGCGCTACTCTTTAATACCATGCATCGAATTGCTTTATAACCATACAATTCTGCATCGTCATTAGAGAACGCTCGAAGAATACCACAAATGCCTATAAAAGCAGTCGTAAACGTTTAATCGCAGTGCAGATAGCACCAACGATTAGGGTTCATTACTCATCCTGGAGTTGAATATAATTGTGGTAAACCAGAAAATGATATATGTATTATAGCAAAGGATTTAAAGAATTAATTCCTTCCATATAGGGAGTATCTATTCTTCCATTCCGGCTATTCCCAGTTGATTTCATTCATTTTCGTAATACATCACCAGTGGGTCTCGAATTGGTTTTCAATAACAACGGGTGATTCACCATGGTCTTGGATCACGTGCTGGACTCGTGATCGACAGTTATTAACCTCGCGGATGAGAGCTCAGAGCTCGTATGACCGATCTATGAGTAATACTGTGACCTTACACGCACACACATACCCAAATCCCCGCATACGTGAGTTGGAGTAACAACCCGCAGCACAGCGATACTGAAACTATTTCAGCCCTGGGCGGGATTCGAACCCGGACCGCCGTAGTGGCAGGCAAGAACTCTAACCACTACGACACGAGGTTGGGTATTTGCACTTTCATGCTGAATGTCATTTTGTCATTCTACCCATCTTCGAAGCGCCTGTTTAACCAAGAAAGAACAACGCTTACTCGGATGATGAAGAAAAATGCAAATATTTGCACTGTCTAGTCCATCATATTAACCACCTGTTAATAAGTACGTCTTCTTGTTCTTGCGCTGCGTTGGCAGAATTGAGAATCTTTATTCTGGTTGAAGCCAAATAAGTTCACTCAAGATAAGGAACGTCATTTTTTAGTACAATGATCCACCATGTTGATTTTAACCTCATGAACAACATGCGTTTTATATCATCATACGACAAATAACCATAATAAAGAAGTTGAGTCTTATTTTCTGTTTTATTTATTCATTCATCTATTCATCTATTTACTTATTTATTTATTCATTTATCTATTTATCTATTTATTCATTTATATTTACTATGATGACACACAATGTAATTCTAGCATGTGGCAATTCACTTTACCGTAGCAGAGGGATCTGAAATCGAAATAAACCAAATAGTTTCAACAAGCATAGGCCAGGCAGCCAACAGACAAGCGAATTAATATCCCAACATGTCTTCCATGGCAACTGCCTTTAGCCTGCAAAGTGTGTGCCAACACGAAACCGGGTCAACGAACCAACATACCAGATACATTCCTGTGCCATAATATCAACTGACCAACACCAGGGTCATATTCTGGTGGGATGAAAGTGACCAGCAAATATGACAATAGACGAGCGAAATGCCGAAAGAAACCAACAACGCGACACGTCAACAAGAGGCCTATTAGTCAAGGGACAACGTAGGGAACATGCAACGGCGGGACAACAACTCCAGAAACTGCCTCGTAAAATGTTTATATCCGTCCATGTAACCGGGACTTTCATCAGGGTGGGACCACACCATTTTTCATTAATTTTTCCGAGTACCCTATATTGTCCTTGAGTTCTTCATCATGCCTCCCTTAGTACATGCATGGGTGCATCAAATATACAAAAGCAATGTTTTAACTGAATGAGGCATGAAACAATTTAAAAAAAAGTTTAGTCGATTCATGAAGTTTGTCAGCCAAGCTTTGCATCGAGTTTCACATAGTAGAAAAGCCGCAACCCCACAATGGCTGGCAACGGTACCTGAATCCAGCATAGATCTATCTAGGAAGAAAATGTGAGCTGCTGACTATATTGTATCAGTGTATCATCGGTTGATAACGTTAGGAAGAGGAATCCAGTCACCGGTTGTCAACTCCCTACGCATGAAATATTATAATAAATATAGTTGAAGTTGATAGAGAGAGATCCTAGCCCCACCCAGTCTGCATCTCTCAATGAAGCTGAGGAGGTTGACAGGTTTTAAAAATGAGGCAACTTTGTTATCCATTTTGTAGGATCACCATATGTAGGTCCCTGAAGTTAGTCGTCAAAACTGTGGTAACCTCCTTCAAGGATAGACTGTTTGTTTACCTGTATTTGCGTGAGAGCGGGTAGCGGGCCTTTTATGTGAATTGTATTGCCTGAAGGTACCCACGAAAATACATTAAGTTGATAGCTGGTTCCGCCTAAGGGTTTTTCTTTGGCTTAAAAATATCAAAATAAGAAATTATTTCATCAGGTATACGGAGTTTATTTGAAACAACATTAATCCAGCAACTGGAGTTTCCCCGCAGGAGAATTCAATTGTCTGGAAATAAACCAGAATTGAATATGCAAGAATGGTCATCTAGGCTAAAGGTATATTGTACAAAATTTATATAAATGCAACAATAGCATTGGTGTTTTTTTTTTCTTTATTGAAAGATTTCTGTTGTGATTGCCATCTATGTTTCCCGTCCTCTCCTCTCACCTTCCTAGTAATTGTCAATATTCTTCTATTCATATTTCTTCTCCTCTTCCTTCGTCTCTTACTACTTCTTCCCACCTCCTCCTCCTCCTATTTCGTTTACTCTTCCTTCTCTTCTCTTCTCTTCTCTTCCTCTTTTCCTTTCCTTCTCTTTCCTCTTGTCTATACGTTTCCCTCCTCTCTTTTTCTCCTCTTTTCATACTTTCCTTTTTCTTATCTACTTTTTTTTCTTTTTCTGTGTTTTCCATCTTCCCGTTTATCCTCATATTTTCTCGGACTTTTTATTTCAATACTACACCAGATACACGTCTTCCTCATTCCTCACCCTCTCCCTATCCATGTTCCTCTTCAAGTTAGGTTAATCCCTTGATTTTCCGAAGAGGACACGCCCTTATAAGTAATCTAGTCTAATAACAGGTAGAATAGAAGGATAATTGCCACAAGTCTACTATGCGTTATTGATTTCCTATTCTCCTTTTTCTACTTTTTTATTCCTTTCCTCCTCCTTCCAAATTCCTTTCATTCTTTCACTTTCTTTCAAAATATCTAAATTTCTCCGACCTTATAATTTTCATTAGTATTATTCTCAGTAGCATTGTTCGTACACTATTCTATTATATTAAGTATAGTACAGAATCTCATATCTACTAAATCGAGGTATAATAAGTTAGAATAGATAAATCTATTATAAATTATTTGACTGGGATGCAATTCAATCATTGATTTTGGAGTATACACCGGGCAAGGTGGCTGGTGTCTATCTATATTATTTGTTTATTTGTTTGCTATTATTTGTCTGTTTGTTTATTATTTGCTTGATTGTTATTTATTATTATCTATCTGTCAGTTTATTATTATTTACTCTTTACATATTTGTTTATTATCTAACTATACTTATGCATTTATTTATCTTATTCATTATTATTCATATCATTACAATTTTTTTAAATCTTATTTATTTTATTTTATCATCATCATTATATATATATATATATATATATATATATATATATATATATATATATATATACATACACATATATATATATATATATATATATATATATTTTTTTTTTTTTTATTTTTTTTTTTTTTTTGCATCCGACCTAGTTATGGACCAAAAGGTCTTCTGTTGGCATACTCCCCCTTTGTAATCCTTTGTAATAATTTGTACTCACACACCGTCGGCAAACCCCACGGTTTCTCTAAGGAAGCTGCCATACAGCCATCCTTTGCATTCCGAACAACACTTGGTAGATTCCGCCGACTTGCCCAAACCATGAATTCCATGGCATCACCTTCATCTCAACCGCATCTGTACCACATCCAGGACCTTCCTGTGGGAATGGTCCTGGATGTGGGTCCTGGATCAGGGAAGCGTGTCACATGTCCATATAGCTGGAGTTGACGCTCACGAATTATGCTGGTAATAAGTTTAGACCGAGTTTCAGGGAACAGTTTCTGGTTTGATACAGTCATTCCTACGATATCCCCATGATTCTCCGAAGGTGGTTACTACCAAAGACTTCGAAACGCCTCTTCAAGTCGTCGTTCATTTCCTATGTCACACAGCCGTATGACATGACAGAGAGCACAAGCGACTTGAAGATTTGAATCTTGATTCTCCAGCATAAATATCAAAAA
>NC_134777.1:5449729-5454729 GCF_046742065.1 Oratosquilla oratoria
TTTAAAAATTACAAAAGCAAAGTTTGACGGGCATAATGGATATTTACTATTCTTTTGCGATAAAAAGAATTGGAAAATAACACTTGCTTGTCAAAGAAAAATTTTTTTTTACATACATCAGAGATTTGGGGGGCAGTTCCTATTCAAGATGTACATCGCCAACAAATAAAAATGGTGAATTTTAGCTATTTTGAGGGGGAAATTAATTCCAAAAACCACAAAAGCAAATTTTTACAGGAATATTGTTTTTTATTGTTTTGTAAAGAAAAGAATTGGAAAATAACACTTGCTTGTCAAAGATAAAGATTGTGTTACAGTGTTATCAGAGAGTTGGGGGCGGTACCTATTGAAGATGTACATCACCAATAAACCGACCAAGTAACGGGTAATAAAATCGGCAGTAAATCCCGATGGACCTCTACTGCGCACTACTCAGTGGACTTTCTCCTCATGCATAAGAAAACTGCCCTCCTTTTCTGGTTGTACATATTTACCAATGATGATTTTTTTATATTGTAGTTCCCAAAATTAAGTATAAACCCATACCTGGAAAATTAGTTTAAGATATACTATATATATATATATATATATATATATATATATATATATATATATATATGTATATATATATATATATATATATAAATATATATATATATATATATATATATATATATATATATATATATATATATATATATATTATATATATATATAAATATATATGTATATTCAAAACATGGATAATAAAAGCAATAAAGAAAAATAATATTTTTCAATTGAAATTGTACACATTAATGACCATGAATGTATTACGGTACACCGTATTATCATTTATATTTCAGGATCAATACGAATGAAACAAAAATGCGTATCACATAACTGTGATTAGTAAAATTGGCAAAACTTTCCTCTTGTGACTGCATCCTGTGGCAGAGAGGATATCTGTGCTCATTGTAGCAACTCAGTCATGTCATTTACGAGAACGTTTGGGTTTCTCCATGAAAGACCTTGTTCATAGGTCTCTTTATTACACAGGCACTTATCTTCAATCTATTTGCAAGGATCTATACGTGTGTTTGTGTGTAAGTGTAACTGTGTGTGTGTGTGTGTGTGTGTGTGTGTGTGTGTGTGTGTGTGTGTGTGTGTGTGTGTGTGTGTGTGTGTGTGTGTGTGTGTGTATTTGTGTGTGTGTGTGTGTTTGTGTGTGTGTGGGTTGTGTGGTGTGTTTGTTGTGTGTGTTTGTGTGTGTATGTCGGATGTGCTGTGTGTGTGTTGTGTGTGTGTGTGTGTGTGTGTGTGTGTGTGGGTGTGTGTGAATGTGTGTGTTGTGTGTGTGTGTGCGTGTGTGTGGTTTGTGTGTGTGTGTGTGTGTGTGTGTGTGTGTGTGTGTGTGTTGTGTGTGTGTGTGTGTGTGTGTGTGTGTGTGTGTGTGTGTGTGTGTGTGTGTGTGTGTGAATGTGTGTGTGTGTGTGTGTGTGGGTGTGTGTGAATGTGTGTTTGTGTGTGTGGAATGTGTGCGCGTGCATATGTGCTGTGCTTGTTATTGGCTGTATGCTCATAGGTGTACCTATGTACGTTTTGTGTATTTGTACGTTCCTAGATATGTAATATATATATATATATATATAATATACTATATATATATATGTACGTATATAATATATATATATATATTATATATATATATATACATATATATACAAACATACATATACTATATATATAAAATATATGTATGTATATATATATATAATAAATATATATATATATATGTATATATATGTATGTATATGTATGTATATATATATATATATACATATATATATACATATATATATTTGAAGATCTGGGGAGCAGATTCTCTTGTATGCATGCATTGTTAAAAATCGACAGCGTTAGTGAGGTTGTTGATCTTCTTGTGAGTATTCTCCAGTTTTCTAACCAATATTCTGCCATTTAGAGGGTGGGCATATACCAAGTTGCCAATATGTATATATATATATATAAATATATATATATATATATGTATATATATGTATGTATATGTATGTATATATATATACATATATATATACATATATATATATATATATATATATATATATATATATATATGTGCTAATAAGAACACGGGTGCGTGTGTTCACTTATGCAAAGTAGAAACCACTTGGAAAAAAAGAAACTAACGAAGCAGAGCGCTTTCGTATATTACATTTTTCAGTAATATACGAAAAGCGCTCTGCTTCGTTAGTTTCTTTTTTCCAAGTGGTCTACTTTGAATATATATATATATATATATATATATATATATATATATATATATATATGTATATGATTTATATCATATATATATATATACATATTATACATATATACATATCTATATTATATATGTATATATATATATATATATATATATATATATATATATATTATATATATATATATATAATGAGAAAGAACTGGGTGGAGATGAACAAACGAGGATACGTTGGGAATAGAACTTATTGCCCTAACGTTGCGACCAACTTGGTCTTCTGCAGAGGACTCGCTGTTATACAATCAGATCACAAGTCTTATACTCGTAGCGAGAGGGAACCCGTCAAGCCATGAGTGGATAGATGTGTCAGGTTTTCCCTTTGGCTACCGATTTAATTGCGAAGACACTTGCTGCTTTTGAGAGACATGTAAAACCATCTCTGTCGCTGTTGTTTTCACTGGTGACGATATGCACAGTTTACACAGTTTTTCTCATCTTCTTCTCAGGTTCCTCAAATTAAATTGGTATCCAAAGGGAAAACTTGACATATCCATTCACTCATCTTCGTTTGCCCTTCCCCACACAATTTTCTCTCATATATGTGTATATTTATATATATATATATATATATATATATATGTATATATATATGTATATATATATATATATATATATAAATATATATATATATATATATGTATATATATATATATATGTATATTGTTACGACAGCATGGGCGTAATCCCCGAACGACTAAATATTTTACATGGTTGATGTGCATGCATTATGTCGAATACGCTTTCTCACGGGTTTTAGGAAAGATGGAGTACTGTCGATGCGTCTGTCAACTTGAGCGCACCTGCCAAGGTTGTACGAACACTATCCAAAAGTTGATATTATAGATTTACCTGTACTCTCTCTTCATTTTGTCCTATGAAAATACTGATAATTCAGGTGTAGTTGATCTGTTATGTTTTGAGTTTCTTTAATTTTGTAAAGAGGTCCGCCAGTTGGATAGAGGGAGAGGTGAAGAGGGGAGGTAGGAGAGAAGGATCGAGATCGGGCAGACTCTAATAGAGGCAAAGTATCGAACTTTTGATCCACTTGGTCAAGTGAGAAGTGGGAAATGCAAAGAATGATATATATATATATATATTATATATATATATATTTTTTTTTTTTTTTTTTTTTTTTGGTAAACCACGAAGAGCTTTGATCTTGCTGAGCCACTGAATGCTGCTTTATTTTTTGAGGTGAATTAATATTTCAGGGTAGTACGATGACTTGGCTGTCCTGATTTCCCTGATGACAATGTTCCTCGGGGACCTAATCACGGTGTGGTCGGTATATTAAGCCCTATTGCTTTGTTTGATGAGTCGCATCTGGTGTTATCTATGTGGAGCCTGATGGTTCTATGGAGAAGTTATTGATGTGGAGAAAGTGGTGGAAGGCATCAACTGTGGTTGTGTGGTAGCTCCTCCACTTGGTTTCCACATCTTGAACATCAAAAACTTCCCTCCACTGGTGTTGAATTATTGTTCACTCGAACTCCCTTACGGAGGAGTCAAGCACACGTCGATGGCATCGGGTGAGCTTTCCCTTGACAGAGAGGTGCCAGGTTTATGTGTTTGTGTGTGATTGTGTATGGACAAATTTAGATTCAAGAAGGAAATAGGCAAGAATTGGTTTACTAATAGGGTGGTCGATGAATGGAATAAACTTAGTAACCATGTAGTAAGCGCTGAAACTATCATTGTTTTAAAAAACGATTAGACAACTTTATGGATGGGGATGACAGGTGGTGATGGATACGGAGCTGCCTAGTGTGGGCCTTATGGTCTTTTGTAGTCTCCTTTATTCTTATGTTCTTATGTTATGTGTTTGGGGATTTGTGTTTTTCAAAACAAACAAAAAATCATAAATTTACTAATTTTTGTTCTTACTTTAAACGCCATCCACTTCTCATATTTAGACGCCTTATTGAAATTTATACCTTTTATATCTTTTGCTGTGTCAAGTGATTGAGATTTTGTGGAACTTATATTACCAGAAGTAATACGCACGTTCCCAGGTTTTCGACTAACTTGGATTTCCCTCGAACCATCTGGCGTTTTGTCAAACAAGACATCGAAAGTAAAAAGGTATGGTCCTTTCCAAAATTACTTTTCTCCTTAGGCTATACAGAATATCCTTAAGAAGTTTTAATGGTTTTTGCATCTAAATTTAGATTATTGTTTAATTTTAAATACAGTTCTCCTCAAATATGACTCAACTTTAGGGAAATCTTAAAAAAGCTTCCCATAGTAACATGCTTAATGTGACCTAGTAATTTATTTACTCAAATACTTTCGTTCTCAAAAACAGCCTGCGAAAAATACTAAAACTACTAGTACGAGCTTTGACAGAAAAAAAAAAAAAAAAAAAAAAAAAAAAAAAAAAAAAAATTGTGTAAACGTCTTCCCTACAAACGTTGAAACCACCTAACGAAAAATAACGAAAATTTTCGTTCAGGTATCGGGATTCATATACGAAAAATAGTGGAATTCAACTGGTTACTCGATATCTCTTAATTTGCTTAAAGAGATGTTAATGGATTCTACATTGGCAGAACCGCTCCACAAGATTCTAGAAGTGGTCTACAAAGACTTTTTTTTTCGGGTTCCGTAGTTCCCAAGACACTTCCTCACGTTTCCTCTTGTTTAGAGAATGACCTCGGTTTGTAAAGTTCAGCCTTTG
>NC_134777.1:5462229-5469729 GCF_046742065.1 Oratosquilla oratoria
CTATCATTCTTTCTCTCTATCATTCTCTCTCTCTATTATTCTCTCTCTATCATTCTCTCTCTCTATAATTCTCTCTCTCCATCATTCTCTATCTCTATCATTCTCTCTATCATTCTCTCTATTATTCTCTCTATCATTCTCTCTCTATCATTCTCTCTCTCTATCATTCTCTCTATCATTCTCTCTATTATTCTCTCTATCATTCTCTCTCTCTATCATTCTCTATCATTCTCTATCATTCTCTCTCTAGCATTTCTCTCTATCATTTTCTCTCTCTCATTCTTTCTCTCTCATTCTCTCTCTCTCATTCTCTCCCTCATTCTCTCTCTCATTCTCTCTCTCTCATTCTCTCTCTCTCTCATTCTCTCTCTAATTCTCTCTCTCTCATTCTCTCCCACATTCTCTCTTTCTCATTCTCTCTCATTCTCTCTCATTTTCTCTTTCTCCTTTTCCCTCTCCCTCTCCTTCTCCCTCTCCTTCTCCTTCTCCCTCTTCCTCTCCCTCTCCCTCTCCCTCTCCCTCTCCCTCTCCCTCCCCCACTCCCTTTTCCTCACCCTCTTCCTCTCCTACTCCTTCTTCTTCTTCCCTCTCACTCCCTCTCACTCTCACTCTTTCTCTTTCTCTCCCTTCCTCTTAATATATTGCTCTCTTTTTCTCTTTTCCACCTCTCATAGAAACGTAGTATGAATTATGTAATTGAAATTTCAAATATTGTTGTTGACATTGTTGTTTTTTGTATAAAATTGTAGCTTAAATTGTATTACACAATCTAGCGCCATCGGGTTTTAAGTAAATATTAGATTGTATATATACCTAAAGATTCTTTAAGGGACGATAAGTGTAAGATATAGAAATTATATCATTATGTAGAGATCGTTATCAAACGACAGCATCTATTACTCCAAATTAATGAATATTATATGCAATAAAAAGTGCTTGGACCATGCAACCAAGAAAAACATCTGCCATTGGAAATGATATGAAGTAAAACATAAAAGACGAAATGTAGGCACATTCCTTTTTCGGTGTTTCCATGCAGGAGAGCTTAACTTCATTCATTAGTTCTAATTCTGGAGCGAGAGCAAACAGAGTTGGTACCAGGCGGGACAGAAGCCTCGTGGATTCGACTATGGTAGTCTCATGCTGGGATACCTCCCCTAGTTCCAGTTGGCTGTCGCCTCCGCCTTTCGATTTCGTCTCTTATCTCCAGAGAACAGGGTTTGATTCCAAGGGGTACTGGCCCTGGTTGTTTGATGTTGAGGCTAATATGGGATTATTACTCATGTTTTCGGCTGTCACGTCTGTCTTTCAATCTTGTCTCTTATCTCTAGAGACCCGAGTTCGATTCCAGGAGGTACTGGCACTAGCCGTATCTCCTGGTTGTTTGATATAGAGACCAATATGTGATTATTACTTATGCTTTTGAACTCAGAGTTTTCTAAGAAATCAACCTTCTCAACACAGCGATACCCGGAAAGATTTTAATATCGCTCTCAATCCTTTTGAGTAGACAAGGAACCGAAAGATACTATCTTAGTTAATCCTTTCATTCCGAAGAAGTTTATTACGGATTTGATTTTTTTCCAAAAATGGCTGATAATTTCATTTAGTAATCATAGATAATTAAGTTCAGCTGTTTTTTAAAAACTTCATTCAACTGAGAAACAAACGTCTAGCTGAAGTAGTTGGATCTATCAGAGTTGATTTTTTTTATCTGAAATATACGTTATTAAGCTTTTATTGTAGAGTAGATGTAATACAGAAGCTATGTTCCCAAAAAAACAGTATCATTCAGCCTCGTAAAAGATTTCACATCAAGGAACCCGACACCATTTAACCAATGACGTGCCATTGTTATTAAGATTCCACACAACAAAAATAAATACCTTTGCAAGAGTTTTGTTTAACAAAGAAACATTGATAAGTCCACCACCTTCTTCAAGGGTATTTTTGATTCCGAACATGAAGGTCTTCAAAGCCAAAATTCGAAAGGGTGTTCTGGAAAAACTGGTCCTTCCAGGTCTCGTTTTACTTTATGGTTATTGATGTAATATACTCACGATTCAGCAGACCTTCCATGCTGCATCGTTCGAAGATTTTCGTGGGCAAAGAGACGAGATATATCATAGACCTGCTTATATATCAGTACTTACACACACACACACACACACACACACACACACACACACACACACACACACACACACACACACACACACACACACACACACACACACACACACACACACACACACACACACACATACACGCACACACACACACACATGCACACACACACCACACACACACACACACACACACACACACACACACACACACACACACACACACACACACACACACACACACACACACACACACACACACACACACACACCTCTCATGGCGCTGTGGTTAGAGCTCTGGCCTGCCACTACGGAGGTCCGGGTTCGACTCTCGCCCGGGGCTGAAATAATATCAGTATCGCAGCGCTGAGGGGTGTTACTCCAACTCTCGTGGGCGGGGAGTTGGGGGTGTGTGTGTGTGTGCAAGGTCATAGCATTACCCATAGATCGGACCTACGAGCTCTGAGCTCTCTTCCAGGAGGGAAATAGCTGTCGATCACGAGTCCAACACGTGATCCAAAGACCAAGTGAATACACACACACACACACAAACAATATATATATATATACATATATATATATATATATATATATATATATATATATATATATATATATATGTATGTATATGAATCACAATGGCAAAAGCGACAAGACTGTGAGAATAAAAACCTTGTGAGATCTAAACCTTTATTGGTACTACGTTTCGCTTGTTACAGATTTTAAATTTACAGACATGACACACACTCTGAGCAACAAAAAGCTGGCCAGCCTGGATGTGACCTCGTTATTCACCCGTGTCCCGACCCTTAAAGCGATTGACCTCCTTAGGGCTAAAATCACTAGTTCCCACACTGACCTCCTTATTCCCCCCAATGACTTTGTGGATTTAGTACAGCTTTGTGTCCAATTTAATTACTTCAAATTCCGAGGACCAGTATTTTCACCAAAGTTTTGGCATGGCCATGGGCTCTCCTTTGCGCGCTGTCCTTGCCAAATGTTCATGGAATTTTTAGAAGCAGGGCCTTTCTCTGATATTGTTCCTGGCAACGTAGTATGGCTTCGCTATGTGGATGACATACTACTAATTTCCCCCAGACGGTTTGACATCCCAAACTCCAAGCGGCCCTAAACGAGGTTGAGTCATCCATCCAGTTCACCTTGGAGGAAGAAATTAACGATTCCCCTTCCATTTTTGGATACCCTTATTATCAAACATGATAATTTTTTTAAAATTTACAGTCTACAGGAAACCAACCAATAAGGACGATTTGACTCACTTCCTATCCCACCATGACCTCAGTATTAAAAAGGTGTAGTCATAGGTTTCTACCTCAGAGCTCTCAGAATTTGTAGCCCTGAATTCTTAGAGGACGAGTTTAGGCACATAAAGGAGGTTTTTCATAAATTAAAATATCCAGAGTGCATCATCCACCAGTGTAAAGAAAAAGGCATCAAAATAATGGAAGGGCGGGAACCAACAAAAGATTCCAGCTAGGAGGCTTATCCTTCCAGCCAGCAGCGTCACCGCCACCCTACCCGGACACTTGGGCGTTGCAACATTCAGGTAGTGGGCCAGTCCAGCAGAAACTATCAAAGAGCTTTCACGAAGGAATGACAGCCAGGACGAGATGTGGGGGAAAAAAACGCTGGGTGTCTGCCGCATACCCTGTGCTGGATGTGATAAAGTATACATCGGCGAGACTTCCCGTGACCTGAAGACCCGGATCCGGGAGCATCGCTACGATTCCCGGAACAACATCACCACCAACGCCTGTGTTATCGACCGGAACACCAAACGACCACCTGATGGATTGGGATAACGCAGAACTTCTGTTTAGTGAACCAGATAGGGATGAGGAGAAAATGCCTCGAAGCGGCCCCGCCATTCAAAGCTTCAAAACCATTGAGCAGAACAGAGGCATGTTTAACATCGCCCCTCCTATAATCCATCTGTTACCGCATTAAATAAATGTATGAAATGTCCCCCTTAGTCCACTTCAACAAACTGTCCGAAATGTCTCCTTTGTCTCCACCAAGACCCACCCGTCCCCCCTCCTCCCCTCCACCTACCACCCACCCCTCCCTGATAACCTCTCCCAGTTCCTTCCCTGTTGGCTTATATGTGCTCAGAGTGTGTGTCATGTCTGTACTTGAAAAAGCTGTTAATGTAACAAGCGAAACGTAGTAGTACTAATAAAGGTTTCGATCTCACAAGGTGTTTATTCTCATGTATGTATATATAAATAAACATACATATATATATATATACATGTATATATATATTATATATATATATATATATATATATGTATATATATATATATATATATATATATATTACTTTCATTCCAAAACCTTTGGAAAGATTGATTAAGGTTCCCCTTTTTATCTTTTTTTATTTACTTATTTATTTATTTTGAAGATATGTTTCCCAAATACCCAATTTCATCGCTTCTGCTGCTTTTGAAATGCTATTGATAAAGAAAATATATTTCGATTCAATATAGTAAAGTTCCTCTCTTTTTCATAGACAGTTACATTTTTGCATTACTAGTTGATTGAAAAAAGGTAATTGTTCACTGATGTGTTATGATTGGATTCTATGTACTCAATTCATAGAAATATTCTACAAAAACAAAATTTACGATATATGGATTATTTTACTTGTTGAAAAACAAAATATCTTTGAAAAACAAATAACTATTAAATTTTTACATACAGACAGACATACCTACAGTACATACATGCACAAATACAGTACATACGTACATACACACTTTCATACATACATACACACATACATATATATAATCGACAGGTATTTCCCTCATGGAAGAGAACTCAGAGCTCATATATGGCCGATCTATGGGTACTGCTGTGACCTTACAAGCACACACACACAACTCCCCACCCACAAAAGCTGAAGTAACGACTCACAGCGCAGCGAAACTGAAATTATTTGCGGCCGCGAATGCTACCACTGAGCCATCAAGTGCGTGTGTGTGTGTGTGTGTGTGTGTGTGTGTGTGTGTGTGTGTGTGTGTGTGTGTGTGTGTGTGTGTGTGTGTGTGTGTGTGTGTGTGTGTGTGTGTGTGTGTGTGTGTGTGTGTGTGTGTGTGTGTGTGTGTGTGTGTGTGTGTGTGTGTGTGTGTGTGTGTGTGTGTGTGTGTGTGTGTGTGTGTGTGTGTGTGTGTGTGATTCACCTTGGTTTTTGGATCACGGGTTGGACTCGTGATCGACAGCTATTTCCCTCCCGGAAGAGAGCTCAGAGCTCGTATGACCGATCTATGGGTAATGCTGTGACCTTACACGCACACACACCCCCAGCTCCCCACCCACGAGAGTTGGAGTAACCACTCGAATCGCAGTGATACTGAAATCATTTCAGCCCTAGGCAGGATTCGAACCCGGACCGTCGTAGTGATAGTCGGAGACCCTACTAACCGCGCCACCGAGTGTGGTGTGTGTGTGTGTGTGTGTGTGTGTGTGTGTGTGTGTGTGTGTGTGTGTGTGTGTGTGTGTGTGTGTGTGTGTGTGTGTGTGTGTGTGTACGTATGTGTGCGTTTGTGTGTGTGCCTAATATCGCCACAGGACTATTGAAGTAAAGAAAAATCAGGGTAATAAGTACTTGTTGTGTATTATGTTCTCAAAAAAAAATAACAAGGAAGGACAATTGCTGTGTCTATATACAAGAGGAGGAGTGCTAGGACAAAGGAGTAGAAGGACAAAAGATCTCTTAGACAAAAGATGGAGTCATTATGAATGGGCCATTGACCCTATACGATATCACTTGCTATGACATCATCTAACTTTGTATGGTGGACATTTCTTAATGGTTTACTTGGTGAGCAGTTTGTTGCATTTAAAATTACCATAACTCTTTCTTGTATTATTTATACATGTGCTAAACACTGAATGAGGTTCAATTGATTAACAGTCTTGGCTAAAACCTTGATTCTTGTCCGGTTGATTTAGTGATAATTATAACATTTATGTTAAAATAGAATATTACACTATTATATTTCATGAAATAGGCATATACAAAGATATCTCATTTAAGGTATCTCTTCTATATAAAGTATACTGCACTCTTTGCAAGATATTTTTATAATTAATTGTTATGAGGATCATCTTAACGGTATTATCACATCTAAAGGAGACTCATACATTTGATTCCTTCAGAACTTTTGAAATATCAATATTATGACAACGATTTTAAATGTGTAATGGATAAATCAAAATTGTCCAATACTCTGAACTTTTTGATGATTCTTAATAAATAATTGTGTCAAATATTCTCTTTGCTGTCAGTACGTCCTAGAAATGAGCTTTGTTCTTTCAGTGCAAATGACCACATATGTAAAAGTAATTTAATTTTGCTACCTAAAAAGGGTAATATGTATCATTCCTGTATAATAAAAAAGAGGCGAAAAGCATATTTAGATGTTTAATTCAAAACAGAATGTATATACCTTGATTTTTTTTACGCCCTCCGTCATCCAGGCTGACAAGCATTAAGAGTTCAAACTGTCATTATTGGAATAATTTATTCATTATATAGGAAACCCTTGATATTTCAATTCCTATTCACAATATATATAAGTTATTAGTACATTGCAACGATTTTACTCAGTCGAAGGAAACTCATGGACAACGAAAGAGTTCAAGGATTATCATCCTACGAGTATTGACTGTTATGTCTTATTCCCAATCGTTTGTCTTGGTAGTCGCCCGTCATCATTATTCACTTATGGTTGAAAGATAATTTGGTCTAAAGCGATTTCCGTTTTTACCTTAACCCTGGTGAATAGAAGTAATCAACAATTTTAAAATGTACTTCAGTAAGCAATCCTGTTATCTTTACTTCTGAATATACACATTGTACTTCCTGAATCGAATCACTAGTGACGGTGATGTCGATCAAATAATTCCGGGGACGACAGTTGAAATTATTGAATCGATATCACCATCACTGGTAACTCTATTCAGGTATGACAACGGCGATAAGCCCATCAAGGAAATGTACCAGTCTTAACCACTAGCTAAAGTTTCCCTGGTTCACTGTAAAATAACAAGTATGAACGGCAGTCAGCAGCCGACTTAGTTCCTCGGAAAATATATTAACTTCCAGGATGGTGAATTTTATAGGGTCAGTAGCTCAGTCGGTAAGGCGACGGCAGTGAGAATTCACGAGCCTAGGTTCGAATCCGGGGACGACAGTCGGAGTTATTTGATATTGTACTTCATTACTAAACTGTTTATATACCAGCACTAAGGAATGATTGATATACTATTCTATATACCTATTTACACATACACATACACAGGCACACATGCACACACTCACGCACATACACGCACATACACGCTT
>NC_134777.1:5487229-5489729 GCF_046742065.1 Oratosquilla oratoria
GGAGGTCTTCCGGGATAGGGAGAGACGCATGCAGAAGTGTGTAGATGCGAGAGGCAATTATCTTGAAGGAGACAAAATTATGTAAGCTTATGAAAATAAATAGTGTCTCTCCTGACATTTTCTCATTACTTATTGAATGGAGGAGTAAGAATACATATTCATATATATATAAATATATATATATATATATATATATATATATGTACATATACATATATATATATACATATATGTGTATATATATATATATATATATATATATATATGCGTGTGTGTGTGTGTGTGTGTGTGTGTGTGTGTGTGTGTGTGTGTGTGTGTGTGTGTGTGTGTGTGTGTGTGTGTGTGTGTGTGTGTGTGTATGTGCACAAATGTATACATATATACGTATATACTCTGTCGTTCGCTCTCTCTCTCTCTTTATATATATACATATATATATATATATATATATATGTATGTATGTATGTATATATATATATATATATATATATATATATATACATATATATGTATGTGTGTGTGTCTGTCTTTTAATCTATCAGTTTATCTATATTTACCTATCTACCTATCTATCTATCTCCTTTCTCTTTCTCACTGTTTTCTTTGGTGTTATTGCACTATTCAGCTATCTGAAAGAGTCAAACCCTTTATTTACCAAGAATATACGGAGTTTGATATAGACCACATCACCCCGTTTGATAACCAGTTAATAAATCAGTGTGTAATTGAACCGCCTCTCTGTCAGTTACTCAGCCGAATGCTCATCGTGCCATTCAATAAGGTATTCAGCAGTGTTGCTCAGTAAGCAGGAATTCGGTTAGTCAGACAGTCAGTCAGAGCAATTGGTCCTCTACTCGGCAGTCAGCATCAGTAATTAAGGCGGTAATTGATTCCGTAACTGAACCATCAGTAATTGGATCACTCCTTGCGCCTATACGTAGAGTACAAGGCACTGTCTGCATTTTCGTGTGTGTGTGTGTGTGTGTGTGTGTGTGTGTGTGTGTGTGTGTGTGTGTGTGTGTGTGTGTGTGTGTGTGTGTGTGTGTGAGTGTGAGAGAGAGAGAGAGAGAGAGTGTGAGAGAGAGAGAGAGAGAGAGAGAGAGAGAGAGAGAGAGAGAGAGAGAGAGAGACTCGGATCAAGAGTTGGACTCGTGATCGATAGCTATTTCCTTCTCGGAAGGGAGCTCAGAGCTCATATATGACTGAACTATGGGTAATACTGTGACATTACACGCATACACACACCCAACTCTCCTCCCACAAGAGTTGAAGTAACGACTCGCAACGCAGCGATACTGTGTGTGTGTGTGTGTGTGTGTGTGTGTGTGTGTGTGTGTGTGTGTGTGTGTGTGTGTGTGTGTGTGTGTGTGTGTGTGTGTGTGTGTGTGTGTGTTTAATTTATGCTTACTAATAAATTAGTAATGAATCATATAGGTCGGGATTAGAGTTTTTTAAGTTGATAGATCCTCTTCCTCGCCGCAAAGGGACCTTGATTCGTGTTATTTAAAATCGAATTTTCAAAAATTGAAAGACTTCTATAGCAGCGCTGATAGAAAAAAAAATGCACAAGGTCTTTCGAAGTCTGCAAATATGATTTTGACTGAAAGATTAGATGAAGGTACTCCTCAAGGAAAGGGATGTTTACGAAATAAATTACTTTCCGAAGTCGTAGTACCTTCAATATTTCTGTTATTGACAATATTAGAAGATATCTTACGGTTGTCCAATATAGGCCAAGATTAGAAAATGTGTACGTGTACATCAAGCATGCTAACCGTAATCTTGCTCTTATACAACAAAAGATATTTCCCTTTCATTTTCGAAGTCACGAAGAGAAATCGTATATATGAACAAATATAGCTGGATTCCAGCAACCATGATGTAAAAAGTAGAATGCACCGGACTCAGAAACAGGTAACTTAATTCCGACGTTTCGAACCCTGTCCGGGGTTTGTCCTCAAGGGTTACAATGGAGTGGCAGTTAATTCTTTTTTCTATATATATTAAAAAAAAACAATACATGTGGTACACTTGGGGAGGTCACTTCAATGGTTGCTCTCATTCTCTCGTCACAGATACCCAAGTGACCGAGGGTCTGCGATTTTGTTCTGGCGTAGGTGTGGTTGAGAACTCCCCCTTCCCGCTCCGGGTCATAACCTTTACTAAGTTCTTGCCTGCTGTCGGGTGTCTGTTTCGCTCATCCTTTTCCTTGGCCCTCTGAAAATCACGTTATTTGTGGAGGATCTGTTTATGCTGTTTTCGTCACTAGCCCACGCTTCCAAAAACACCCTCCTCCTTTTTGCTTTTCTACAACACATGCGCTTCCTGCCAATCAAACTCATGCAGATCCTCGTCACAATGTTTAAATATCACCGAACTCTGGTCCCTGATCTGCGATGTTCTAGCAGTCTCGTCGCCAGCTATTTCCCGTCTCTCCAACGTAGTGCGCGTTGCAGTCCATACACTTCACCTCGTAGACTACCCATGATTGGCCGTCCTT
>NC_134777.1:5494729-5502229 GCF_046742065.1 Oratosquilla oratoria
GTCGTGTGTGTGAGTGTGTGTGTGTGTGTGTGTGTGTGTGTGTGTGTGTGTGTGTGTGTGTGTGTGTGTGTGTGTGTGTGTGTGTGTGTGTGCGTTCGTGCATCTAAGTATATACCGAGTCCGTTCCTTCTGCCTACGACTCTAAGCCGCCTTGAAATCTAACACACACACACACACACACACACACACACACACACACACACACACACACACACACACACACACACACACACACACACACACACACACACACACACACACACACACACACACACACACACGTGGCATAATGAACAATTACGTTAATTACATATATCGTCAATGAAAGGGATAAGCACTGACAGAGGTGATGACAAGTTGATAGTTCAAAGTAAACACATCCGGAGAAGCACGAATTGTCCTACTTATTCTGAGTATTACGCATGAGGCAGAGAATTTCAGACATAATATAGACAATGGAAGTTACAGTTTTAAAATACATTTCAAGAAGAGGCGGATGCAGGAGTTAAAAACCATTTCAAACTTTAGATATTACAAGATTACATTATTCATTTTGTTACCGTGTGTGTGTGTGTGTGTGTGTGTGTGTGTGTGTGTGTGTGTGTGTGTGTGTGTGTGTGTGTGTGTGTGTGTGTGTGTGTGTCACCTTGGTCTTTGGATCACGTGTTGGACTCGTGATCGACAGCTATTTCCCTCCTGGAAGAGAGCTCAGAGCTCGTATGACCGATCTATGGGTAATGCTGTGACCTTACACTTACACACACACACCCAACTCCCCGCCCACGAGAGTTGGAGTAACGACTCGAATCGCAGTGATACTGAAATTATTTCAGCCCTGGGCAGGATTCGAACCCGGACCGCCGTAGTGAGAGTCCGGGACTCTACCAGCCGCGCCACCGAGTCGTGTTTGTGTGTGTGTTTGCGCGCGCGCGCGCGCGTGTGTGTGTGTGTGTGTGTGTGTGTGTGTGTGTGTGTGTGTGTGTGTGTGTGTGTGCGTGTGTGCGTGTGTGTGTGTGTGTGTGTGTGTGTGTGTGTGTGTGTGTATGTGTGTGTGTGTACGTTCATGCATTTAAGTATATATCGAGTCCATTCCTTCTGCCTACGACTCTAAGCCACCTTGAAATCTAACACACACACACACACACACACACACACACACACACACACACACACACACACACACACACACACACACACACACACACACACACACACACACACACACACACACACACACACAGATGAAATGTCTGAGAAGTATGATAGGGGTTACTAGGCTGGATAGAGTGAGAAATGAGGACGTGAGGAGGAGAATAGGGGTGGAAAGGGAACTGGGAGATAGGGTTGATGAAAGAGTATTAGGATGTTTTGGACACATGGAAAGAATGAGTGAAGAAAGATTAGTAAAAGAAGTGTGAAAGGCAGAGGCGGAAGGAGTGAATATGAGGGGCGTCCTGGGATGAGATGGATGGATGGAGTGAAAGGGGCATTACAAAAGAGAGGAATGTCTGTGGAGGAAGGACGGGAGAGGACAGAAGATAGGGGTGAATGGAGAGAGAATGTGTACAGATGATGCTGGGATGCATGAGGGGGAGTGGGTGGGGGATGAGGGGTGAGGAGGTATGTATGAGAAAAAAAAATTGACGCAGCCCAAAGGGATTTCTTCACGTTCTCTCCTTTTCTGCATGGGTGGACGGAGAGGGGGGTCGCCGAATTTATTAAGCGGCCTTGCTGTGAATGTGCTGTGTCTTGCAACACTGCTTCTGACCCAGGGCAGTGGACAAGATGCAGGGATGACCCGTATACCAGGAGGTGCCAAGATAAGAGGGAGGGAGGAAGGTGGAGGGGAGTGGAATATATACAAAATGGAATGGGTGTGTGTGGTTTCTATGCCTTTTTCTTTTTGGCTACACCCCGTGTAAGGGTAAAAAGCCTTTGGTATATGTATGCATATATATATATATATATATATATATATATATATATATATATATATATATATATAACACAACACAACACGGACAAAACAACACACATTCCACACACACAGTTTATTACAAAAACCAAATGACACCAGCATACAAAACAGACGAACGTGTCCTCAAAGACATCCTCGCACGTAACGTCACATGCACCAACCCACACGACAAATTGACCCTCATCATATACTACAAAAACACAAAAGTCTCTAACCTTATCATGAAAAATAACATGACTAAAAACAATTCTCTCCTTAAACAGACAAATGTGGTATACCAATTCTCCTGCCCTGAAGAAGGTTGCAAACTTCTTCCCAATGCTTCTTACATTGGTGTTACCACTACCTCTGAGCAGGAGACTCACAATGCACGCCCGCGAAGGAAGCATACGCAAACACATGACACAAACACACAACAAAACTCCAATCAGACAAGATTTAGTCAACAACACAAAAATACTTAAACAATGTAACAACACCAAGAAACTACACATCTTAGAAAGAGTCTACATTACACAATACACTCCCATCATTAATATACAGACAGACACAATTAGTACCTTACAACTACACAGCGAGGCTGCGTGGCAACAAGGCCCAAACGTCCGGCTACCGTGACCAGCTGTCCAGCGACGTCCTGTTGATACGAAGACCTCACCTCCGTCCAGTACCTGACTCCTAACTCTCCTAGTTCCCCCTTTTTACTTGTATTTAAACTCCTGTTCTGTATATGTAATCTCACTTACCTGAAGATGGTTGGATGACTCAACCGAAAGCTTGTATTTATATTTTGTGTTACAATAACATCATGGATCTCGGAAGTATTGTGTTTGACCTCCCCTCAAGAATCAAACAAACGATTAGAAAAATTGAGAAAATCACTAAGAAGATAGTGGATATTGAATTAGCTCTGGTCTTCAATCGAACATGTCTACAAGAAAACTTACTGCCCATTTATACTAATATATATATGTATATATATATATATATATATATATATATATACATATATATACATACATAAATATATATATATATACGAGCACCCAACCCGCTATGCGGGGTCTCTGACTTTAGGGCGAGCTCACTTTGCTCTCAGGAACCTTTGGCGCCAAGCTCTACGGGCTATATTCAGCCCAGTAGTGAGACACATATCACTTCTCTTCTTCAGGGTCAAGGCGCTTCATTTTTCTGAAGAACAACAAAATACCCTTTTTAATTTCTGGCGCCTCATTAGCTTTCTTCTTTCCGAAAGGAGATAAAGACGACATGTATTTCTCAGTGAATTCACTTCTGAGATTGTTAACTAACTCCTGTTTTAGATTCTTATTCTTCCTCACATCACTTAGTGAATATTTCCCTTTGTTATTCAACTCCAAAAATGGAGTTGCCTGCGTTTGTCTTGCGTGCTACCGGCCATGATGTTCAACAACCTTGCAGAGACACAACGGGACGAATACCACAACCGGGCCGGAGGGGATGTCCCCTTGAGGGATTTCCAGTTTCCGGGCCCGATTACAGGAATTCTTTTATTAGTACAAGGGGCTCCCTTGAGGGCTTCCAAGGGGTCCCACAGGGGCTCCCCAGGAGTTTCCAGAGTGCACCCCTGGGGGTCCCCAAGTACTCCTCTTGAAGTTCCAGGGGACTCTCAATGGGATTCTCATGAGTTCCTAGAGGGTTCTACAGCGATTCTCAGAAGTTCCCTAGTGACTATCCAAAAGCTCCCAAAGGGCTCCTCGGGGGTTTGCGGATGTCTCGCTTTCAGCCAATCAGTCGTCTTCGTTGCCGTGACGTCATCGCTCTTAGCCAATCAGACATCTCCGTTTCCGTGACGTCACCACTCTCTTAGCCAACATTGTTACGTTAGCCACAATGTAATGTTCACACTCGTCACCAACTATGGTAACTCGGGGAGGTGGTGAGGTCCACCCCATGTATATAATGCCCTTAGCCTGTTTGTAAACCTATTCCTTTGAAAAAGCATACCTGCGAAACTAGTCAGGAATAAACTCAAGACTAAGACTCCTGTGTTTCCTATTCCGCTTACGTCATATATATATATATAAATTAATTAATCGCCATGAAGAACAATTGTGTTTACAGTTGTACAATAAATATAAATAATCTTACACAAAACCTAAACTGGGTTAATGAATGTAAACTTATTGAGAAACATGAAAATGGGTTGAGAAATCAAACAAAAGTATACTTAATGTATATTACAGTTCACCAGAAGAAGACTTCGTGAATCCGGGGATGGAAGGAAAATGAAAAGAGACGCCGAATAGTAACACGAAGGGACCATAAACGAGAAACTCAAAGGCTAAATTCAAACACGTTGGTCATCGGCTACAACAGAGGTGGAAAAAAAAAGACAGACCAGGAGAACGTTTGTTGGAGGGGCTTAGTGAGGGAAGAGGAAAATGGTGGAGGGAGATGAAAAAGAAAAAGGAAAAGAAAGTGGCGGGGAAATTGAGGAAATTAATAAAGGGGTGAGTAAGTAGGAAAAGGAAAGTAGGAAAGTGGAACAAAAGAAACAAAGAAATATGTGGGACGGGAAGAGAAAGATAATCATTTTGTCAGCAATGATCAGCCTTATGAGACACTATTGCATCGAAGAAGTATCGTCATGGAGATGGCAAAGGAGATTTCTAAGAATAGTAATACAATGGAGCTTTACAAGTTAAGTGATCTTCATTAGTTTTTTATGGGAGATTTTTCTGCAATAAGAAAATAATTTTGTTTGACTTTGGTTTGTAGAGGTGTCAATAAAGTCCCAAAATATTGACTGTATAGATTTTATGCTGTCAGTACCCCAAACAGGGAGGGAAGAAAGAGTAAAACATAGAACGGGATATAAATCGGGAAAAAATAAGAGTATTAAATGAAGAAGTAAGGAAAAGAAGATGAGAAGGAATAGGGAAGACAGGAAAACAGAGATCAAAAGAGAACGAGTGGAGAAGAAGAAAAGGAGAGGAAAATAGAATAAATTGATACTAGGATGAATGGACGAGGAGAGGGACTAAGTAGACGTGAGGGAAGTAAAGCACAGTTGATTGAGAAGAAAAAAGTAGAGGGAAGAAGGATAGAATGAAAGTGAGACAAAAGGGATGTAGATAGGTGAAAAAGAGAGGAGGATTGCAGAGAAAAAAGGGAAAAACTGGAAAAGCGAGGGTAGTGTAAATTTCGAAAATAATTAGGGCTAAAAAGAAAAGGAGAAGATTACCCTATTTGGTACAGATGGGATATCACGGACAGGGTTACAATAGCATGATAGTCATAAGCACAACATTGATAATGACTTCGGGTATAATAGGAGTTAATCAACAAAGGAAATGAACAAAAACCACAGTTAGAATAGAAGAAAGAGAGCCACCAATCACTGACGAGGTTAAGGTAGGTGATAGTTCCCTCACTTGTCACAGAGATAAATAGAATAGTTTAGTGACTACCAGAGGTAAAGGTAGAGCTCCACCCGATATTGAAGAGATTAATCACTATCCAAAAGGACGTCACCAAGATAAATAAAATAACCTGACGATAACCAAAATAAAGAGAAAAGTTTTACTCGCTGTGATAGAGCCTGAGTGATTCGACAAAACGAAAAGCAGAGAGGAGGAGGAGAAGGACGGGGAGGGGGGAAAGGGAAGAAAAGAAGAAAACAAGATAACTGAATTTGAGGAAAGGGGATGAGGGAATAAAGATGGACAGTAACGAAGAGGGAATAACAAAGTGGAGAACAAATTAGATAGGAACAGAAGGGTTGAGGTGAGACAGGATAAGGGAGAATAGGGTTAGGTAGTGGGGAAGAGGTGAGGTGAGGGAAGGGGAGGGGAGGGGAGGCGAGGGGAGGGGAGGGAAGGGGAGGGAGGGGAGGGGAGGTAAAGGGAGGGGAGGGGGAATGGATGTAAAGGGGGAATGGGAATGAGAAATTGAAAATAGATCTGAGAAGGGGAGAGGTAAGCGAGGAGTGAAAACCCTGAGGACCTTGGAAAGGGCGACAAAACATGGAAATGAAAACGGGGAAGCCGTGGGAATACTTTGGGGTTGAAAAGAATATTCTAGAAAGGTGCGAATACTCCCAAAGAAGTAGCAGCAATAGCTGGATAATAATTATTCTCGGGATTTGATTTGATTTGATTGATTGATTTACTTTATTTTTTTTTTCTATTCTATTTTAATTTATTTTTTATTTTTTATTGTCATTATCATTGTTATCATTGTTATCATTGTTATCATTATTATTATTATTATTATTATTATTATTATTATTATTATTATTATTGTTATTATTATTATTATCATTGTTATCATTGTTATCATTGTTATCATTGTTATCATTGTTATCATTGTTATCGTTGTTATCGTTGTTATCGTTGTTATTGTTGTTATTGTTGTTATTGTTGTTATTTATTATGATTATCATTATTATCATTATATATATATATATATATATATATATATATATATATATATATATATATATACATTTTTTTTTTTTTTTTTTTTTAGGGAGAGTACAACTACTTAGGAACGGGTAGAACGTCTTGAAATTTGCATTAATGTATAACGATTGTCAACACTTTAGAACGTGTATGAATACATTCAGACAGATACGAATAATTCTGCTAAATCATGATAAACAAAAATGGATGAAAACGAAGTTTTCCGGTGAAATGATGTGAAAGAAATTGTGAATTATGTTGGAATATAGATGAAATAATTTGAAATACTGGGAGCAATATCAAAGCGAAATGGAAAGTAGGTTAGTATTAAGGAATTGCTCAAGAGGAGAAGTCATTTATGACGCATTAAAATCATTATAACATGGGTGAGCTCCAGATAAGAAATAACGTTGGAACAATAATACAATTTGTAACGACAGAATCATCAGACACAACAAGGATGAAGGCGCAAGTAATAGAAACGAAGACGACGATGAACATTACGATGATGACGAGACGACGAGGACGACGAGGAGGACGACAATGATGACGACGACGGCGACAACAGAGACAAAGCTCAAAAACTATGACAGTAACAACGACAGCGACAATGCCGGTAGGCCACGATGACCACGATGACCACGACGACCACGACAACTACGACGATCACGAGGAAACCACAGAAAATATGACCACGAAGAAGAAAACAAAGATGAAGACGATACCACATAATAACAATATGACAGGATAAGAACGAAGGTTTGGACGAAAATGAAGACAAAGATTAAGGCGAGGACAACAAGAACGAAAACGAGAATAAGAATGAGGACAATAGCATTAATAGTAGCTTTATTTATTATATATAGATATCAAATTATGGATAATAGTACATAGGGGAAAATATCTAGTATATACTGTACTCATAAAATATAACGTGAAAATCACTTTATAACACATATCATTTATCTTATATTATTATTTTCTTTTATCATTTGCCTGTTTGTTTATCATTATTTGCTTGATTCTCATTTATTATTAGTTATATCTCAATTTATTATTATTTACTATTTACCTGTT
>NC_134777.1:5512229-5514729 GCF_046742065.1 Oratosquilla oratoria
CTTCTTTAACTTTCTTTGCTTCCCTTTTTTTAGCTTTCACACATGCACTATCCACATTTGCTTTACAAGCATTACACAGCTTCACATTTCTGATTTTTGTATTCTAGTGTCCTACACTAATATAGCCGTATTCGCCTAGCTTTTTTCAGTACTGTATATCATATATATAGTCCTATATCCTATAAATAGCTTTCATTCCATCATATATATTCGGTTTCTATGGTAAGCTCCTGTTCTCCACAATATTGAAATATTTCAAAGGAATGAAACATACAATCAGTCTATTTGTCTATATTTTACAAATGACCTTGTATAGCTTGTTAACAAGACTGGGGAATGCTTTGGGTTTCAAACAGAATTGTTTATCGGATATCAATTTGTATCCGTCAGCTACTATTTTATTTATGTATATGTTTGCATCAATCCTACTTCTGTCTATCTGTCTGTCTGTCTGCCTGCCTACCTACTTGACTGTCTGCCTCTATAGTAATAATAATGATAATGATAAACGGTTTATTGCAAACATGGCAACCGAAGGCTGAAAATACACATATTAAGGTAAGAGAGATTAACCTAGATGGTATATAATGAATTATTACCTATACATATTATGATGTTGAAGTGATTGTGCACTAAACAAATATAGAAAACTTGAACATATAAAACATGATAGATGCGTGTTAGTGTTAATATGATGTTTGGATTAGATGTTGTAAGTATACAATAGAAGGTATGGGACTGTGTTTATATGTCTGTGCGTGGTGCTTTGAAAGGCTTGAGTCTATTGTGATGTCTTGTGACCCGGGCAGGGCGGTCAGCTTCCGACGGAAGCAGGTTACGGTGGCAAGGATGACATAACAGCTTGAGGCCGAATTTTCTTAGAATTTCCTTGTGATGGTCAGAGAGTTTGGGCAGGTTGAGGATGGTTAGAGAAGCCTCGTAGTTGAAATAAGAAGAGCCTAGGATGATTTTGCATAATATTTTCTGTACCTTTTCTAACTGGCGTTACTAAGTGAGGTTGATGGAGGCGATTCAGGCCGGAGATGCATAGCAGAGTTTAGACAGAATAAAGGTGGAATATATATTCTTCAACTCCTTCTCTGGTGCTCCACGTAATCTCAGTCTTCCCAGAATGTATAGTCGATAAGATGCTGCTCTGACGGTGTTTGTTACATACTGCTTCCAGTCCAGTTGGTCATCAATAGTAATTCCCAGTAATTTAGTGGACTTGACTACTTGGAGAGGTTGGGTGCTGATTGTGACATTTGGAGCAGGTACATCCTTCTTTGATGTGCAGAATTGCATGGTGACCGTTCTATCAAAGATAAAACGTTGGTTATTGCTAACCACAGGTTTAAAACAATATTTTCTTTCTCTCCACTCATCATATATATATATACATATACATATATATATATATATATACATGTATATATATATGCATATATATATATATATATATATATATATATATATACATGCATATATACATATTATATCTATTTATATATAATATATATATAAACATACATATAAATATATATATCTATATATATATATATACATACATATTTATACATATATATACACACACACACATATATATATATATATACATACATATATATATATATATATATATATATACACACACACACACACACACACACACATATATATATATGTATACATATATATATATATGAATATACATATATATACATATATATATATATTTATAAGAATACATATATATGTACATATATATATATATACATATACATATATATACATATACATATACATATATATATCTATATGTATATATATATATATATATATACATATATATATATGCATATATATGTATATATAGATATATATATATATATACATATATATATATATATATATATATATATATATATATGTATATATATGTATATTATATGTATATGTATATATATATGTATATATATATATATATATGCATATATATACACACACACACACACACACACACACACACATACATATAATATACATATATATGTGTGTGTGTGTGTGTGTGTGTGTGTGTGTATACGTACGTATGTATAAATGTATAAATATTTTTATTTCTTTTACACATAGAATCCATTCTCAATTTGAAAAATTCATAATATTCTTTACATAACTTTATGTTGTGGACTTTTATTCACCCGAGTACTTATTCAGTCAACGAAGCAAACATTAAAACAATGCTCAGCTCTACATAGGGTTTTTTCTCCAGCACTGGGCATTACACCTGGTATTAAATTCTGACCCGGAGAGAAGAAAAATATGTTAAGATGAAGAGAATTGCATTTAATAAAACTGACACTTATTTATCTCGAAGGGGGGAGTCGCCGATTTAATGAAGCGGCCTTGCTGTGGATGTGCTGTGTCTTGCGACACTGCTTCTGACCCAGGGCAGTGGACAAGATGCAGGGATGACCCATCATCCAGGAGGTGGTAAGAT
>NC_134777.1:5543979-5546479 GCF_046742065.1 Oratosquilla oratoria
TATAAACAGTCATCTTCAGACGATTTTCTCACGGAACAAGACCAAATTACTTGAAGGAGGAAGTGAAGCCTGTAATATACATGTATTTTGTTGCGTTTTAGTCATACATAACTTTATAAACTTATCTAAATCCGTATAATTTGAAAATTATAATAAACGTGTTTTGGAAGGAAGTTAAGAGAGGAAGATGAGGTGATTCACGTGGAGAAGAAAAAGTAAAAGATGCAGATGAACAGATGATAATGGAATAGGAGGCGGTAAGGAGATGGTCAGAGTACTTTAGTGAGCTGTTGAATGTGGTGGAGGATAAGAAGAGAATGATTGTGTCAGTGGGAGGCTAAAAGGAAATGACGGTGACGGGAGAGGAAAATACATACATACATGCATATACCAAAGGCTTTCTCCCCCTTACACGGGGGGTAGCTAAAAAGAAAAAGGCATAGAAATCACTCCCACCCATTTAATTTCCCATACATTCCACTCCCCTCCACCCCCCTCCCTCCCTCCTATCTTGGCACCTCCTGGATGACGGGTCATCCCTGCATCCTGTCCACAGCCCTGGGTCAGAAGCAGTGTCGCAAGACACAGCACATCCACAGCAAGGCCGCTTCATAAATTCGGAAAATGAAGGAGATATAAGGAGATATAAGAAAATATGAGGAACAAGGGAGTTTTAAAATGAAGAGAGCGGGCAAGACGCCTCCTAAGTAGAATGTGTATCATGCGGAGTGTCTCAAGAAGGGAGCTACAGTAATAGTGAACTGGCTACTGAGATTGTTTAATGTGTGTCTAAGGGAGGGGAGGGGAGGGGGTAGAAACAACTTTGCCAACCGTGTAGTTAATGAATGGAATAAACTTCCTGCACAGGTAGTGCAATGTAGTTCAGTTCGAAGCTTTAAGAATCATTTAGATAAATACCTAAGCAAGATACTGTAGTTATTATAATTTATCTTATATTATTTGTTTTTTGTTTTGTTATCATTTGTCTGTTTGATTTTTAGTTATTATTAGCTATATGTCAATTTAATATTATTTACTATTTACTATTTACCTGTTTTGTTTATTATTTAACTATACCTATGTATTTATTTTGTGTATTTTATTTGTTATTTACATTATCATAGTTTTTATTTATTATTTTGTTATTATTTTCTTTCGCATCCGACCTAGATATGACCAAAAGGTCTCCTGTTGGCATGCTCCGCCTTTGTAATCCTTTGTAATTCTTTGAGAGTGCCCGTAAAGTTTCGCTTTACAAAGGAAAAGGGGACAAATGTGACTGTATTAGTTTTAAAGGGATCAATTTGTTGTTTGTAGTTGGGAAGGCTTATTGAAATGCTTTAACTGAGAGGATTAAGAGAGAAATAGAGGAAGTAATTGCTGAGGAGCAATGTGGGTTTAGGAAAGGTAGCGGACGCGCTGATAATTTTTTTGTTGCAAGGCAGATTTATGAGAAGGGTTTAGCAAGAGATAAGGATGCATTTTGGGCCTTTATGAATTAGAAGAAGGCTTATGACAGGATAGATAGGAAGGAACTGTGGGAGATATTTCAGATATATGGGATTGGATAAAAACTCTTGAGTGTAGCCAAGAGTTGAGTTTATACTAGAGTAGTAGACAGTAGTAGTTACTTGTAGAATTGGAAAAGCTGAACTTGTGTTTTCAAGTAAAAATTGGGCTACGCCAGGGCATTGTCATGTCGCCATGTTTGTTCAATGTATACATAGATAGGGTGGTACGGGAGGTATATGCGAGGGTAATGGGCTGGGGATTGGAAATGGCTAAATATAGTGGAGAAAAGTGGTGAACCAGTTATTGATTGTGGAGGACACTGCGCTTATGATAGGATCAGAAGATGAATTAATGATGGAGTTTGGAAAGGTATGCGATAGGAGGAAGTCAAAAGTAAATGATGTTAAAAGTAAGGTGATGAGATGTACAAAGCTAGAGGATGGTAGTGAGTTGGAATCAAGTCTTAAGGGAGAGAGGCTGGAGGAATTGGAGAGTTTTAAGTATTTGGGGTCACATGTGGCAGGAAATGGAGGAGTTGGTTTGGAACTAAATTGTACATACATACATACATACATCATCATACATATACCAAGGCTTTTTCCCCCTTACAAGGGGGTAGCCAAAAAGAAAAAGGCATAAAATCATTCCCACCCATTCCATCCCTGAATACACTCCACACCCCTCCACCCTCCCTCTTATCTTAGCACCTCCTGAATGACGGGTCACCCCTGCACCTTGTGAATTGAGAAAAGCAAGTAAATGTCTGGGGGGACTGATAAGTGTCATGAGAAATGGAATGGATGCAAAGAGAAGATTATATAAAGGGTGATTATGCATACGATACTGTATGTGGCGGAGACTTGGAATCTAAGAAAGGCAGAAAGAAGAAGTTTAAATGTGTTTGAGAAATATATTAGAGGTTACAAGGTTGGATTGAGTGAGAGGTGAAGGGGTGAGGAGGAGTGCGGAGATGGATTAGGAGCTGGCA
>NC_134777.1:5558979-5561479 GCF_046742065.1 Oratosquilla oratoria
TGTGCATTATTTTTCTTTGTGATATTTTCTGAAGTTGCTCTTCTTTCGGTAGATGGATATGGCCCATCAGTACTAAGGTTCCATGAAGTCGTACCATCAACTACATCACTGACGCCGTGTGCTACAATGATTCCACGCCTAATCTTGTTATCCCTGAAACTGTTATACGTGGACTGCTCGATTGCTGCTCCAAAGAAGCCCCCTTCTCCTGCCCCCGCATTAACAAACATTGGCAGGTTGATGGAATAGCCATGGTATTCTCCCTCGGAGTTACTGGTAGATTTCTTCATGTGTTGCGTGAGAGAATAAGTATGGAGTAAAGTGGATAAACCAGATATACACTTTCGATACGTCGACGGCATTTTCATCAAGTCCGAATCCAATACTGAAGTTAGATCAACTCCGGCACCAACTATAATAAGCCTCTTGACTCAACATCACTAAGGAGGAATGTTTATGGGAACATGTTCTTCCACTATGAGAGAGAAACTTCAGAATCGACTGTCATCTATAGGTTGACATGTTACTGAGGGAACTGCAAAGTCCTCCCGTTTGTCTATATCGACAGGACGACAATGAAGCATCCTAGCGACTCTCCTACCTTTTTACAACGGGGGCCCAGAAATCACCTAGGAGAAATCTACGTCATCGACCTCGCAAAAAACACTATAGAATAAAACACCGATATTCTACACAGTTGTACAGAAGAAAGAGGTCTCTCAGTTTGAATGCACTTTACATAAAGAAATCAGATTACATTTGAAACACCCAGGAGGAGGATATCAAAGCCTCTCGGGGCACACGCTGAACAGCAATCCCTTCACTGTTGAGTGAGTGACCTCCCCTAGTGTGTGACATTCTCCAGAAAGTTGTGACCTTTCCCAGTGATAAGGGAAGGTAGAGCATAAATACCATCTTACCACTATATGAAGGGGTTTACTCGGTTCAACGGTCCGTCGAACGCGGTTCGACAGACACGTGTTTAAAGTGATGTGTGAACGTGTGAACGGGGTATTTGGTTGTCGAACACGTTGGTTACACCCCTAATATCCCGTTCACACATCACTTTAAATACGTGTCTGTGACCGTATAAACCCCCTCTAAGACGTAATTTCACACCCAGACCTTACTGTACAGACTATTTCCCCTCCTCTTTTCACCTCTCACCTGTGCAATAAACTCGAGAAACCGTGTATAACCAAGTGAATATCGTCCATGAATATATTCACTGCTACAAGCAGAAATTGTAATTAACTCATATCTCGTAGAAAATATACACACATTTCACGCCATCATAAACATACTCACATGCTTTTTCTTCTACCAAAATCTAATTTCATTTCTGATTTTCTCTCATACTGCAATTTCTCACCTTGGTTTACCTTTCACTAAAATTTGTCTTTTAATCTTTCTCTACAACCATATCTCCGATCATTTCCACCTCTTTCGTTGGTTGACATAGATGCAAGACTCGATATTCAAGTCTTCTGCCACATGCCTCTTGAGCCACGTTCTAGGACTCAATGAATATCCCTCAAAATCTTTAAGAGGCAATAGCCCCCTTTTATACACAACTATCATTTCATTTTCCTAAAGACGTCTCTTCCTTTCGTACAAAAATCGTTCCCGCGAAAGTGGTGGTTTGAGCTAAGTAACACACCCATTGTCCATTCCTCCTCCAACCACGGAAGAGGAAACAATACTGAAGAAGGATCCAGGACTCTTGTGATGTATTTTATTTGTTATTTACATTATTATAGTTTTTATTTATTGTTTTATTATTAATATGATTTTTTTTCGCATCCGACCTAGATATGGACCAAAAGGTCTCCTGTCGGCATGCTCCGCCTTTGTAATCTTTTGTAAATCCTTTGTAGAGTGAGCGGTGAAATTTTTGGCTATAACATATCCTTATACGTGTATAGATGAGTCTTTTCGTAATTGTCTATACGTGTGTAGACCACAAAAAAATAAAACACATTGCCTTTATCGAGGCCAGTATGTTGTCTAAGTAATTGAACTCGAAATTACTCTACAGTATAGTATACGAGACGGACCTGAAGGATCCGGAGAAATAATTGGTACAGATGAATTACATTGAACGAGTGATGGGCGAAATTCAGTACTGAGCCAGAAGCCGTAGGTATTCCAGTCAAGTTGTCTATCTATTGAACCATCACTCTCCTTTGAGCCCCTGTCCCAACTCCCCAACCAACCAAAGCCCGGTGTGCTTTGCCACACTAAACTACACAAAACCACAAACGAGATCTTAGAGCCATGAAATCCTACCTAATCCCGCTTTGCCCAGAAGATTTCTCTCTCTCAAACCTTTTCCTTCCCTTCCACATCTCCGTCCCCTTTTACTAGATTTCCCCTTCCCTCTCTCTCTCTATCCCTTTCCTTTCCTTTTACTTTCCTTTTCCCTTGTTTTACCTTTTAGTTTCAAACTTCGTCCTCCATTCCCTTCCTCCTTCTCTTTTACGCCCTCTCTTTTCCTGTT
>NC_134777.1:5563979-5573979 GCF_046742065.1 Oratosquilla oratoria
AGCGCTCAGTATATGGTTTCTAAGTCTATTATACTCGTTAACCCCTCTATCGGTGAACCATTTCTTCCCTATTTCCTCTTTATATCTAAATTAATTCAATTTAGATCCATTACTGCGAATTCCTGCCCTATTTTATTAATATGATGACCTTGTCTACATAACAATTGTTAAAGCCTTTGATCCATTTGAACACCTTTATTAGATCACCCCCACTTTACGTTTTTCCAGAAAGCGTAAATTAAGGTGCCTAAGGTGCCTTGTAAGGTAAATTTCTGAGCCCATATATCCTTTTGGTCATTCAATTCTGTACTGATTATAGTAAATCAATATCCATTCTATAGAATGGAGACTAAAACTGTTCCACATAGTCAAGGATGGGTGTGATTAACGCATGATAGAGTTTTATAACTACCTCTGCATATATATTTGTAACCATCCTAGCAATGAAACGTAAAATTCGCTCTATTCCTGACGCTAATGCACTGTTTCCTGGATTTAAGGCCAGGACTCTCTAGAAATTCCATTCAGTTTTCTCTAAAAAGGTATTATCTAAGCTATATCTGCTTTCTTGGTTGTGTAAACACTGCACTTTGATATACTGAAATTCATTTGCCATTTCACCGACCATGAGAAAAAAATTTACGACCTACCTGCAATATCCTGGCGTCTTTTCTTGACCTAATTTGGCTTCCTTTTTCAGTGTCGTCCGCAAAATTACTAACATCCCTAATAATCCCATCACCCAAGTCGTTTATATACATAATGAACAGTAAGGGACTCAAAAGCAACCCATGGAGAACTCCACTAATAACTCTCCATTTGAATTATACACCTTCAATGGTGACCCACTGTTTTCTATTGCTGATCTATGCTCTAATCTATTCAAACATTTTTTCTCCTATGCTATGGGTACTTTATTAAATAGTCTCTGGTGGGGAACCTTCTCAAACATTTTGCTGAAGTTAAAATTAATAACATCATAGCTATCATTGTTATCTGACACCTTGTAGACATTAGTGTAAAAAATACAAGATTAGTTACACATGACTTACCCTTGGTGAACTCATGCTGTGAGCCACGAATCAAGTTATGTCTTCCGATGTGATCTCTGATTCTCTTGGCTATTACTGATTCCAGCATTTTAACTATAACTGACGTCAAACTGATTGGCCTGTAGTTGTACATAGATGATTTATCACCCCTTTTAAAAAGGGGGAATAACGTTTGCTTTGCCCCAAGAAATAGGCACGAATCCAATGTCTAGCAATTTACTGAATATTTCCATTAACTGGTCGTACATTTCAAATTTACACACAGCTAAAATAAGACTTGTCTCCCACTATCGGAATATAAGATTAGAAATAAATCTACAAATATATTCATTTCTAATCTTAATTTCCTATAGTGGACCCAGGGATTTTGTAGTTTTGAGTCTATCAATCTGTTTCACTACTTCTTCCTTGCTATTGCTGATGTTATTAAGTCTACCCTTACTGAAGTTCGGGTCGTAGTCATCTTCGCTCATCTTTTCCTCTTAATCTATCATTACATCTTCATCGGTTTTCATTGAGCCTATCCTGTCTTTATTTTTTCTTATGTAGAGACAAAAGAAGCCCTTTCAGCTCTAGAGAACAATAAATAAATACATAAATAAGCAAATAGATAAATAAATGACAGGCCCAGTTAAGATCAACGAATGTGTCTTGATAGACAACGATGTTACGATGAAAAATTCGTTTGCCTTTTCCGTGCAGTTTTCCATAGGTACATGTGGGATTATTGTCTTCATTGTTACTCTGCTGATATAACTTCTGTAACTTTTAATCGTTGCTTCCTTAACACTTTAAAGATACATTTTACTCAGTGGAATTATAGCTCAACGATGATTATGTCTCAATGATGATTGTCAAACTACTGCTTAGAGCACTAATTCTTTGTTTTTGAATGAGGTTATTTTGCTTCGAACAACAAAGTACGACGCTGATCATTTGAACAGAACCTACCAGCGTGTTTAACTAAATATACTCGGAATAACATGTATGATGCGCGTCTACTCCCATTGGCTGTGGTAGGCTTTTAATCATTCCCACTTAACTGAAAACGATGTTTTCGAGGTTGTCAGGCCAAGTCGGCTATAGCAAAGTCTTTATAGTAGCTACTTAGTTAGCAGATGGAGGAATTTCCCTTAACCGAATACAATATTTTTAATAGCAACTGAAAAATAAACATTTTATAGGACTCGCGTTGATCAAAATAGGTGTTTTTTATTTTGAAATCGCGGAGGGCCATCAGGTAAAGATATTGCTTGTCGGAGGCCCAAAGGAAATCTATAAAGAGATAAATCACCTTGGACGGTCTAGCTACACAGCAAAGACCATAAAGTGTACCGAAAGAATACTTTTTTTAAAGTTAAGAGAGACAAGCACTATGTAAATATATTAGTCGTTGTTTATGCATTAATATAGTTCAGTTGATAATTTTCTTTTTTGTTATAAGAGGACAGCTGTGAATAGAAATGGATTAAATAAGAAATGAATTACATTGATCTGACTGACCAGGTTAGGAAATTTGTTTAAAAATTAAGCTTATCCAATATAGGAGCAATATTGACAGTACGTTGCCCCAGATCTTCCTTGCAGAAGACCTACGGCTCCTTGTAACCGTCAACAGTTACCGGGTTGGCTCATAAGTTATTAAAAGAAGCAATGTTGTGTTGATGTCTAGGTACAAATTAGATAGGGCAGTGCAAGATGGGGTGTTCGGTGTACCATATGCAATGGTTGCATCTGGGATAATTTGTTTATGTAATAATTCCTAATCTGTGCAGGTATTGCCCCAGTAATGGATGGTGACCTAAATGCAAGCCTGCTAGTGCGGTCTTTGCTTCTCCTGTGAGAGATATTTCTTTGGGGTTGATATCTAAAGGTGTCAGGTACAACCAAATAAAACAAATTAACGACAGTCAGAACAAGAAGTTAAGCGGCATCTGGTATCAAGGGGGTCATATGTAGATGAATAAAAGGGTCTGGCGAGGTCCATAATAGTCAAGTGTCATTCTGTATGAAAGGAATTGAGATAATTTGTACAGAATAGTACTTGAGTTTGTTTTAATGATTCATCGAAAAGTCGGTTGAAAAGTCTTAAACTCGGACTACTTCTACAAACACCACTCCAGACATCATTGTTGAAAACAAAACTCATAGAATAAGAGCTGAGGTTAAGGGAAGTTCAGTGGGTGTTACACATTTTCATTTGTCATTATTTGGACTCCTTCAGAGGGAGAATTTCAAAATAAAGAATATTTCTCCAATATCGGAACTTGAATTCAAAGTTATAGGATCTTTCTTTTCCGGAGTGATCCTCAACGGGATATTGTTGTATTTTATGGCCTTTGTGCAGCTGTTTGAAATATTTTGACAAAAAAAAAGTGCTATTGTGACGTGCTGGCCTTCGGTCTCACATGGATTTTATTTATCACAATCTGACAAAGTTTTTTTCTCTAAGATTACCGAAAAGATTTTCTAGTTTTTCATTTCTTCTATCACTTCGGAAGCAACCATTTCATCAAGAATACTAATTTAATGACTTGTATAATTTTTGTTTGCTAATGAACATTTGTAAAGCAAAAATAAACACACTATAGCAACCGCATAATCCCAACTTCATTTTTGCCATGTATTGCTTGTCCTATCTTCCAAAACATATACAGCAGGGCAAACGTGACGTATTGGATCACAGATATCTATCTCTCGGGAACTGGTTGCAAAGTTGGACAAGAGAAACATATGAAAGGTACATATAAAAACGAGAAACAAAACTGAGGCAAGAGGGAGAGCAGATATAGAAATGGGGAGGAGTATGACAGAATTTGTTTAACATAATAAAAAGATGTTTTGGAAGAATGTTAATGGAGGAAGGGGAGGCGAGGTAAGTAGAGATGAAAAAGTAAAAGGAGCAGAGAGACAGATATTAACATAAGAGTAAGGAGTAAGGGGAGGACGAAAAGAGTATTTTAGGGAGTTGTTAAATGTGGATGATAGGGAGGCATTGATGATAGTATTGGGTGGCACGGAGAAAAGTACAGTGATGAGAGAAGAAAATTGGAGGAGGAATAAGAAAAGATGAATTACAAGAAGTTTTAAAAATTATAAGATCAGGTAAGGCACCTGGGTTAGATGGGTGCCATGGTAAGTGTCTGAAGAAGGGATGATGATGGGGTAGAGAGTGGTTCTGTGTGAATGATATGTTGACGCAGACTGAAGGGATTTCTCCCAGTCTTCTCTTTTTCTGCAAGGATACACGAAGAGGAGGGTCGCCAATTAAGTGAGACGGCCTTGCTGTGGATGTGCTGTGTCTTGCTGCATTACTTCTGACCCAGGGGAGTGGGTGGGATACAGGGATGACTAGTCATCCAAGAGGAGCTAAGATGAAAGGGAGGAAAGGGTAGTGAATGGGAGTGGAATGGGTGGGAATGAAATGGGTGGGAATAGGTTCACGCCTTTTGATTTGACTACCTTCCTGATAAGGTGAAAAAAATGGTATATAAATCGATAGATCATCTAATCAAAAGAAGGTGGTTATTTACTTATGTTATTAGAGAAATTCCCTGTGTAAATGTGCTACATAAATCATGAATTTACCACTCAAACACCGTCTGGTAAAAGATTCCTGGAAACCCAGCCAATACATGTTATTAGAGAAATTCCCTGTGTAAATGTGCCACAGAAATCATGAATCTACCACACAAATACCGTCTGGTAAAAGATTCTTGGAAAAACACCCAACACACAGTGGAGGAATCTGATGAGTTTTTTCGTTTATGCCGACCAAAGTATCAATTTATTTTTTCATAATACACTAACTTATTCAAGCGTTCCCATAATTCTTTTTATAGATGTTGAAGGGTACCTTTCATAAGTGTCTAGGAGAGGTCTCTGAATCAATAACCTCAAATCTTTAAATCTGTAAGATTTCAAATTTCTAAATCTCTAAACCAAATCTAAATCTCCAAAACCTCCAAATCTTTATTTTTTCAAACCACTGAATTTTCAAACCTTCAAATCCACAACCTCCAGCCCTTCAAACCTTTAAACCATCAAACCTCTAAACCTCCAAACATCCTAGCCTTTAAACCTTTAAACCTCAAATTCTCTCAATTCCAAGTATTCAAGCCAGCCATCCTATAAACCTCCAAAATTTCAAATCTCTAAACCTCAAGGGCCTCAAACCTCCAAACGTTCAGATCTTTAATCCTACAAGCTTCCAAGCTTTCAAATCCCAAATATTCCGAACTACCAAACCTTTAACTTCCAAACCACCAAATCTACAAATCTCGCAACCTCCAAAGGCTAAAATTTTCAAACCTTCAAATCTCCAACTCCCCATAATATCTAAATTTCTATATCTCTATATATACAAATCTCCAAATATATAAATAACTGAATTTCTAGAAGTCCAAATTTATAAATCTCTTTCTTTTACAGTTTTCGCTCGAATTCTTTTCTTGTTTCCACTTCAACAGGTCAGTGTCCTCATGAAGAAAAAGAGAAGACAGGACAAATTCCTTTAGGCTGCGTCAAAATATCATTCACATATAAGCACCACCTACCCCCCGATTCCCCAAGGCAGGCGTAGCTCCTCTTGGAGATCGGTGCCACCTGCGTAGAGCCGATGGCCAGGGCTGGTTACCGCTGTTTGGCCCCCCCAAGACCTAACACAGACAAAGCTGCAGAAATAATCCAGCCATACCTTGATACACTGAACACATGGTTCATCACAAACAGACTCAAAATAGCTCCAACCAAATCTACAGCAACGCTCCTCACCAACTGGTCAAAAGAACACAAACACATACCTCATCTCTACATCAACAACACTCTAATACCACACACAAACACACCGAAAATTCTTGGTGTAACATACGATACATCCATGTCTTTCAAACAACACATCACAAACATAAAAAACAAATGCACACCTAGACTTAACGCACTTAAGTCAATCACTGGAACAACATTTGGACAAAACAAAGAAACTAATATAACAACATACAAACAATGCATACGCTCAGTGATGAATTATGCGAGTCCTGCATGGGCTCCTAATCTCTGTGAGACACACCACAACACCCTTCAAATCATACAAAACAAAGCCCTAAAAACAATTACAGGTTGTACAAATACAACACCTACAGACCATTTACACCATGAAACAAAAGTCCTCAAAGTCAAGGACCACCTCGACATGAGAGGCACACAAACACTTGCCTCAGCCACCACAAACACATCACACCCACTACACTACATAGCAGAACACCCACACACACCAAGAAACATTAAAACAACACCCAAAGACCTTTATCACACAGAGATACTCTCTTCTCTTCCTCCACAACCACCAAATACCAGCCTTCGGAAACATATTCATAATCATATCACTCACCACTCCATTAAAACACTGAAAGACAACACACTGCTGCATGCCATACCTCCTGATATCCACCCTTCTGAATCCTCTCTCCCACGAAAGGACAAAGTCCACCTGGCCAGACTGCGGTGCGGCCACCACCCAGCACTTCTAAGCTACCAGAAGAGGCTGGATGACCGCATTGTGAACAGCTGCCCAGGATGTAACACTTCACCCCATACCATACAACACATAATGGAAGACTGCATTATACACAATCATGCACGCAAACAACACAACATACACTCTATAAAGGATTTGTGGGAAAACCTAGTTTCGGCTGTGGCATTCCTTGGGGAGACGGGACTGCTCGGACAGACAGTCTAGGGAACGACAACAACAACAACCCCCGATTCCCCATCCGTCCCTTCCTTGCATAACAGTATCATCCATACGCAGTCATTCTCTACTAATCACTATCTCCTACTTTCTCCCTTCCTTGCTCAACAGACATTCCCCTCTTGCTCAGCGCCCCTTTCGCTCCATCCATCCACCTCATCCTCGATCATCCACACCTATTTTACTAATCTTTCATCACTCATTATTTTCATATGTCTAAACCATCCCAATAATCTGTCATCAGCTCTATCTACCATACACACACACACACACACACACACACACACACACACATATATATATATATATATATACATATATATATGTACATATATACATGTGCGTCTGCGTGTGTATGTGTGCGTCCTTGTGCATGTGTGTGTGTGTTTGCGTGTGTGTGTATGTGCGTGTGTATGTGTGAGTGTGTGTATGTGTGAGTATGTGTATGTGTGTGTGTGTGTGTGTGTGTGTGTGTGTGTGTGTGTGTGTGTGTGTGTGTGTGTGTGTGTGTGTGTGTGTGTGTATCATGTCTATTGTATCTTTTGCTTATTTGTGTATTTGTACATGTACTATCAATCAACAAATCAATTCATTAATCAGTCAATTTGTCTTATTCAATTATGAAATTATTTACTGTATTTGTTCATTTGAATCCGTTCTTCCGTTTATTCATTTATTCATTTACCTTTTTATGAATTTATTTATCTATTTTGTTTATCCATGCAATGGGTTATTTGCTTAACCTCTGTAATTATTTTCATATGAGCATTTTCTGAATACGTGCCTTGTTTCATTCCTTTTTTTTTTTTTTTTGTGGTGTTGGGTTTCCAAGAATTTCTGAGACTCCCACGCTTCAACAAATTCTTTCTGGTGCTGTTTTTTCTTAGCTTTGAAAGTCTTGTTTCTGGAAAAGAAATCTTATTTTGGAAGTCCACGACTTCCTCTGACCCTCTGAACACTTGTTGAGAGTCGTGAATAATCACAGAAGATGAAAAGATGTGCCGTTTCCCCTTCTTTATGCCGCAGCTGTGAAAGGCTTGAATGAAAAGCCGAAAATAAAAAGAAAATGTCTCAATGACCTAGCATCAACAGATAGAGGCTATGAAGAGAAGATAGAGAGGAGCTTATGCGAAATAAGAAGGAAGTAAGTGAGTATAAGAAGTGGAAGAAAGAGAGGAGAAAGAAAACGGAGAACAGAAAGGCAATAGGATGCAGATAGAGGAGAAAGAGAAGAAAGGAAAAGAAAGAAAACGAGAATAGAAATGAACAGGACGAGGAGGAGAATAGAGAAGAAGAGGAAAATGGGTAAGAAAATAGAGTATAGTAAGAAGGTGGTAAGATAGAGTTGAATGAGGTGGATGAAGAGAAAAAAGGAGGGATAGAGAGAATAGAAGAAGAAGGATGAGAAGAGTAGAGGGAAGGGGTGGAAGTGGGGGGAAAAGTGGAAAAATGATGGAAAGAAAAGTGGAGGAGGAAAGTGAAACCAGATGGGAAAACAGGAAATGGGAAAAATTAAAAGAATATGACGAAATGAATAATAAAATAAAGAATAAGCAGGACGAGTGAGAGAAACTAGTCACAGAAGGAGTGAAAGGAGGAGGATGGGGAAGAAGGAAAAGGAGGAATCTGCACAAGCAAGAGGAGGATAAGGACGAGCAGACGTAATGGCACATATATCAAAGGAAGGTCGACTTCCCTACACCCTGCCATTTCGCCTCACCTCGTCCGGAAACCCATTGGTCGTGTCAGCAGATCTATCAACTTTATACATATATATACATATATATATATATATATATATATATATATATCATATATATATACATATATATTATATATATATATATATATACATATACATATATATATATATATACATTACATAATACATACATACATCGACAGATATATAGATACAGACACACACATACACACACACACACACACACACACACACACACACACACACACACACACACACACACACACACACCTCTAGGTCAATTGCAGTCCCCAAGCAGGTATGTTCCTTCGACACAGGGTGGACATCGATGGACTGGAGGTTTACGGCAGCATATCTCGTGAGCCGCTGCTTGCATGCGGAGAACACATCCCCAGTGGTCATGAAAGAGTTTGCACCAGTTGATTGACGGTAGACTGAGAACTCCCCCTCAAGCCGGTCACTCTGAACCTCACGCAGCAGGACATAATGGAAGTCAGCGTTTCTGAACTAGTAGCGGCAAACGGGAGTCAGTCCCTGCATAGTCTGCATTAGTTCATTCTTGGTGTCATTGGTGAAACACTTGATTCAATTTGCTCGATGTCCTGAAGAAGCCTCTTGGAAAATCAATAGGAAAGTCTGCAGCCTGGTTGACTGGGGATCCTGAATAGCTCAATATGGATCGTTCATGCGCAGATCTTGCCCCTTCTCAGATACATTCACTAAATTTCACCAGTTGAGGATGATTTGGATGAAATTAGCAGTGTCATGACATCCTCTGAGCTTCAATGAAGCCACAACCTTTTCATTGAAGACCTTCAAGACATGCTGCACATTTTGTAGTTGAAGCTGTGAGGGGTTGACAGCAAATTTAGTGAGGGGAATAGTCTTCAGAATACTGCCTTTCTCTGACTCGTACAGTTCCTTGACGTCAGCAAATGATGCTGTTGTTTTATTGTCAAGATTGATCTTCTGACACTTCTCACTGATCCAGTTGTTGCGGATGCGCTTCATAAGATGCACTGTGTCAAAAAGGAGAAACCAGACAAGACCTCTGTCAAGAGGATGTTTGGCTGTGGCACGGCAATCACCCGGAAAATCAAACAGCTTACAGTACTGCTAGTTTATCTTCTGGTTGTCTTTGATGGACCCGATGACACGCCCAGCTGCCCTCTCAACTGCAGCTGCCGCCTCCTTTACACGCTCAAGCTGGTATGCTGCTATGAGCTTGTGGACGGGTGTCACAGAAATCATAATACTATGTTCTCTGTGCAGCGAATTCATCATAATACATAGCATAGAAGTGGCCTTGCAGTCTGGCTTGTTCACTGCCATGCCACTCAGAAGCTCAACAGAAAAATGCAATAGTTGGCTGAATCTATAGTTCATCTATCAAGAGAAATACATTCTTCTGCTGCAGTGTCTGCACTTTGGCAAATGTTTCCCTCATCACCTGATCCTTGTCAATAGATGAAG
>NC_134777.1:5576479-5588979 GCF_046742065.1 Oratosquilla oratoria
GTGTGTGTATGTATGTATGTATGTATGTATGTATGTATGTATGTATGTATGTATGTATGTATGTGCGTATATAGGTGTGTATGTGTGTATGTATGTATGTATGTATGTATGTATGTATGTATGTATGTATGTATGTATGTATGTATGTATGTATGTATGTATGTATGTATGTGCGTATATATGTATGTATGTGTGTATGTGTGTATGCATGCTTGTACTTATATATGTATGTATGCATGTTTTGGGTCTCATTAATGATTGTCACCCCAGAACGCCCACCTGAAGAAATGTTACTCCAGTGCGCCGAATAACAACAGTGTAATAAAGATTAGGTTAGGTTAGGTTAGGTTAGGTTAGGTTAGGTTAGGTTAGGTTGAATGAGGGTTATGCTTATTGTCATCAACTTATACAACCGAAGAATTATAAACCCAGGATGGACCACATGAAGAATTGTCACCCTAGAGTAGCCCACATGAAGAATTGTCACCCTGTCGAAGTCTGAGGTGACGATTCTTTATGCCATCTATTTATGTATGTATGCATTTACAAATGGATAAGTGTGTATAAGCTATTTATACACACTAGATATTCCTACAAAGAGGAAATGAAGATATTGCTTGAAAGCTACTTAACAACAACAACAACAAAAACAACAAAAACAACAACAATAGCAGGAAATTCAATAGCATCACCTTCAGCAAGAACAATATTAGTGACAACAACAACAAAAATTGCAACTTCAAACTTTATATTTTGAAAATTCACAGTCGGTAGTTAGCAACACGTGAGCACTATATGGATTTATAGGCTGGGCAAATCTGGGTACGTTTTTGGCTAAATGAATTCTATCATTACGATTTAGAAGGAACTAATCGCTGGCTGGAGTCCTTCATTAATTAATTATTAGTTATATGTCAATTTATTATTATTTACTATTTACCTGTTTGTTTATTATTTAACTATACCTATGCATTTATTTGTGTATTTTATTTGTTATTTACATTATTATAGTTTTTATTTATTCATTTATTATTATGATTTTTTCGCATCCGACCTAGATATGGACCAAAAGGTCTCCTGTCGGCATGCTCCGCCTTTGTAATTCTTTGTAATCCTTTGGTAAAAGGCGGAGGGAAAATAGCTAAAGTTGATAGAGAGAGATCTTGGTCCGTGTCCAGAAGCCGAGAGACTTTAGAGCTGTACCGTTGAATAGGTTTGGTTACTGATGGGTTTGAAGAACGTTCTCTCCGACTTGTGTTCCTCAGAACCACCAATTAAATTTTAGAATAAATATATACGAATTTCTCTTCGAAATTTACCGTTGTATCGGTTCACAGTTAATTCCGGATCACTGTGTTTCCGTGTGGTAGTCTCGTACAGCATTTTATTTATTAATTTATTTATCTATTTATTCATTCATCTATTTATCTATTTATTTATTTATTTGTTTTATTGATTAATTAATCAATTGATTTATTCATTTATTTATTTATTTTGACATTGCCAGCTCGTACTAAACTCAAATTCTTGCGTCGCTTGGTGCATGCAATATTATATAATTTTCTACCCTTGTGTTCATGGAGTGCGTACGTTCATCTATTTATAATTTTACTTATCTATGCAATGGACCTATCATAAATGTAAAATGTACAGTTTTACAATCATTCAAAAGTATTGTCGCTTTTCTGAATTTAACTTTATGAATGAAGCTTCCCTTTGTTTTACACGGGGAGTATCTTTCTAGAAATAAGTTCCCAAAGAGAAAAAGAAAGAAAAAAGAGAAAGAGAGAGAGAGAGAGAGAGAGAGAGAGAGAGAGAGAGAGAGAGAGAGAGAGAGAGAGAGAGAGAGAGAGAGAGAGAGAGAGAGAGAGAGAGAGAGAGAGAGAGAGAGAGAGAGAGAGAGAGAGAGAGAAGCAGACAGACAGACAGACAGAAAGACAGATAGACAGACAGACAGAGAGACAGAGAGACACACACACAGAAGGAGAGAGAGAGAGAGAGAGAGAGAGAGAGAGAGAGAGAGAGAGAGAGAGAGAGAGAGAGAGAGAGAGAGAGAGAGAGAGAGAGAGAGAGAGAGGCACAGAGAGAGAGAGGCACAGAGAGAGAGAGAGGCACAGAGAGAGAGAAAGGCACAGAGAGGCAGAGAGAGAGAGAGAGAGAGAGAGAGAGAGAGAGAGAGAGAGAGAGAGAGAGAGAGAGAGAGAGAGAGAGAGAGAGAGAGAGAGAGAGAGAGAGAGAGAGAGAGAGAGAGAGAGAGAGAGAGAGAGAGAGAGAGAGAGAGAGAGAGAGAGAGAGAGAGAGAGAGAGAGAGAGAAAGAGGGGGAGGTATTCGCAAATATTTGAAATATGTATTAGCATAGAGATCGTACTCTTTATTCATAGCGTAGTTCAGAAATATCCATTATCCTGCACAAAGAAATTCGAAAGTATACCAGAATATCAGAAAATACTTTTGATATCCTGAATTTTAAATTTTGCAGCTTTCTGTTGCAAATATCGGAGATTTCCTAATTCAATGCATTTCCAATATAGAGAACAATAGAAATTTGGATTCAATATCGGTTGCAGGATTTTTTAAGTTGTAGGTTTTCCTAATCTAACTCGTATAATTTCACATTGCTTTGAAGTAACGTTTCTGTTAGAATTCACTTCATAATTTCGCCACCATCTGTGATAATATAAGTTTATAGAAATATTATGCCTCATTGATTATAAGTACCTTGAAAGTCTCAGTTCTAATTAATTATCAAAAGCTAACATAATAGTACAATGTTTCAACGCACTGAAATAACAAAATTATGTTATTTTGCATCCTGCCCTTTGGCAAACACCTTAAAGCTGATAAGACGCATTGTGGTTTTGAAATACTTCAGCTACTAACAATTCGACCCCATGAGAAAATTTCATCAACCCTTTTGACCAAAATTCACAGTAGTATTTCACTGCAGAAAATATATCCTTTCGCCAATAGTTAGTAAAAAAAAAAATAATAAAATAAAAATGAGGAACCTCGAGGGGGCAGGAGGGAGGAAGAAGAGAAATAGATATTAGACCAAAGGCAGGAGATGGATATAGAAATATAAGGAGATGAATATATTAACATAGATAAGTATACAGATAGATGCGTAAAAAGATAGAGATATTTACTGAGAAATAGATATTAGACTAGAGGTAGAAGATAGATATAGAAATATAAGGAGATGAATATATTGATAGATACATTAGTGAATAGACAGATGCCTAAAAAGATAGAGACATTTAGTGAGATACATGGATTGATAGATAATTGGATAGAAAGAGAGAGCGAGTGGGTAAAGTTCAAAGAAAAGGAGAAAGAGAAAGAGAGAAACAGGAAAGGAAAAGAAGAGAAGAAAAAAAGAGAGACACATAGGGTTGGAGTGGAAGAGATGCTGACTTATTCTCGTTTGATGATAATGGATGAAGTTGAAATTGAAATTGAATTTTTTATTTTACCAAATCCTTTGTTCGAAGGTCTACAAAGTGACCCGAGTCTTTGATGAGTAAACTCATCTCGTAAGGGTTCAAAATGTAATAATTCTGTCAGCTGTATTTCTATTTTTTTTTTTTTTTTTTTTTTTTTATGGTGTCCAAGATGGGTAGGGAGGGTGGAGGGGTGTGGAGTGTTTTCGGGGATGAAATGGGTGGGAATGTTTTTGTGCCTTGTCCTTTTTGGCTACCCCCCTGGTAAAGGGGAAAAAAACCTTGGTATATGTATGTATGTATGTATGTCCACGGGAAGGGACCCCAGTCCCAGATTGTGGCGACGACATAAGCGTTTCCTGAAGTTTGGATCCAATTCAAACTTTAGCAATATTTATTTGATTTATTTGAAATTTGCTATCCAAATATTGTTTTGTTATTACGTTTCTAGATTTATCTTTGATGTAAACACACAAATCGTTTACTGAGACTGCAAGGTTCATGGTCTGCGCAAACCCCATAAATTGATCGACATAAGTTATGTGACATGGTGTTGTAATAAGCGATTATCTATCCATTTACAAGAAGGAATCCAGCAACACCATAAGCACTATCACTATTTTAGATTAGATACAGAAACCAGTCTTTATAGTGACGCATTTCAATTAAGTATGGAAACTTAAAATGCTTAAAGCTACTTATATATGGAAATTGGCCCCCCATCAATATACAATGAAGATTGAAATTGGCAATACCTTTATTTAGTAATTCCACCATATATAAACATACACACCTTCCCTAGATATGTTGAACTCCTCTTGCCAAGGCCCCATATTTGCCATACTGGATCTAGAATTGCTTTACTAGGTCAGGTTAGCATCCACTGTTCATTTATGACATATCTAAATTTCTTAGATAAATGTATAGTTCATAGTTTCCTACTGCCCACCTTTTCCAACCCACTCATTCCACTCCCATCCACCATCACCCTCATGGAATATATATATATATATATATATATATATATATATATATATATATATTTATATATATATATATACACACATATATAGTGTGTGTTTGTGTGTGTGTGTGTGTGTTTGTGTGTGTGTGTGTGTGTGTGTGTGTGTGTGTGTGTGTGTGTGTGTGTGTGTGTGTGTGTGTGTGTGTGTGTGTGTGTGTGTGTGTGTGTGTGTGTGTGTGTGTGTGTGTGTGTGTGTGTGTGTGTGTGCGTGTGTGTGTGTGCATGAAGAAACAACACAAGTATAACATTAGCATTGGTCAGACGGTATGACACCCATCTAACCCAGGTGCCTTACATGTTCTCATAATTTTTGGAGCTACTTGCATGTTATCCTTCCCCATCTCTTCTCTATTTTCCTCTCATATTACCCTCATTTTTAACGCCTCCCTCTGATACCACCAATCCCTCCCTATCCTTCTCCACATTCAAGACCTCTCTAAAATACCCTATTTTCCTCTTACCGCCTCCTATTCCTTTAAGATCTGTCCACCTACGCCTTTCACCTTTTCTTCTCTACTTGACTCACCTCTAAATTACCTTCTTGATTTCCTTCTAAAATAACTTTTTATATATTTACTTTTTCTCTCTCATACTTCTCTCCCATTTTACTTCTACTCTCCATTTTATCTCCTTTATCTTTTGTTTTGCTTCTCTTCTTTTTCATTTATACCTCTCATATTTTGTCTCATTCTACTTTGTAACCAGTCCCTGGATGCTTGCTTCTTCTCTTCTACACCCTTCTTCGTCTTATTACCCCACCACTCACTACCCTTACTTCTATATCTTTCCATCTTCTTTCCTCTACATACCATGTTTGCCCGCGCGTGTGTGTGGTATAGATGAGAGTAAAACGGAATAGATGGGCAATATGTTTACGAAAAATGAGGATGGATTTCTTTGCAATAAATTGAAAGGGAGGAATTATTTTGAGTTTGCAAGTGCAGTAGGAAGGTTGTCGGAAGTTAGGAGAGGACAAGGGAAGGAAGAGGTGGCTCTACTACTAAGTGAGGACATAAGAAAAGCATGTGGTGGATTGGAAGGAAATTTCTTCAAGGTTAATGTGGACGAAGGTGAAACTGGCATGCCAAAATAAAAATTATAGTGCAGAGTTTTTGTAGTGATGTGTTTGGAGAGTTGATAATAACGAACACAGCGTCTGAGGGAAAATCCAAGCATAAGAACGCGTGGGGGAAGGTGGTGGATCGAACGGTCGTTGATAAGGCATTACTGGGCTATGTAGTGGTGCCCAGGAGAATAGTAGGAAGAGTTCTGGATGCTCATGTTCTTAGGGAAGAGAATGGCGAATATCAGACAATTTTTTGATGGGAGATAAGTTAAGAGTAGTGGAGGGTAGGTGGAGAATAATGAAAAGGGCGGACAGTAGGAAGGTGCTTAGAGCAAATTGTTGAAATGAGAAGGAAAAGAAGGAGGAATACAAGGGGAGGCTGAGATAAATGGTGAAGGATAGAGTAGAGGTAGGAATGGAAGAGGAATGGTGGTGCTTTAAGGAGGGAATGACAGGGTGTGCAAAGATGATATGCGGAACAAGGAGGGTAGGAGGGAATAGAAGGAGGGATAGTGAGTGGTGAGATGGTAAAGTGAAGAATGTTGTAGAAGAGAATAAGTAAGCTTCCAGGGACTGATTGCCAAGTAGGACGAGAGAAAAATACGAGAAGTATAAGAAAATAGATGAGAAGCAAAGCAAAAGCTAAAGGAGGAAAAAAAAAGTAAATGTAAAATGGGGAGGGGTATGACAGATTATTTAAAACTAAAAAAAAAAAATAAGAGAGGAAAGAGTGAGCGAGTCAAGTAGAAGTAAAAACGTAAAAGGCGCAGATGGATAGATGTTAACAAAAGAACATGCGCTAAAGAGAATATTGGCAGAATATTTTCGAATAGTGTTGAATGTGGAGAAGCATAGGGAAGGATTGGTAGTAGGAGTTTGAGGCGCTAAAGAAATTACGGTGATGGGAGAGAAAAATGGAGAAATAAGAAAATATGCAGTACATCTTGTTTTGAAAATTATGAGGGCAGGTAAGGCACCAGAGTCAGATGGACCTCATGCAAAGTGTGTGAAGAAATAAGGTGAATTAATAAAGAACTGGTTAGTGAGGTTGGTTGATACTTGTCAGAAAAAGGGTAGAGTACCGGAGGACTGGAGAAGTGCCTGTATAGTTCCGTTTTATAAAGGAAAAGAGGACAAATGTGAGTGTAGTAGTTTCAGAGGTATCAGTTTGTTAAGTGTATTTGGGAAGGCATTTGGGAGGGTTTTAATTGTGATGATTAGGGAAGTAACACAGGGGGTAATTAGTGAGGAGCAATGTGGATTTAAGAAAGGTCGGGGTTGCGTTGCAAAAAGTAAGGATGTTTTTTGGGCCTTTATGGATTTGGAAAATAATTATGATACACAGGAAGGCATTTATATGAGATCCATTATGTACAATTGTCTATGTAAGGTTGTGACCAATTGTCTGGTTCTCGTAGCGACTGTAGGAGAAGGGGGAGCCCGGGTAGCTTCGGGAGCGCGGACTACCTCTCCCAGTTCCAACTACGGCCAATATATTAAGTTCTTTGAGCACTGTACCTCATCACACCCTTGAAGACTGTCTTAGAACTAGAATAGAAACATCGGGCATTAAACCTCCCACTTTGAGTCTGGTATTTACGCTTCTCCCCTTATATATATATATATATATATATATATATATATATATACATACATACATTTTATATATACATATACATATATATATAATATATATATATATATATATATATATATATATATGCTAATAAGAACACGGGTACGTGTGTTCACTTATGCAAAGTAAACCAATTGGAAAAAGAAACTAACGAAGCAGAGCGCTTTCGTAATATACGAAAGCGCTTTGCTTCGTTAGTTTCTTTTACAAGTGGTGTTCTTTGTGTGTATATATATATATATATATATATATATATATGTGTGTATATATATAATATATATAAATACTTATATGCATATATACACAAAAAAATTCAATAAACCAAATTAATTATGAGGTTATCCAACTAAATATAAAAATATATGTACAATATCTTAATCAAAATACATGACACAACTGACTGTGAATCACAAATTATGTATGATTTTAGATACTTCTGTATACATCTATATAAATGGTAGATTAGTAATACATGATGCAAAAATCTTGTAAATGAAACATGTAAGACAGGTTAGATAGATATTTTACACATTTACATGGAAAAATATCAGAAAAAGTGAGAGACAACAGGGAAGTGGTTAATGAAAATATAAAAACCTCTTCAGCTACCAAGAGGATGTCAAGAAGGCGAACGAGATTGCTGTGCATCACTCAGAACAAGAGGTCGTGCCAGCCGATACGAAAGTGGATTAATCGAACTAGAAAACAAACGTTCAGCTACCTTGAAGCTGAATAAAATAGCTTGACGACTTCCACAATAAAAACAAACAGTAACATTCGTTATGGAATGGTTCTACGATCTTAGCGAGTCTTCATCACCGATAGTGTTTCAGAAGGTAATCTTAAGACAGTATAAAACGTACTACCAGTTTACAAGACCTGCATAACAGTTTCTACTACACTTTCTCTCCATTTACCATCCTCTTCTCGGCTCCTAGTACACAGGAATCTTTCCTTTCAGCACTCCTGATGTTCAAACACTGAAGATCATCAACATCGGAGTTGATGAACAATAGAACAAAAAAATGTCGGGTCTTCACTAACGAATACTCTGAATGAAAGGTTCATGGACACGATCTGATTTTTTCTTGACTATTCGAGCCGGCCTGATGCGTTCAAGCACTTTTTAGCATCATCTATAATGATTAAAGTGGCCACTCGCAAATGTGCCATTACACTGCGATTAATGGGGAATATGAATTTTGCATGGCCACCATCTGCTATCAAGCAGGAATGATTAATAAGTCAAGAATTTATGCGCGTACGAGAGTGAATGAAATAGATATCAGAAGAAATAAAAATATAGAAATAAAAGAGAAAGAAATATAGAGGAAGAAACAGGGCTTGAGAGTGGAAGTATGAATAAAATATGTGTGTATATATATATATATATATATATATATATATATATATATATATATATATGTGTGTATATATATATATATGTATATATATATATATATATGTATATATATATATATATATATATATATATATATATATATATATATATTGTGTGTGTGTGTGTGTGTGTGTGTGTGTGTGTGTGTGTGTGTGTGTGTGTGTGTGTTATGTATGCATGTGTGTATGTATGTATGTATGTTCGTATGTATGTATGTTTATATGACAACTCGCTGGCCGAGTGGGCTAGGACACTGCTTCTAGCGGCGATGGTCGAAAGGAGGGCGGTTCGAACCCTGCCACTGGTGCAGTTGAACTAAGAACATGATACATGAAATACCACACTACAAAGTCCTCCGCTAGAAGCACCGTCCTAGCCTACCAACAAGTAAGAGTTTTTGACGATAAACAACAACAACAACAACAAACAACATCAACAACAACAACATCAACATCAACATCATCATCATCATCAGTATTCAAAATATGCAAAAAGAAAACCCTTGGACAACGAGGAATAAAGATAAAACTTGATCAAAAAAATCTACAAAAGATACAATATAATCCCTCCCACCACCTTTCCCTTCCCCCCGTCCCATCATTTCTTTCCCCCATCGTCCCTCTCCCCATCTCTTCTCTCTCCGTCACTTATCTCCCCAACCCACATTCACCTTCCTCCCCCCCCCCATCCCCTTTCTTACTGTCATCTCTATCTCCATTATTTTCACTGCAACATATCCCTGTCTCTCTCCCTCTCCCTCCCTCTCTCTCTCTCTCTCTCTCTCTCTCTCTCTCTCTCTCTCTCTCTCTCTCTCTGTGTGTGTGTGTGTGTGTGTGTGTGTGTGTGTGTGTGTGTGTGTGTGTGTGTGTGTGTGTGTGTGTGTGTGTGTGTGTGTGTGTGTGTGTGTGTGTGTGTGTGTGTGTGTGTGAGTGTGTGTGCATGCGTGTGTGTGTACGCGCGCGCTCCCAGAATGTAAATTGAGTAATAAAATAAATTTTACCGTGACCTGAGTGACGGCGTGGAGCACTTCGGACCTTTGTCGGTCGATGTATGTATGTGTATGTTGCGAAGTTTTTTACAATTGACCCATGGTGATTGTCATCAGGCAACTGTTAATCACCCTCATGTCATCCTACTCCATACTCCGATAGTGAACAGGTTCGAAAATTCTCGATTAAATCTATTCTCCCCTGGTAGCACATTGTCTAACATTTATTTTGTAAATGGGTTCGTTTGTAAATAATCGCCTATTTTCCGTTGTTTCTACTAGATGAATGGTTTACAAGTAGTTGAATGGATACACTTAATAAATCAGACATGAAATTAGTAAATACAAATATAAGGGAAATGAATGGACAAGGATGGTGATTTCGGAAGAGGAAGATTGGGTGGCCGAATACGTCGTTGACTGGGTTCTGGGTCACCTGACCTGACCTAGCCTCTCAGTGGACTCAAGTGACCTGCCATATGTCGGCCTCAAGCCGAGATAGCAGACCGTGTCTACGTCTTATATCCCAGCCATGAATTGATTACGTCTTATATCCCAGCCATGAATTGATTTACTGTGGGCTGAATCCTTCCCCCACAACGCATACCAACCTAGTCTATACCGTAACAAGTAACATGGGAATTGTCGTAGAACTTACCTTAAATTCTGTATGAAATGACTTGTTCAATGGAGAGCACATGTGAATTTTCCTCTTCTTTAGTGTTTATAAAACCAGCGATGGAAGAATTGGGTTTTAGAGGGAAAATGTGAGGTACCCATGAAGGCGATATATGCACGAAAAATATAATGAATTATCTTTCCATTATTGCAGAGATTGAATAAAAAAAAAATAGAAATTGAGAAATAGGCCATTAGGCGTACGCGTTCCACCTCCCAATCATTTCCATCACTGGCTTAACAAAGCAATTTAACATAACACTCGCAGTCATCACGTGATTAACACAAAATATTATTTGGAAGGACACTGTGGTCCTTAAGCATTCGTAGCACCATTTTTCACACGTAAGAAAAATAAAACTCAAATCTTTCGACTACACACCCACACTCGACACAAACCAATTCCAAACTAAGGTGGAGCCCTTCGTATTTTGTTTCCGTTATGAAGGGAAGCCCGTGATTGGCTGGATTTGGTTACGGGACTAATGTATTTGATAAAGTCTCCGCAAGATGTCTCACATGAGCGCCTACGAACTTTTTGTAAACAAAAGAGAAAATAATGGACTTATTTCGAAAATCAAGGATTTTTCATTTGATTACGTGAGAAAATTTTGACAGACAATTTTCGTTTTTCTTTTTTTTTCTATTTTTCAAGGGGACTGGATATTTCGTAGTCTTGATAGTAAACAACGAAGGTAAGTGGAGTATAAATCGAACGCAGAAAATATGTCACCAAAATGAATTTTAATTTCACTTTATGGTTACCAAAATAAAATCTGTACTGTTGTTACAGCCGATCAAAATCGCCCTGTGGAAGCCAACTTGATGAACTCAAGTGTCTAAACTGGACGTCAAAATATTCTTTAATCGAAATGTAGTCCACCAGAAACTTAAAGGTTTATACATTTTTTCTGCGTTTATATGTTTATCTAGACGTATGCGCAAACATACTGATTTTGCTGAAAAGACCACATATTACATAAAGTTTGTCCTCAAATGAAGACTCCCTAAAACATCAAATTAAGAGAATCCAGGTAACCAGTGGTTAATTCCATTGGACACATCCTGAGCGGGCTCGTTATTGCATCCTTTCGGGACATTTTTTTCTTATTTGTAAAATACTGATATAAATACAATTTCTGCACACTAGCCAAGGAAAGGAAAACATTAAGAACTGACGAATTTCGTATCCTGAGTGCTCAGTCAATACCGTTAACAACAGCATTATGATTAAAACTGATTGGTGGTAGTAGTAGCAGCAGTAGTAGTAGTGGCTGAAAAGAAACAACAACCAAAAAGCAGCATTGTTTCATGGATGAGATGTAGACTATCATTCTCACTCCTAAGATCAGCCCTCTTGTGCCTGAGAGGTACCAGGTCCCCACCGCCCAAATCAACACATATACAAAACCTGGATTTTGAGCAGACGGTGGTTGACAGTAGGATAAATGAACTTTTATACTAGGCATTATTAAAAATAAATAAATAAATAAACAAATGAAAGGGTCGTCGACCACAGTCATTGGCGGGAGAGGGGCCAATGAACTGTGTCTGTGGAAGACAGACCCTGCTGCTTCCACCACACAGTTCCAATAGGATGGAGGTCGTAATCTTACAAAAAAAAAAAAAGTAGTAGTAGTAGAAGTAGTAGTAGTAGTAGAAGTAGTAGTAGTAGAAGTAGTAGTAGTAGTAGTAGTAATAGTAGTAGTAGTAGTAGTAGTAGTAGTAGTAGTAGTAGTAGTAGTAGTAGTAGTAGTAGTAGTAGTAGTAGTAGTAATAGTAGTAGTAGTAGTAGTAGTAGTAGTAGTAGTGGTAGTAGTTGGAGGAGTGGTTGTAGTAGTAGTAGTAGTAGTTGTAGTAGTAGTAGTAGGAGTAGTGGCAGTAAAAATAGTAGTAGTAGGAGTAATAGTAGTAGCAGGAGTAGTAGAAGTAGAAGTAGTAGTAGCAGGAGTAGTAGTAGTAGTAGTAGTAGTAGTAGTTAGTAGTAGTAGTAGTAGTAGTAAGTAGTAAGTTGTAAGTAGTGAGTAGTAGTAGTAGTAGTAGTAGTAGTTTGAACTGTGTCTGTCATCGACCACAGTCATTGGCGAGAGAGGGGCCAATGAACTGTGTCTGTGGAAGACAGACCCTGCTGCTTCCACCACACAGTTCCTAATAGGATGGAGGTCGTATTAAAAAAAGTAGTAGACGTAGTAGTAGTAGTAGTAGTAGTAGTAGTATAGTAGTAGTAGTTAAGTAGTAGTTGTAGTAGTAGTATAGTATAGTAGT
>NC_134777.1:5596479-5603979 GCF_046742065.1 Oratosquilla oratoria
CTTTATAATCTTCCTCTATCTCTACCGCTTTTGCAACTTCTCTCTCTCTCTCTCGCTCTCTCTCTCTCTCTGTCGTCTCGGTAGTCGTTTTATAATTTTTCTACTATTTAGTATCTTGAGTGTTCTTCTCTCACTGCACGCACGTGTGTGTGTGTGTGTGTGTGTGTGTGTGTGTGTTTGTTTTTGTGTTTTTGTGTGCTCGTACGTGTGTGTGTGTGTGTGATGATGATGATGATGATGATGATGATGATGATGATGATGATGATGATGATGATGATGATGATGATGATGATGATAATGATGATGATGATAATGATGATGATGACGATGATGATGATATAAAATTAAAATATATGACTCTACAAATTACTGACAATATAGCAGTCTATTTTGAGCACATAATGTGCAAAGCCTTTTTGTCTACATATGATGGTGTGTTGTTTGTTGAGACTGGCTGTTCGATGCCTTATCATTGGTGATAAGGTCGAAGGTTGTTTCTTCATTGCTAGTGAGATTTAGCTAGTGTTGAAACGAGTGAAACCCCGCATACAACCAGCTTATAGACAGAACTCTCACTCGTAGGATTTTGGCAGTAGCTATGGTATGGTGTGGCATGGTACGGGTGGAAACGTCAGATTTGACTTACCCACAAAGATTAAGGAACGTACTTTCAAACCATTCATTAGCCCCGGCGAACGCTTTCTACTACTTAAAGCCGTTTTCACACGAACGTTTCTGTACGCGCGTTCGGGTGTGCCTTGTTTTAACTTTCAATGGAGTTCAATGGGACCTTTCACACGACGTGTTTTGCGGTACCGTTGAACTCCATTGAAAGTTAAAACGCGGTGCACCCAAACGCGCGTACGGAAACGTTCGTGTGAAAGCGGCATAAGAAGCCAAATATTTACCTGGTTTCCAACTGAATCTATTTTGCTTTCTGGCTGATCTACAAAATCTTCCAGTAATTTTCATCTACACAGCCAATGAAATGGGTGAAATTCTATTTCTCAATTGCAGATATCGTTCGCCAAGTCTGGCGAAAGGTTTTGAAGTACGACCCTATATCCCTTTGGAACGTCAGCACTGAGATAAGGTGGAGTCAGTTCAGCTAGGATATATACATATATACATATACATATATATATATATATATGCATGTAGAATTAAATACGACAGCATTCTGACAATTGTTAAACTTTTTCTTAATGTTTTCTATTTGTCTTATCAACTTTTTTCCAGTTGTAGGGTGAGCTGATACAAGTTCTCCAAAGTTTTCCATTTAATATTCTCGAGCTTTCGTCTTCAAAGAGACATCATCAGGATTGACATAATTTCTGCAATAATGAATACAAATGTTGGTACATATAAGTTACAAAATAAATTACAAAAATACAAATACAAATAAACTGGTAGAACAAAAGATATATAACAAGAGTTATTACTTACGTCTATAAGGAAAGTACAAATGATAGAGAGAGAGAAAGGTTTAAATACATAAACTGCTATCCGAGTTCCCATTACGGAGTCTGGCGGATCGTCTGAGTGGTGGGGGAGTGGGGGGTAGGAGGGGAGGGGGAGGGGGAGAGGGGACCTCAATGTAGCGATGTCTCAGGTTAGCGCTACTGTACAGTTTAATGCTGGACGTCATGTCCGACTGGATATTTATAGTGGGGGCAGAGTCCCTGATGTGGAATGCCTCCAAGAGTTTCAACCTTCTAGGGTCCTCACTGTACGCAATAATTTTGGTACATTGAACTAAGGTGTCTCTGTCAATATTTCTATTGTGATATTTTGAATAATGGTCCTTGATCGCTCCGTCCTGTTGGTGAAAGGTTAGTCTTCGGCTGAGAGTACATCTGGTGTGCCCGACGTATGTGGTATCGCGAGACGTGCAATGAAAAAGCAATCAAGGACATAATTAAGAAAAATTGTCACCCCACTAAAGAGAACCATGAGATCCGAGTCCTTATATACTATCGTAACCCTAGAACCTGTTCAATGGTGATGAAAAACAACTGTAATAGTCGAGCTGACTTTACATCTAAAGCCAACGTGGTGTATTCATTCAAATGTCCAGCCGAGAATTGCACGTCTCGCGATACCACATACGTCGGGCACACCAGATGTACTCTCAGCCGAAGACTAACCTTTCACCAACAGGACGGAGCGATCAAGGACCATTATTCAAAATATCACAATAGAAATATTGACAGAGACACCTTAGTTCAATGTACCAAAATTATTGCGTTACAGTGAGGACCCTAGAAGGTTGAAACTCTTGGAGGCATTCCACATCAGGGACTCTGCCCCCACTATAAATATCCAGTCGGACATGACGTCCAGCATTAAACTGTACAGTAGCGCTAACCTGAGACATCGCTACATTGAGGTCCCCTCTCCCCCTCCCCCTCCCCTCCTACCCCCCACTCCCCCACCACTCAGACGATCCGCCAGACTCCGTAATGGGAACTCGGATAGCAGTTTATGTATTTAAACCTTTCTCTCTCTCTATCATTTGTACTTTCCTTATAGACGTAAGTAATAACTCTTGTTATATATCTTTTGTTCTACCAGTTTATTTGTATTTGTATTTTTGTAATTTATTTTGTAACTTATATGTACCAACATTTGTATTCATTATTGCAGAAATTATGTCAATCCTGATGATGTCTCTTTGAAGACGAAAGCTCGAGAATATTAAATGGAAAACTTTGGAGAACTTGTATCAGCTCACCCTACAACTGGAAAAAAAGTTGATAAGACAAATAGAAAACATTAAGAAAAAGTTTAACAATTGTCAGAATGCTGTCGTATTTAATTCTACATGCATCAAAGAAAACCTGCTTCCTTACTTCACGAATATGTATATATATATATATATATATATATACATGTATATATATATATATGTATATATACATATATATACATATGTATATAATTATATATGTATATTTATGTATATATACATATATATATATATATATTTATATATATATATACATATATATGTATGTATGTATATATATATATATATATATATATATATACATATATATATATTCGTATATATATCCCCAACCTTGCGAATTACCTTATAATGAACACTGCCTAAGTCACTTCCTCCACGTTGTTCTTAAATTTTTCCTTCATTAGCTCCCTGACCTTGCCTCTTGGGCCTAATGTCTTCCTGAAGCACTGAATATCGGCAATGTATATGTTAGCGAGTAAAGACCTTAAAGAAAGAAGACAAGGTGTTTTTATTTTCTTTTGATAATTTTATGGAAAACTCCAACACTTTATTTCAAAATATCACACGACTAATTATAGTTGGTATTTTTTTCTCATTTATATCTTAGCAATGTTAGAAAAATAAAAACACTTCCTGTTCATAGAGGCCATATAGTGAAAATATACACCAGTAGTACCCCCAGGCGAGGAGCTGATTTTTTTTTTTTTTTTTTTTTTTTGTCATCTAGCGCGACATCTTTAATTAACTGTCACCAGGTCAACTAAGAAGGAAGCGCTTACAGCGACGAAATAAAGACGTACTTCCAACTACACTTCCTACATTACCGTGATCACAAAAACTACCTCCACCTCCAGTCTACCATCACCAAGATCTCTAACACCACAACCACTACCACTGTCACGTCCACTATCACCGCTTTCACCTCCACCACCTTCGCTACCACCACCAACACCGCCGCAGCCACAACAACCACCACCACCACCTCTGACACCGTCACCACCAACACCACCTCCAGTAACGTCACTACCGTCATCACCTCCAACACCTCCACCACTATCACCATCACCGTCACCACCACCACCAACACCGCCGCAGCCACAACCACCACCACCTCTGACACCGTCACCACCATCACCACCTCCAATAACGTCACTACCGTCATCACCTTCACCACTATCACCATCACTACCACCACCACCATTACTATTATCTCCTTCACCATGACATGCTCTAACACCACCACCACACCACCACCACCACCACCACCACCACCACCATCTTCATTCTCCACATTCATCTCCGTGTTTATCTCTACCAGTACATCCATTATCAATTCTAAAAAAGATTTTTTTTTCTAGTTCGACTTTCAATTACTTCATTTTCATCTCCTTCGCTATTACCAATAACATCACCATCAGTATCAGCATTAACATTAACATTAACATTAACATTAACATTAACATTAACATTAACATTAACATTAACATTAACATTAACATTAACATCAACATTAACATTAACATTAACATTAACATTAACATTAACATTAATATTAACGCCTAATACGGGATTAGATGAAATTGAGATTAGATCTTCCAATGTTACGTGAAGCGTGGTCGGGGACTAGTACAGTCCTTTTGAACCATCACCATGTAGCATGGTCGCTAACGTCTTGGCCTCGTGATTTTCGACGCACGTGTCAGGGTTCGTATACCATGGCAGAGCTTCTAAAAAATGTTCAATTAACATTAACATTAACATTAACACCAATATTAACATCAACATCAACAACACACCAACATTAACACCAACGTCAACATTACCATCTCCACATACACGCTCTCTTAGCGTTTTTTTTTTCTAATACCATTTACAGTATCATATCATTATTCGTCTTCAATGCTAATTTCACTCCCAACACGAACACCAACAACTTTTTCATAGAAACGCTTTCCTGTTTACCTGCATCTCCACTTGCAATTTCCTCCTCATCTTTTTTCATCGTAACTTCAACTTTCACCCGTTCCTCCAACCCGTCTTCCACCTTTGCTTACACCAAAACCCGCTGCCAACGCCGGTAAAGTCACCAGTTCGTCTTACTTATTTTCATTTTTTCTCCTTGCCCCTATTTGTCTTCGTTCTATGTTTCTGCGTCCGTCTTGCTCCTCCATTACAACATTCTTCTTCTTCAAGATTTTCTATTTTTCACATTTTCTTTGTTACGGTAACATAATTCTTTACCTCCGTTGCATCTTTCTCTCTGACCAACAATTGGACAAAGGCATTCCCGGTACACTTGGATGTGCATATTACTTTCTCCAAGTGGAAACAATAAAGTTGGAAGGTTATATGACTGGTATATAAAATGTCTACTTTCTTAAACATATAGAATTCTCGTATTTACTGTAATTTTGGGGCCCTACACTGCTCGGTGATACCACTTTTGCTCTGCACTCGAGAAGCCCGAGTTCAAATCCAGTAGTGAACACCACAATAGATGTTGGTGGTAAGGTTTCATGCATTCGTATGTGTATATTCTGTCTGGCTGCCTCAATGCCTTATTCAGACAACATGCAGATATATAAGATTTAACATTCCCCCACGACATGCGTCACACTCTACCCTTACATCAAAGCCTTCTATTTCTCGTGCCAAGGAGAATACGAACCATGCATACGTGGAGTTGTCTATCTACCTTAGTGTATTATCGATAGGTAACTGTTTACTTGGAAATAATTATTTACCTGCTATCAGAATAGTTCAAGTTCAATTGATTTCTCAACGAGGAGAAATAGAGAAGCCTTAAAATCTTCACTACGAGTCGGAAACCACAGATATAAACAGAATAGATTGATAACAACCAGAATAAAAAGCAGACACACCCATTGAAGGAATGATTAATACAATTAACAGTTTGCTTTTACAGAGCCTTTAGTTGAGCAAATTTAGAACTTTAGTGTTACTTACGTCACCTCCGTAGTAAATACTGTTCCCATCTATAGTATTGTATTTCGTTTCTCACATCTAATTTTTCTGTACTGTCTTTATGTAGATTAGTCGCTCAAGTTTCATTATTATTTTCATCTGTAGGATGTTATTTTACGAGGGTGAATTAAATGAAAGTAAAATTTTCCTTCTTTTCTTCCCAAATATTACACTTGGCTTGTCAATTTACACCAATGGACTCCCAACTAGGATCCTCAATTTACTCACAAAGCCACTTCGCACCGACGTCATGACTTCCCCAGTCCAGTGATCTTTACTCTTACATCTAAGAGCCTCCCCTAAGGGCGTGACTGTACTCCCATGAACCAATAAAATTTTCTCCTCCTCCACTCTTTCTCCAATCAGAAAGACTGTTACAAACGTCTGAAGCAATACTATTTTACTCAAGCAATCAAGATATTGATGCATCACTGGTTTAGTTTATATATTGTTGGATCAACATTATGCAGCAATAAAATCTAGTCCCTAGCGGTTGTTTATAAACTCTAGACAAGGAACAAGATTATGCAACTCCTTTACGGCTACTGTTTACCAAACATCCATCTCATAAGATGAAATTCTCGCCACCTACGATTCTATCTACCTTACTTGTCTACCTTTATCTACCAGCCTCTTACAGTTAGTAACTGTTCAGAAAATAAGAGACGCACCATCATCCCTTACACACACACACACACACACACACACACACACACACACACACACACACACACACACACACACACACACACACACACACACACACACACACACACACACACACACACACACACACACACACACACATCTATATATATATATATATATATATATATATATATATATATATATATATATATATATATATATATATTTTATATATATATATATATATATATATATATATATAAATATATACATATATATATAAACATATATATACATATGTATTCACATATATAAATTATACATATTTACATATATAGTGTCTTTTGTCTACATATGTTATTTCATCGTTCCTACTTTGTTAAATTAGCTGTATTCTTTTCAAGTTCACATATTGAAACAACACGAATAAACGTTATCAAAAAAATCTTTGTTCAGCGAGGGACTAATGTTGGGTACATGGAAGCAGTGGACACGGAAGTTGAGCGTCTGAGGACATCATTTCCTTACCACCTGTCCTCAAAATGCATCAGCACTTCTTTTCACGTCGAGGTACAGCTCCAACAGGTTGACACGTTTCTCGTTTCTCGCCTGAGATCTCTATATGAATATCAACTACTTTTTACGTAAGAATAGTTGACAACCCGGGATTATTCCCCTCGCCTGTCTCCAACTGTCTTACAATACAAAAACTGATCCATGTTTTTACGGCATTGTGATGGAGCTCCGATGAGCGTTTCAAATTCTTAAAGAGTTTTGGGATTACGTCATTGTCGAAGCTATGGATATTATTAGAATTACTCTCTTCCCTTTTTTTCTTTTTTCTCCTCTGCAACACGCATATTGGTAATTTTGTGAACTGACTATCATATTGTTGATTCCAGTCCTAACAATTTTCTTCCTTATCACGTTTCTTTGCGTCCTTGTCCAGCCCGGACTCAATTGCGTCTGTTTCCTTGCTTATCTCTAATCCTTTCCACTTTCAGACCCTCTTCTCCACCATCATCACCTCTTTTTCTTTGCAACACAGGTTGTATCCTTTTCTGCTCTTTTTCGTCTTTCATTTTCTTTTCCTTTGAACATTCTTCTTCTTTTTT
>NC_134777.1:5611479-5623979 GCF_046742065.1 Oratosquilla oratoria
TTACACTCCCTCTCTCCTTTCCTTCTGCCCCTTTTTGAATTTCTTTTTACCTCTCACACTAATTCACTATCACTCCTTGACTGTCCATAATCTATACACCTTATCTGTCCCAGCAGCTGCTCATTAACGCCAACTCGCTCCTCTGGTCTCTTTGCAGTTTCTGAATAGTGTCTTGCTCCTTTGACCCCTTCATCATAGTGTCGCGCTTCATCGATTTTGTTCCAGCTAAAAGGAGGCGGCTTGGCTCTGGAAAGTGGGGGAGGACTCCAGCATAGAGCGCTGATCGCTCCGGCTCCAACAACAGGATAAAAACTCAACCTCTGAGATTAACAAAATTGCTTGTTGTTATCCGAAACACAAAAGAAGTTGCCGTGATGAAGGTGCTAAAAGACCTTATCTTCCATAACGTCTGCCATTAACACCATAACCAAGGCTTCCATATATTCCTTCCTCAGTGCACGTCAGCAGCAGCTGTAATGGTGCAAATGCTAACACCATCACCGCTGTTGAGGACGTTTATACTTGATAGGTGATTCTACACAACCAAAAAGAAGTACTCTGCATAACCACACGGTTGAAACATTTAAACTAACCTATTTACTGTTGATGACGTGTATTGTTGTTGCGGCTGTCACCTAGCGGTTTCATTTGGCCAAAACAAATCCTCCTACTTTGCCAAAGTGTTCTTAATAACATTATGGATCATTTCATCCAAGACATTCAGGACTAGACCAGGAAATACGTTGTAGCCTATGACCCTGTTATTTATAGCATCATAACTTATATCGGGTAAATTTTGAACAAATAATCTGGATCTGAAAGGGTACGTCGGTTATAAATTACTTCATCATATAGCCAGACGGGATCAAAGTCTTTGTTAGATACAACTACCATAGCTCATTGTCTACTCCCCACGTGAATGGATTCTACCCGCAAGAGGGAATGCATAACAACTATTTTCCAATTACTGCATCACAAAGGTTGGTTCCCTCATCTACGCTGTAGTCAGAAGAATCTGTATCCCCCTATTACGTAAGGCGAAACACGACCTTATTCACCTTTTCATTGTTCGACCTGCTAGGTTTCACTACCGTCGGTGCCATTAAATAAGACCGCCAATACAGCTGTCAATGATAAGTCATCAATACTGTTGCATATGCATTGATGACACCGAAAGCATCGGATGGATCAATAACGCTATCAGGATGTTGTCATCATCGGCATAAATGGAGGTCATCAATATGGACATTGGAATTGCTTTAACCACTTTACCACGGCGATGGTGAATAGTTTAGAAGCGAAACCAAAGCTTAATGTTCAAGTGTGGCATAGCCAGCATAACTGTGATAGCTGAGGCAAGTATATTCTTATCCAACTCTATTTTGATGTGGTTTGGCCATTTATCAATAAGAACATAAGAATAAAGGAGACTGCAAAAGACCATAAGGCCTACACTAGGCAGCTCCGTATCCATCACCACCTGTCATCCCCATCCATAAAGTTGTCTAATCGTGTTTTAAAACAACTGATAGTTTCAGCGCTTACTACATGGTTACTAAGTTTATTCCATTCATCGACCACCCTATTAGTAAACCAATTCTTGCCTATTTCCTTCTTAAATCTAAATTTGTCCAGTCTATACCCATTACTGCGAGTCCTGCCCTGTTGTTTTATTATGATGACCTTGTTTGCATCACCCTTGTTATAGCCTTTGATCCACTTGAACACTTCTATTAGATCACCCCGCACTCTGCGTCTTTCCAGAGAGTGTAAGTTTAGGTGCCTAAGCCTCTCTTCGTAAGGCAAATTTCCGAGTCCTTGTATCATTTTGGTCATTCTTCTCTGTACTGATTCTAGTGAATTTATGTCCATTCTGTAGGACGGAGACCAAAACTGTACCGCATAGTCAAGGATGGGTCTAACTATCGCTAGATAGAGTTTAATAATTACCTCTGCACTTCTATTCGTTACCGTCCTAGCAATGAAGCCTAATGCGCTGATAGCTTTATTTCTGGCGCTAATGCACTGCTTCCTGGTTTTAAGGTCCGGACTCACCAGAACTCCTAAGTCCCTCTCGCAATAATATAAGTGAATTTTTTATGATGATTTCTATTTATCTAACATGACCGGAAAGTACGTAATGGTGATCAGGATATATGTTAATCTTATTTGATCAAATGATTCATAGCCGTAATTAAGATATTAGTTTATCTAACAATTGTTCATCTAACATAATCTGAAAACCCGTAATGAGGATATTTGCTTACCTAATTTCTGTTGTCTGGCAGTCCTGTATCATTCCCTCTGATTGGAGAAATGGTCTGGTCGTCCTTATCTGCAAGGGGAAAGGGAACAGGCGGAGCCGCAACAACTTCCGTGGCATTACACTGCTCAGTGTGACAAGTAAGGTACTTGCCCACCTATTGCTGATACGGGTTCTTTCACAACTGATAAAGTTTCAGAGGACTGAACAGTTTAGGTCAGTGGTTCCCAAACTGTTGGTAAATTACCCCCTGGGGGGGGGGAGGTAACAAATTTTTGGGGGTAATGGAGGGCTGACAAAAAAAATTAAAATGAAATGAAATGAAATAAAATAAAGAAAACATTACGGTACCCGATATTAGGACTAAGGTTAACTTAGTACGTATAAGTGTAAAACAAAAACAAAAATAAAGTTTGGGAACCACTGGTTTAGGTTCTCGCCAGGTAAGTCAATAACTGATCGAACCTTAGCGCTTCGTTTTCTTGTGGAGAGCCGGCGTGAGGTTCAGCAGGAGTTGCAAGGCAGCTAAAGTTGATCTCGAGAAAGCGTTTGATTCGGTACATCGAGGAGTACTCTGGGATCTTCTGCGGATACATAGGATTCCTGCAAGGAATATTGACTCGATTATCTGGTTTATACAGTACTCAAAGACACAAAGCGTTGTAAAAAGTGGAGGAGGCGTGTCCAGCTTTTTTCCTGTTGAGTAGCGATGCAAGGTGTGTCCTCACCCTACCACTTTTCAACAGATCCATGGACTGGGTATTAGGCAGAGTTGTTGATCAATGTCATTAAGGAGCATCCATTGTTAACACCACGGTCACATATATTTGCTGATGATGCTTTTTACCCTGTTGGGATATTTAGTAAAGAATAAAAAGAACAAGAATAGAAGAAAATTTAATGTTTCAAGAAGTAAGTGCTGAAGTGCGCAAATATAGTACGTGAGGCTAGGACGATGGGAAGAAACAGAAGAATAGGCAGTGAATGATAAATGTCAAAAGTCAAGGAAGTGGTGGTAGAAAATATGTGAATATATGACATCTGGTTGCAAAGTAAAATTAGAGAAACATATGAAAAATACAGAAAGAGGGTGGAATTGAAACGCAAGGTGGAGGAGGAAAAAAGTCAGATTTAAGACGGTGTAGGTGTTTGATGGAAAGTTGAAATTGAAAAATAAATGTTGGAAGGAAGCAAAAAGTGATTGGGATTGACTCGAATAGAGAAGGAAAGGTAAATAGTGCTGAGGGATAGATGGTATATGGGAAAGGTGGCTATGTATTTCAAACATTTGTTGAATGTAGAGAAGGGTAAGGAGGGTTTGGATATGGCAGTAGGAGATATCAGAAAGACGACTTAAGGAAGAGAAGAATGACTGGAATGTAGGAAAATAGGAAGTCCCAAGAGTATAGGAGATAAGAACTAGTAAGACACCTGGTCAGATGGTTGTCACGATGACTTTGACAGATGGAATAGTTATGGTGAAGTAATTATTGTGATGGTTTAATGTGTGCTAAACAGAGGGAAGTGTTATAGTGGAATGGAGGACTACACCGGTTCTGACTATTAGGTATTGCTGTGGAGATGCTGAGTCTTGCTGTATTGACTCTAATTCGAGGAAGTACAGAAATTAAAGGGGTTGCTTTTCATCCAAGGGAAGCAAAATTGGGAGGATTTTTTTTTTTTTATGATGGATGTGTAGTGAGTAGTAAAGTGTTCCGCAAAGGGCCTTTATTTTCTTAGTGGAATATTTGTTATTTAGCATCAAAGAAAAACAAGATTTGAATTAAGCATTTATGTATCTATCATGATCCGAAGATCCAAATATTTGGATATTTTTAAGAGGAAAGAAATCGCTTTTTAAGAAATTCTGCAAGTAACCTCTGCATTCTTTGTCTATCAAATCCAAGAAGAGACAATGGCAGCTGTTTGCTTCCTTGGAATATGAAATCCATACCAGAAATACTTATACCTGTAGCATGGCCACATTAATATGCCTCGCCGCCAATTAAAGATTTAATTGTATCTATTTGTAAACACTTCAATGAGTATTTTGCAATGGCAACTACTGACAGTTTTGGTAGAGTAAACACCATTTGAGGACGATTCTTTTATTGATTGTACGATGTTGTCTTTGTTGAAAAGACACACACACACACACACACACAGACACACACACACACACACACACACACACACACACACACACACACACACACACACACACACACACACACACACACATACACACACACATACATACACACACACACACACACTCACACACACACACACTCACACACACACACACACACACACACACACACACACACACACACACACACACACACACACACACACACACACACACACACACACACACACACACACACAAACACACACATCTGGCGTCATCCAGAGCCGAGTTTTTTTAAAGGTCATTGTATCAAGGTTGCATGTGCCAGATTCTTTATAATTGATTTTTTTCTTTAATTGGAAATCGGTTTGATTCGACTGACATATTTGATGCAATATTGATGACGTCACTCTTTCTCATTCCTTTTGATCTGTGGTTTAGATAAAAACCTTGAGCTTAATCCTGTAACTTTAGGATTTCTCCCGTTGATTGTTTCCATACCAAAATAACACCATTACTGAATAAAGTAGGCTGTCATTACCCCCAAAAATACATAAGTGCCATTTACTTTGGAAAGGCTTAATTGAGATTATGACTGTATAATCACTTCTTTACCAAGGTAGATTCTCATGGAGATGAATGAAATGGACTGGCGTTAGGCAGAATGGAAGGATAATTGACTTTCGTTGCGGAAAAGATTAATGGTTGGTAGCTAACACATGGATTTCATTTCATCTAGCATTGTGGAATTTTAGCTAATCAAGGGAAACCTAGGAGCAATCAAACTAACCTACACACTTCCCAAAATAACTCGTGTTTTCATGTAAACTACTAAACGTATCCCAAACAGAAGATTTTTATTTTTACCACACGGAGGCCTCTATTCAGAGGAATTCTTTTTTTTTTCTGAAAATAATACTAGATTGAAAAAAAAAAAATCACCATTAATCCTAAAGGTTCCAACTCACTATAGACGACAAGTTTCTGAGTCGAAGAAAATCACATGATAGTAATCAGAACATAATCATAAAAAGTGACCACTGAAAATAATAATGAATTGAAAAAAATCACCATTAATCCTGAAGGTTCCAACTCACTATGGACGACAAGTCAGTCGAAGAAGATCACATGATAGTAATCAGAAGATAATCATAAAAAGTGACCAGTCGAGGTCAGTTCTCGGCTGAATGAAATATCTTGGTAACAGAATAAAACCCCTTCAAGGTCGTCATCATCGAGTCGGAAGGAGTCAAAAAGTGACCACTGAAAATAATAATAGGTTGAAAAAAAATCACCATTAATCCTGAAGGTTCCAACTCACTATAGACGACAAGTCTCTGAATCGAAGAAGATCACATGATAGTAATCAGAACATAATCATAAAAAGTGAGTGACCATTAAGGGGTCAGTTCTCGGCTGAATGAAATATCTTGGTAACAGAGTAAAACCCCTTCAAGGTCGTCATCATCGAGTCGGAAGGAGTCAAAAAGTGACCACTGAAAATAACACTAGGCTGCATAAAAAACAACATAAATGACAGTAACATTTTCTAGACCAATTTTTCGTGTTGATCACGGTGGTAGTAGTCATTTTGCTCCAAAAGTTCTAGTTTATGTGTTACAACATATGTCCTAGTGTAGTGTTTTGTTAATCCGCGCCAGATTTGTGGCGCCTTCCGTTAATTAGTCGAGTGTTGTAGGTGTTAGGCTTAATCTATTAATTGTGAGTATTAATTTAATTAATATATATGTTTAATACTATATGTTTAATACTAGTTTAATACTAGTATGTTTATATACCTATTTTGTTGCAGATTCATTGACGGATTGCTGCAGATTCATTAATTGAAGGATGCCACGGACTTGCAAGAACCACCCCGACTCCTTTTGCTACATATGCGGCAAGTACACACCATCAAAACAGAAGCGCACCATCACTTCTTCAGTAAAATATCTCTATCGTGCCTACTTTGGCATCAGAATTGGAGATCAGGATAAACCATGGGCTCCTCACATTGCCTGTGTGAACTGTTTTTCTGGTTTATGCCATTGGAGTAAAGGAAACCGTAAGTCAATGCCATTTGGTATACCAATGGTGTGGCGGGAACCTACAAATCACCTTGAAGACTGCTATTTTTGTATGGTGAAACCGCTGGGAAGAAATGCTAAAAGCTCGAAACACATTAAATACGCAAACATTCCATCAGCTATGCAACCTGTACCACACAGTGATGTTCCTGTGCCAATACCTCCTGAGAATGTACACCGTGCTAGTTCAAGTGACTCTTCATGTAGTGACGTTGAAAATCCGGATGTGTATCAAAAGATCAAGTTGACTGGGACCTCTGGGAAAAGCCCTCAGTTGTTCGAACAGAGTGAGCTAGATGACCTTGTAAGAGATCTTGGGCTGTCAAAAGAATCTGCACAATTGTTAGGTTCAAGGTTAGCAGAGAAAAATCTTTTGGCAAGTAATACACACTTTGCATGGTATAGGCATCGAGAGCAGGAATTCGTGCAGTACTTTACTAAGTCAGATGACATGGTGTATTGCCACGTTGTTTCAGGTCTTGTAGAACACATGGGTAAAGAATACCATCCTGAAGAATGGAGGCTCTTTATCGACTCCTCCACCAGGAGTCTGAAAGCTGTGCTACTTTTTAATGGTAAACAAGTAGCATCATTGCCCATTGCTCATTCTGTTACCTTAAAAGAAACCTATGCTACCATGTCACTTCTTCTTAACAACATACAATATCAGGATCACAACTGGCTTCTCTGTGGTGACCTAAAGGTCCTGACTATTTTGTTAGGGATGCAGGGAGGCCACACAAAACATCCAAGCTTTTTATGCTTGTGGGACAGCCGTGCAGATTCCGTACACTACCGACAACGGGAATGGCCACAACGGACGGAATTTGTACCTGGCCGCCATAACGTCAAAACACTACCATTTGTACCAGCAGAGAAAGTGCTTCTACCTCCCCTTCACATAAAGCTGGGATTGATTAAAAAATTTGTGAAATCACTTCCGAAAGATGGAGAAGGGTTTAAATACCTGTCCCATAAATTCCCTCTTGTTAGTGATGCTAAATTGCAAGTTGGCATATTTGTAGGACTACAGATTCGTTAGCTTATATCAGATTCCGGATTTAGTGAAGCATTAACACCTCGTGAAAGAAGTGCTAGGAAAAGATTTAAGTTAGTTGTGGCAGGGTTCTTGAGGAACAGGAAATCTGATGACTACAAGGAACAGGTTGAGAACATGCTTCAAGCATATGAGGCGGCTGGCGCACGCATGAGCATCAAAATACATTTCCTACATAGCCACCTTGACTACTTTCCTGCTAACGTGTGTAAGTACAGTGAGGAACAGGGGGAGGTGGTTCCATCAAGATATATCCGAAATGGAGCGCCGCTATCAAGGCAATTGGAGTGTGACCATGATGGCTGATTACTGCTGGTCTCTTCGAAGAAGCTGGACAACATCTGCTGATAAACCGGCACACAAGAGAATGTCGCGAAAGCATGCTTTTCAAGGAGAATAGCTGCCTTCAGCTTTCAAATAAAACTGTTTTATGTAATCAGATATCTACATGCCTGCATGTATGGTATGCCCATTTATCATGTTTTTGTTTGTTTTCAATAATATGAAATGTACCGTCAACCTCGAATGTCCTTTACTTACCCTTATATATTCACAGGTCTTTTATAGACCTGGCTTAGACGCATTTCTGCACAATGAATCTTATAAATCTAGTCTCAGTTATTACAAAAAAATGAGGACCTCCCTGAAAAAATGGGTATGCTTTATGGGTCTAGCATGCGAAACTGTAATGAAAAACGTTAATGACGTCTCTGTTGCAAGAATTTTTTTTCTGATGCAACCCAGTGTAATATCAGGTTAAAAAAAAGTCACCATTAATCCTGAAGGTTCCAACTCACTATAGAGGACAAGTTTCTGAGTCGAAGAAGATCACATGATAGTAATCAGAACATAATCATAAAAAGTGACCACTCGAGGTCAGTTCTCGGCTGAATGAAATATCTTGGTAACAGAGTAAAACCCCTTCAAGGTCGTCATCATCGAGTCGGAAGGAGTCAATAGGGAAATCTCCAGATTCCTTGCGGATGTTCGTGAGGAGACGCGTCCTCCAGAAACTTTACCCTAATGGGATCAAAGAACTCAATAAAGGCGGATCTCTTGCCTCGCGAGAGCAATGATTTCTTACATTGATGTTTTTAAGAACTTCCTCCTTCTTGTCCTCCTCATCTGCTTCAATTTTCTTCCACTTCTTCCTCTTATTTTTCGTTCTGTTTCTCCTTATCCATCCATTTTTCTTTCCGTCCTATATTTCTGATATTCTCATCCTCTTCATCCTCTTTATTTTTCTTCCGCTTCTTCCACTTTAACCATTTTTTTTTGTCCTATATCTTCTGATATTCTTCTTCATTCTCCTTCTCGTCCTCTGTCTTTTTATCCTGTCACTCCGTCTCCTGCCTCCTCTCCTTCTTTTTCTTTTCCTATTATATTTATTTATTTTATTATATTTTTTCTCCTCCTTCTCTTTGTTTTTCTCCGGCACCTCACACCCCTCCTCCTCCTCTTCCTCCTCCTCCTCCTCCTTTTTCTCCTCCTAATCTTTATCCCCTTACTCCTCTTTTTCCTCCTCCCACACTTCCTTTTCTCTCTCTCTCTCTCTCTCTCTCTTCTCCCTCCTCCTCCTCCTCCTCTGCCTTTTCCTCCTTCTACCTCTCTTCTTCATCTTCCTCTTCCTCCTCCTTTTCCTCCTCCTCCTCCAATTAGAAAAGGATCCGCATCACCTCTTTATTCTATTATCCTTTCTTCTCCCTTTCTAATATATTTCCTTTGCTACCTCGATGGCCTTGTCTTCTTGGTATGATACTATCCACATGGAGAGAAACGCTTGTTCTCAGCAATTATACACAGATTCCTTTTCCTACTCCATATCTTCCTTCTAGACCTCTTCTTTCTCTTCCTCGTCCTCCTCATCCTCCTCTTCTTCCTCTTCAACGTCCTCCTTATCCTCCTCTTCTTCTTCTTTCTCCATATCTTCCTTCTAGACCTCTTCTTTCTCTTCCTCGTCCTTCTCATCCTCCTCTTCTTCCTCTTCCTCGTCCTTATCATCCTTCTCTTCTTCCTCTTCCTCGTCCTTCTCATCCTCCTCTTCTTCCTCTCTTTCGTCCTTCTCATCCTCCTCTTCTTCCTCTTCCTCGTCCTTCTCATCCTCCTCTTCTTCCTCTTCCTCGTCCTTATCATCCTTCTCTTCTTCCTCTCTCTCGTCCTTCTCATCCTCCTCTTCTTCCTCTTCCTCGTCCTTCTCATCCTCCTCTTCTTCCTCTTCCTCGTCCTTCTCATCCTCCTCTTCTTCCTCTTCCTCGTCCTTCTCATACTCCTCTTCTTCCTCTTCCTCGTCCTTATCATCCTTCTCTTCTTCCTTTCTCTCGTCCTTCTCATCCTCCTCTTCTTCCTCTTCCTCGTCCTTCTCATCCTTTTCTTCTTAATCTTCGTCGTCCTTCTTCCTCTTCCTCGTCCTTCTCATCCTCCTCTTCTTCCTCTTCCTCGTCCTTCTCATCCTCCTCTTCTTCCTCTTCCTCGTCCTTCTCATCCTCCTCTTCTTCCTCTTCCTCGTCCTTCTCATCCTCCTCTTCTTCCTCTTCCTCGTCCTTCTCATCCTCCTCTTCTTCCTCTCTCTCGTCCTTCTCATCCTCCTCTCCTTCCTTTTCCTCCTCCTGCCCCTACCGGATTTTGCTCTTCCATTAAATCCACGATTACTCCTTATCAAGCACCTCCTCCATTCCCTCTTCGCAAGACGCAATAAGTCAGACATTTCTGGGCGCCATCGCTCATGGCTCTCAGACTCTTCTTCGCCTGGCTGAGGCTCAGGCATTTATTATCAGAATCGTCCTCCTCTCGCTCCTTCCTGATTCGTTTTCCTTTCATTCGGTGTTCTTAATCGCTTTATTCTACGCTGCTGGTAATCTTCTTTCTCCAATTGAGTTTTGTTTCGTATTTTTTTTTTTTTTTTTTTTTTTTTTTTTTTTTTTTTTTTTTTTTTTTTTTTTTTTTTTTTTTTTTACTTTTGAAGAGAATACCTGTATCTTCATATACCCCTCCTCCTACCTTCAATCCCACCTCTCCTTAATCCATCAAAGATCAAAGGTTTCGCTTAGATGAATAGAAATTTACGTTTGGCATTAATCGAAACAAAATTGTTAAAGTGGATGCTTGGTTCTGTTGGGAGTAAACCAAGTTTTTATTCTAAGGTGTGCAGTTTCTCTAAAGTAGAACAAATAATTTTGCGATCGTTAAAAATGATAATTAAAGTTGCCACTTGCTTTCACAGGGTTCGTGTTGCTGTATCTTTTTACCACGAAATCCATTACCACACGAGTATCTTTTTCATCTTCTTTCGATATCCAATCGTAATTCTTTTCTTGGTTATCGTATCTTCAATTAGTACTATCAGAGGCTTTAAAAAATTAACAGATTAATTTTTCTACAATCCCGTATGCATGATTTACTTTTTAATATTTTCAACACTGTTTGTTTTAATGTTTACACGTTTACCATAATTCTAAATTGTTCCGTTTCATTGTATTACACAGGGTGACGCTAGTTTTGCTTCTTTAAATGTCTTTAGTGTTTCTAAGATTGTTTTCTCTTCTGATTTTGGAAACATAATTTAAAATTGCATAGCATCGCTGTTTCAAAAGATAATATGGGTTTTATATACAAAACAAACTATACTAAATTAAGACAGTACACTATATTTAGCTTATTCATATTGTCTATAGATAGTAGCTAATATTTTGTCCTTGTATCTGCTTCTGACCCAGGGCAGTGGGAGAGATGCAGGGATGACTCGTCATCTAGGAGGAGCCAAGATTAGATGGAGGAAAGGGAGTGAATGGAACTGGAGTATGAGGGGATGGAATGGATGGGCGTGAATTTTATACCTTTATTTTTTGACTACCTCCCTTGTTAGAGGGAAAAAGCCTTTGGTATATGTACGTATGTGTTCCCTTTTTAAACAAATGAGAAAATGTAAGTATAAAAACTTGTGATACGGTTATAAGAGTACACTAGAAATGTACTGTTGAGCGTGATTTCCCACTGTGAGTTCCTTGATTTATATAGTCCCCCCTCATAGGTGTGTCCCATCTTCCTTGGTACTTTTTCTCCACTGCAGCAATGTCCTGATGAAACTTCTCACCATCCTCTTCACTCACTCCTCCCAAGTTTTCACGAAAAAACGTGAATGCAAAATATGTACCTTTAATAACATTCTACATCCTAAGTTCTTATAACTTTCCAAAAGCTTTTATACGAACTGCTTGTAGTTTGGGTCTTTATTATTACCAAGGAATACATTAATTTTACTTTGAAATGCAAACCACGCATCTCTTTTTGACGCCACTCATTGTATTTTCAAATTTCATTGACTTCAACATTTACTTGTGAACAGGTAAATATATCACTCTTAATTTTGGCCTCTGATAATTTTGGAAAGAGTAGGCGAATTCTTGAAATACTTTTCCACCATAACCTAATGCTCTCACAAACTGTTTAACCAAATCAGGCTTTACATGAAATGGGGGGTAGCAACATTTTAGCAGGCTCTACAAGAGGCTGTCTTATAACACTGAATTTTCATGGCTGCAAGTTATCTCGAGGGGGCCATTCCACTTTCTGGTAATGTTCATTATCAGCCCGACTGTCCCATAGGCAAAGAAAACATGAATACTTGATGTACTCACCCTGTAATCAAAGTAAGAAGGCAAACATTTCAAAATCACTACAAAAATCCCATTCAAATTCTTCATAGTTTACCTTCTCGAGAAATATTTTATACATTATCATATTCTTCTTTTTTGGCTACCCCCCGTGTAGGGGGAAAAAGCCTTTGGTATATGTATGTATGTATATTCTTCCTTCATTTGTATTGAATATGCTATAGGGAGGGATAGATACTGCTTCTCATTGTGTAGCAAAACAGCTTTGTGGCTTTTCGTAGAACTGTTTATGATTAGTCGCCATTGCTCAGGGCTATGATCAACTTCAATAACTATAATTAAGCCATTA
>NC_134777.1:5628979-5631479 GCF_046742065.1 Oratosquilla oratoria
ATTAATGAATGGCACAACAACAACAATTATTACGGAAACCTTATCCACAACTTGATAGAAGAAACGAAAACACTTCTAAGACGAAAAGAAAATGTTCTGAAGAAAATCTGTTATACAGAACTCGGAATAACTTTTAATGTAGTATGCATTAGAGAAAATATCCTACCCATATATACCCTTTATATATATATATATATATATATATATATATATACATACATATATATATATATATATATATACATACACACACACACACACACACACACACACACACACACACATTACGTGGATGACAGCACCGTAGGCATCCCCATCAACACCAGGCGGCCTGATTACGCACCACTACAAAACACCCTGAACAAGCTCATGATGTTGACGGAAAACAACAACGTCACAATCAACACCAACAAGACCGTAGTGATGCACTTCTGTACCTCCACCCAAGCAGTACCTCCTCCACAACTTTCATTGGGCCCCCACCCCCTCCAATTGGTGCAATCCAACAAGATCTTGGGCATCACACTCGATGCTCAATTAAATTGGAACCAACATATCACCAATATAGTCAGGACAGCGTCTTACAAACTGTATATGCTGAGTAGGTTAAAATCACTAGGAACACCTACATCTGAGCTACAGGAGGTCTACAAAACTTTCATACTCCCCACCCTCATGTACGCCTCACCAGCATGGTGCAGCTCACTCACCCTCACACAGAGACAAAAGCTGGAAAGGGTACAAAAGAGAGCGTGCAGGATCATCCTGGGCGTGGAGTACAGCAGCTACGACCATGCTCTTACCACCCTTACTCTATCTAGGGTGTCCCAGCGGCACGGGGAGGCACTAAGGAAATTTGGGGAAAGCCTGCTTTCCCACCCTAGACACCGTCACCTCCTCCCTCCTGATGCTCCACCAACTCGCCACGCCACTAGACACATAAATAGACTCATACCTATCAAAGTGCCAAGGACAGACCGCTACAAAAACAGTGCTATCCCATCTATTGTGCACATAATTAACTAATTGTAAAATTGCTCCATGTATATATACCAAGTTTTATATCTTTAATCAACTTTTCCAATGTATTATTGTCAGTGTACCACTGTAATGGAAATAAACCTTTTATTATTATTATTATTATTATTATTATTATTATTATTATTATTATTATTATTATTATTACACACACACACACACACACACACACACACACACACACACACACACACACAATTATTATATATATATATATATATATATATGTATATATACATATGTATATATATATTAATATATATACATGTATATATATATTTATATACATATGTATATATCTATATATATCCCGACGCCTCGAACTCTATATTGTGTAATACCATCCACCTTTGAACTATTTACTAATCATATTTGTACTTCCTGGAGATATGTAACTTTATTTATATCTCTGTAGCCTATAGATTAGTATTAAATCTACTGTAAGGATCGGAGTTTTATAGAGAAAAGTCTTAGTTGTAAAAAAAAATCCTTATTACTTTTTTTCTCACAAGCATTCCGTGTTTTAAAAAAATTGTATTATCACCTTTCAGCACCGCCAGGTGTGTGTGTATGTCTTAGAGAGGATTTACACGGGGTATATGGGGTTTAATCAACGTGTTCGACAACCAAATACCCCGTTCACACGCTCACACATCACTTTAAACATGTGTCTGTCGAACCGCGTTCGACGAACCGTTAGACGGTGGAAATCCCCTCTTTCCTGCCTTGCTTCACGTGCGGTTAACGTTTACTTACATTTTCTTTCTTTTTTTTAGTCTTAATTCAAATGTTTGCACAAGGGCATCGTATTAAGTTTTCTCGTCTCAAGGGTGAGGGTACAAACTCGAAAGAAGGGGAGGAAGGTATGTGTTGCCGAGAATGTAGCAGTTAAACAGGTAATACGTGTTCATAGCTTCATTAGGAGCTATTTTGAGCAACATGTGCATACGTAAGTGTATGTTTTCTTGTCTTCAGATGTATATCCTTTATTTTGTTTTACTTCTAATAGAAGTGTTCAAGTAGATTAAAGGCTATAACAAGGGTGAAGCAAACAAGGTCATCATAATAAAACAACAGGGCAGGACTCGCAGTAATGGGTATAAACTGGACAAATTTAGATTTAAGAAGGAAATAGGCAAGAATTGGTTTACTAATAGGGTGGTCGATGAATGGAATAAACTTAGTAACCATGTAGTAAGCGCTGAAACTATCAGTTGTTTTAAAAAACGATTGGACAACTTTATGGATGGGGATGACAGGTGGTGATGGATACGGAGCTGCCTAGTGTAGGCCTTATGGTCTCTTGCAGTCTCCTTTATTCTTATGTTCTTATGTTCTTTTTTCTGTCCGCATGTAGGTGTTACTTGGTCTTTGTTGTTTTCATTTATCAACAGTGTTTGTTGTTTGTGTTTATTGTTTTGTACAGTTTTGTAATTATTAGTTCACAGAGTGATCGTCACAT
>NC_134777.1:5638979-5643979 GCF_046742065.1 Oratosquilla oratoria
GTGATATCTTAAATAGATATTTAAGCTCAGTATTAGTAAACAAAACACCTCAAAGTGAGGTCCTAACTGAAGGCTGTGATAAGTCTATGGGAAACTAACTCACTACTGTAAAAAAAAAAATTAAGATATATAGAAAAACTCAAAGTTTATAAAACACCAGGGACTGACGATTGACATCCAGATCTTTAAGGAAATTAAAGACGAGATTGTCGATCTACTAGAAATTATACAAAAAATTAAATAAATCAATCAATAAATCATATCCGGAGATGTCCCAAGAGAATGGAAGTTAGCTAACATTACCCCCTCTATTAAAAAATGTGACAAAAAAAAAATAACTACAGGCCTATAAGCTTAACCTCAATCGTAGGAAAAATTATGAAACCTATCATCAAAGATGCTTTCAAACACCATTTAGTAAATATATATTTAATAAATAATAGCCAGCATGGATTCAGACGGAAATATTCTTGCGTGACTAATTTACTCGAATTCTACAACACAGTCATCTCGAATTATGACAAAAGAAACAATATAGATTTAATATATCTGGACTTTGCAAAGGCTTTTGATACCGTCCCGCACAAAGAAAAAAAAATGCCAAATTAGTTTCACATGGAATTAGTGGTAGCCTCTTAGGCTGATCTATTAATTGGATAAACGGTCATATACAGAGAGCTGTGTGATAGAAGAAAGCTAAAGATAAATGTGGGTAAAAGTAAGGTGATGAGATGTACAAGGGGTGAAAGTGGCAGTAGGCTGGAAGTGAGTATTAAGGGTGGAAGACTGGAGGAAGTAGATAGTTTTAGATACTTGGGTGCAAATGTGGCAGGGAAAGGTGGAGTGAAAGTGGAGGTAGAATGTAGATTGAGAGAAGCGAGTAAATGCCTTGGTGGATTAAATTTTTTAATGAGGAATAGACATTTGGGAATGGATGCTAAGAGGAGATTGTATGAAGGAGTGATTGTGCTAATAGCACTGTATGGGGCAGAAACATGGAACATAAGAGAAGAAGAGAGAAGGAGTTTGAATGTGTTTGAGATGAGGTGTCTGAGAAGTATGATGGGGGTTACTAGGCTGGATAGGGTGAGAAATGAGGTGAAGAGGAGAACGGGGGTGAAAAGCTAGGAGATAGGGTTGATGAAAGAAATTAGGATGGTTTGGACACATGGACAGAATGAGTGAAGAAAGACTAGTAAAAGATGTGTGGAAGTCATATTTGGAAGGAGTGAACATAAGGTGACTTCCTAGGATGAGGTGGATGGATGGAGTGAAGGGGGCTTTGGGGAAGAGGGGAATGTCTGTTGTGGAAGGACGGGAGAGGACAGAAGACAGGGGTGAATGGAGAATGGTTGTATATGGATGATGTTGTGATTGCATGAGGTGGAATGGGCGGGTGAATGGGGGGTGAGGTAGTATGTGTGAGCAAAATTTGACGCAGCCCGAAGGGATTTCTCCCCGTCCTCTCCTTTTATGCAATGGGGGGACGGAGAGGGGGGGTCGCCGATTTAATGAAGCGGCCTTGCTGTGGATGTGCTGTGTCTGGCGACACTGCTTCTGACCCAGGGCAGTGGACAGGGTGCAGGGATGACCCGTCATTCAGGAGGCTCTAAGATAAGAGGGAGGGTGGAGGGGTGTGGAGTGTATTCAGGGATGGAATGGGTGGGAATGATTTTATGCCTTTTTCTTTATGGCTACCCCCCTTGTAAGGGTGAAAAAGCCTTGGTATATGTATGTATGTATATGTATGTTCTCATTGGAAAAACTTCTAAGTGGAAAAATGTTAAATAAGGAGTTTCTCAGGATTTCGTTCTTAGGCCTTTTCTACTCATAGTATTTATAATTGATATAGGCCACAAAGTGAAATATATTGCCTCCAAATATACTGATGATACAAAACTGTGCAGAATGACAAATGATCACTTAAACTAATCAAATTTTCAAGAAGATTTATATAAGCTAAAGCAACGGTCTGAAAAATCTCCAATAAAATTCAAAATCTATTGCCTCCAAATATGCTGATGATACAAAACTGTGCAGAATGCCAAATGATCACTTAAACTAATTAGATTTTTAAGAGGATTTATATAAGCTAAAGCAACGGTCTGAAAAGTCTCTAATAAAATTTAACATAAGTAAATGTAAGGTTATGCACGTAGGTAGAAATAACAATAAGTACGATCACAAGTTATTTGGGAATTCATCAACAAAACTGGTTATTAATAAGGACCTTGGTATAATACTCAGTAGTGACCTCAAATCATCTAAGCAGTGTATTTCCGCTTTAGAGAAAACAAATAAGATTCTAGGACTGATTGCGCGATCTTATGATTATAAAAGTCCCTCTGTCATTAACAAGCTATATAAATCCTTAGTTCATCCATATTTAGAATACGCTGTTTCCGTATGGTTATCGAATCTCATGAAAGACATTGACAGATTGGAAAAAATACAATGGTGAACCACAAAGTTGATTCCAAATATCAGAAATGATCATAAAAGAGTCAACTACAACATATACATATATTTTCTCTAAAAAAAAGGTCGATTCAGGGGTGATTTGATAAAGGTCTTTAAAATTCTAAGGGGAACTGACAGCATCGAAAGTGACGTAGTTATGACACTTCGAACCAGACAAGAAATAATGGTCTCAAATTGTCAGGAATTAGATTTAATTTGGAAGTGGGTTGAGACAAGTTCGCCAATCGTATAGTAAATAAAAGGAACAAACTTTCTGCTGAAGCAGTGCAATGTTGTACGGTATGAAGTCTTAAGATTCATTTAGACAAACACCTAAGCAATAAGCTGTAATGCCTGCCATTTTTTTTTTTTTTTTTATTCATTCATCATTATCCATTTCTTTGTTACTATTGTTATTTTTTTTATTATCTTTTGTCTTTTTTTATGTTATCTATCATTATCTATTTATTTATTCTATCTTTTATTTATTAATTCATTTGTTTATTGAAGTAATATTTTCAGAATTTTTTTTGCATGCGACCTATATATGGACCAAAAGGTTTCCTATCGTCATGATATCCTTTTGTAGTCTTTTGAGTAATACCTTGTTCTCATGCCATTTAGAACTCTCACAGTGTGAACCCAGATACAAGATGTGAAATTCAATATGGTTTTTTCGTTCTATTGATAAGTGATCTCTGACCTCAGTAACTTTCCTTGAATTACCATACGTCTAGCAAGAAAACATGGAAGTTATTTATATCTAATAAAAAAATATAGACATTTTTTCCGTCATTATAAAATTTCATAGTCATTATGAAACTGAATTATAAAACCTTTATCATACTATGGGCGAAAAAAATTAGCATAGTTTGCCGTGAACTGGCAAAATCGGATAAGCAATAAAACAATAACTAGACATTAATCTTACTTTTTAATCTGATTGGTAAGAGTCTAAATTTATATATGAAAATAAATAGATTTACAATACAATATAGATTATTTTTACACCCAATCCTTCACTTTCAACAAACATAAGTTTTAATTTACATTTATATGAATTTCACTGTAATTTGCAGTATATTAGTTCAATTTTGCGTTGGGTCAGACAAAATTTATTAGAATATAATGGCTCTTCAACAAGAACTGGTCTGTCATTCTCTGATACCATAACCAGTATTTAGTAAACATTTCTATAGAAAACCACCATTTTACCAGGAAATGTTTTTCCATCTGGGCACATTATTTAGCACATTATTTCGAAAGGCAAAGATTTTCAATCCCCGAATCGTTGTTGAGAAATCAAATAGGATGAGATTTGTGCGACCAAGAAACAACCATTCAGTTGTATGAATGTAGAGCAGTGGTTCCCAAACTGGGGGAAATTTCCCCCTGGGGGGAAATTTGAACCTACCAGGGGGGAAATAATTACACTACCTACTAACTAAAAAATCTCAGATGAATTTTCTCATGTCTGAGAGAGAGAGAGAGAGAGAGAGAGAGAGAGAGAGAGAGAGAGAGAGAGAGAGAGAGAGAGAGAGAGAGAGAATGCCTGTTTATCAGTATATATGTACATTTGAAAAATAAATTAGTAAATAGTCGCAGTGTGTTTTAACTACTCTTTCCCTCATACACATGAAGGGGGAAATCTGGATGGTTGAACTGGGTGCAGGGGGGAAATGACAGAAAAAAGTTTGGGAACCACTGATGTAGAGCCTCCAGGTACTAAAGATTTATAGTTTAGAACCGGAATGAAATTATCTAATATTAGAAAACAAAATAATTAAAAGAACAACTGGAAACTACTGAATCTGTTTTTGATTATTTACCATCCAAAGATCTTCCGATGTAGATTAAGTTAAAATTAAAAGCACTTAACATAATTTCTTAACCATTTCAATGGTTCGGGAATTAGTAAAAAAGAATGTTATCAACAATGGGAAGTGTACCAATAAAATCATAATAAATGTTTTGATAAATTCAAACACCGAAATCATATGAACTGACATTTAATAAAATTGTGCAAATGTTAAGGACAGAACGTGTATGTTGTAGATATCTGGTGACTGAAATCATCAACACATCTCCCGAAAAATACAAGAAGGGAGAACATCTATTCATACTAAAGAAAACGACATAGCAAGACAGTGTTTTCAAAGCCTTACACAAGAGACCTACACTTTATAAACATACAATTAAAAATTTCCACCACATTCCCAAATATAAATCTTCTCTCATGAAAAATACTGTCTAAACTTCTCGCCAGAGATAGACCACCAAAAACATTGAGAATAAAACAGACACCTCTCATCAATAAACACTAAGAACGACACCCCTTTCTGACGTCATGGAAAATACTGTCTAAACTTCTCGCCCAAGACAGACCACCAAAAACATTGAGAATAGAGCAGACACCTTTCACCAATAAACACTAAGAACGACACCCCTTTCTGACGTCATGTAAGAATCATGGAGCAATATATGTAACTGCAAGATGTCACATAACGTTTGGGTCATCGTGTGTGTCCTCCTGCATGGTA
>NC_134777.1:5646657-5649157 GCF_046742065.1 Oratosquilla oratoria
TTAATTTTATTCAAATGAAGAAGCCTTCATTTTTTTTTCTATCTTTCAGATTACAGATTGAAAATATTTCTAATGGTGCGATATTTCATTGCAAGTCACAACAAATCCCTCTGATAACTTTTGTCCAAGAATGATTATCATTTTCTTGGTAGAGATGACAGTAACAAATGGAACCCATCTTATATCCTGAATGAGCAACGCTATTCTTTGCATTAACTATAATTGTCGCAAAAAGTGAGGATGGAGTTTCTTTTATTTTCCAAAGGTTTGTTTGAGCCACAGATTCTCATCGCTTTTGTAATTTTGTTCCCCTTCTACTGACCTTTACAGGTTTTGGATACCTTACACCATTTCCGCTTTATACATTTAACGTCAGACTGGATTTCAATTTTTTTTTTTTTTATAGAAGCATAATATAATAGAATATCTTTAGGTCTAAGAACTTCCTCAGAACCATGAAATTAAATACCTCTGTGTATGATTTTTTACTTCAGAGTAACATTCTCAAATTAATCAATATTGGTTAATTTATCATAACCTAACTTGAATAATATATGATGAAACAGGTAGTGAACAATAGACACGTCGAATAAGTATTAAAAATAAATACACATAGACTCAAAAATCCACAGAATTTTACCACATAGGAACTGAAAGCCGTAAAACAGTATATGTGACTGCATAGGCTACAAGACTCAGATAAAAACTACCGTTTTCCCTAAACTGCAGGAAAGAGTTAAAAACTCGAAATGGTTATTTGGTTCCCGTCTCCGAAAGGAAGAACGCGTGGAGGTCATATGAAAACATTTGTACATATGAGTGTCAGCTGTTTCGAAAACAGTGACTATCAAATTTCTTTGTGATGCCGTTGTTTGTCATTACAGATACAAGTATATAACTACGCTTGAGAAAAGTAATATGTTATGTAAAGAATATATACGTATGTGGTGAAAATCTGAAAAAGAAATTAAGAAAATAGATGGTCATATGAAAACATTTGTACATATGAGTGTCAGCTGTTTCGAAAACAGTGACTATCAAATTTCTTTGTGATGCCGTTGTTTGCCATTACAGATACAAGTGTATAACTACGCTTGAGAAAAGTAATATGTTATGTAAAGAATATATACGCATGTGGTCAAATGAATATAGAACAGAAAAAATCTGAAAAAGAAATTAAGAAAATAGATGGTCATATGAAAACATTTGTACATACGAGTGTCAGTTGTGTTTCGAAAACAGTGACTATCAAATTTCTTTGTGATGCCGTTGTTTGCCATTACAGATACAAGTATATAACTACGCTTGAGAAAAGTAATATGTTATGTAAAGAATATATACACATGTAGTCAAATGCATATAGAACAAAAGATCTGAAAAAGAAATTAAGAAAATAGATGGTCATATGAAAACATTTGTACAAACGAGTGTCAGCTGTTTCGAAAACAGTGACTATCAAATTTCTTTGTGATGCCGTTGTTTGCCATTACAGATACAAGTGTATAACTACGCTTGAGAAAAGTAATATGTTATGTAAAGAATATATACGCATGTGGTGAAATGCATATAGAGCAGAAAAAATCTGAAAAAGAAATTAAGAAAATAGATGGTCATATGAAAACATTTGTACATACGAGTGTCACCTGTGTTTCGAAAACAGTGACTATCAAATTTCTTTGTGATGCCGTTGTTTGCCATTACAGATACAAGTATATAACTACGCTTGAGAAAAGTAATATGTTATGTAAAGAATATATACGCATGTGGTCAAATGCATATAGAGCAGAAAAAATCTGAAAAAGAAATTAAGAAAATAGATGGTCATATGAAAACATTTGTACATATGAGTGTCAGCTGTTTCGAAAACAGTGACTATCAAATACCTTTGTGATGCCGTTGCTTGCCATTATAGATACAAATATATAACTACGCTTGAGAAAAGTAATATGTTATGTAAAGAATATATACGCATGTGGTCAAATGCATATAGAGCAGAAAAAATCTGAAAAAGAAATTAAGAAAATAGATGGTCATATGAAAACATTTGTACAAACGAGTGTCAGCTGTTTCGAAAACAGTGACTATCAAATTTCTTTGTGATGCCGTTGTTTGCCATTACAGATACAAGTATATAACTACGCTTGAGAGCAATAATATGTTCTGTAAGGAATATATACGTATGTGGTGAAATACATATAGAACAGAAAAAATCTGAAAAAGAAATTAAGAAAATAAATGGTGCAGGATGACGATTAGAATTACAAAATGCATAATTGCTATCGGTAAGAAGTTTTCAACAAAGTATCTTAACAGATTCCCAGGAACAAGTGTTGTTTTAGACATTAAATATACAATAGTGAGAACAAATAGTAGAAAGGCATTAAGCTGATAACAATCTAAACAATAAAAAATCGCAAAAGTATAATCATAAATTAGAGAAGAAATATTGGCCGAGCCCGTTCTCCAAAGCCAGCCTGAAGAGAAATTATTTTAAGTTTAA
>NC_134777.1:5661657-5666657 GCF_046742065.1 Oratosquilla oratoria
AAGAAAAATGTCAGAAAGAAATGAAAAAAAGAGAGAATATACAAAAGGAAACATTGTGGACATTTATTCGGAGGAACAGGAAAAGGGAGAAAGAGTAATTGAAAGAGAAATCTCAAACCTCAATGTAACATTGAATAAAAGGTATTTACGAGTAGAATGAAAAATAGAGATTTCGGTACATAATCCGATACAAGGACCCTACTTTAAATACTTTAAAAACTAAACTCTCTGGTCGTCTGTCGATTCCTTTGTAATAAAAAATAAATAAATAAATAGAAATAAATATATAAGTAAATGAATAAATGGATAAATAAATGAATATATAAAATAAATTGATGAAAAAATAAGTAAATAAATGAATAAGTAATAGATAAATTGATGAATAAATAGATAAACAAACAGAAAAAATATAGGAACGTAAAACAAATATTTTATGCATCAAAAGGTATTAATTCTAAAGGCACGGGAATAACTTATAGAATATGGAAAGCAAAAATTAAGAGACTCCTGAAATGAATAAATGAATAAATGAATTAATGAATAAATAAATTGATTAAAATATAAAAAGTAAAACAAATAATTTACATATCAAAAGGTAGTGAGTACCATATGTTGGAAGCGTAGCACTAGGAATGTTGGGGCAAATGCTACGAATCGGAGGAAAATACGGGACTCGAACTCCCGACTAAGAGAACACGAGACCCGCACGCTTCCGACTAAGCCACCAGTGCACACATAAGATTATTCCAAACAGCAAAAATCACATAAAATACGAAATAAAAGTATTAGGGTAGCAATCATCATTACTTACAACTTTAAAGCATAGAAAGTATTATACTCAGGAAAATAGGAATCTAAAAATACTACCATTCCTTTTTGAGCAATAGTCTTTTGAAGGTTTGTAGCAGATACACACATAAAAATATAAGCTTTACAGACACTAAAGTATATCAAATGATTTTTTAAAGAAAATGGTGCGGGAGACTAAAAAGGAACAGGAGAAAGATAGGAAAAAGATAGGAGAAAGATAGGAGAGTAAGAGAAGTGGAGAGGAGAGGAAGGACGGTGAAGGGGTCAAAGCGAAGGGAAGGGAGTGGCAAGGAGAAGGGAGGAGAAATGAGGCAGGTAGGAGGAAGCGTGTGGTCAAATAAGTAAGACCACCTGTTTTCAAGGGATTGATGCTTTTATGAAAGGAAGAGTAATCAGGAAGAAAATGAAAGAAAATTTGTATGTAAAAGCTGGTGTCGCCAGTGAGCATACTTTAGTTTTCCCTTTGTCGCGGTCGGATCGTGAAAAAAGGCGAGAGCTGGAGTCATCAAATTTACCAACAAAACAAGGAAGGGGTTTGAAGATTTAGAAATAGAAATAGCAAGAAATACAGGAATCTGTTTTGGTGAGAGGAATATCTAGCAGAGGAGCTAAACTAGATCATCACAGTGTTAAGAAATCTCCAATACCCAGAGTAAACAATCAAATCGTCACTCCGAAAAGCCACCAACATCAAACAGAGGGAAGCAAGTGCGGAAAAATCAGACCTACGTTATCCTGTCGTCCCAGGTTCGGACTTTTCCCCCACCCGGGAGGGACACTCAGACCTTCAGGTTTAGTAGTTGTTAACGACACGGGAAAGAAAACTGGACACTTGGTTAAGAAGAACACAAGACCACACAGCAACGCCAGTATAGTCTACAAACATTCCTGCAACGGGTGTGACAGCGCATACTTTGGAGAAACATACAATGGGATGGCAGACTCAGAGAACATAAAACGGATATCAGATACCACCTTGACACAAACGCCTTCGTGAACCACGTAGGCATAGAAGGACACCTACCAGATTAAGAGAGAAGCACCATATTGGCACAAGGGCTTAAAAAAAGGAAAATAATTCAATAATTGCAAATAGCTGGTTATAACAACACAAACATAAAGACAGAAGATTTAAAGTGGACAAAAGCCACAGCCGCTTATGCGCTCAATTAGTGGAACTCCGTACCACGCACCAGACCAGACTAAATTTCACACACCTTCCTCATCATATTGTTTTTTTTTTTTTCATTAATTTGTTTTTTGGTACCATCATCATAAATTTACACTTTTATATCTACTATTATTGTTATCAATATTGCTATAGTATTCTAATCTTAATATCATTATTATCACTATTTCTATGTGTTACCAATATCGTTCATTATTGCTTTTCTGCTTATCATTAAGATTTTTAATTCTACTTCTCCTCATTAGTATTATTATCATTGATATCATTAGTCGAGATATTGGTCACAAAATTACCATCATACCTGAGTGATTTTTACTTCAAGGATCTTTTGTCCTAAGGGGTCTTATCCGGACAGGATGTTATCCCAAAACGCTTACAAGGACAGTCACTTCGCTTTTGCCACTTTGTCCCAACTTTGTTGATATTTTTCTACGAATTTTCTTTGCCATTGTTATATTTATTCTTAATTGGGGTTTATATTATTGATCGTCATTTCCAGTGAGCGTGTTTAAGGATATTAATTGAGTTTTATTTCACTGATCAGGAGCCGGCGGATTAGGACTACGAAATAAAGGAAAAGAGTTGGAGACATAATTGTTGAGGAAGGCAGAAACACGGAAGAAATAGTAAAAGGGAAACTGAAATGAAATGAAGTCTGAGAGGAAGCTAAAAATCAAGTGAACATTTAAAAGAAAAAACGTGTGTATGTTTGTTTTTGGTCGTCATGTATACAGCTGGGGGATAAGGAGCCAAAAAATTAGTCTATACAGTGAGGTCTAGGTGTTATGTGTCGAATAAGGTGTTCGTGTTTAGCGTGGAGTCTTTCTGGATGTCTGGAATGCAGTTTATGATGATGTTGGTAGTTAGGTTTAATGATTCAGAGGTTCTGAATTCGCTTTATCTCGAACCCATGATGAATCGAACTGCGGCATTCTGAACCTTCTGATAGGAATTGTTGTTTGTAGAGTACATCGTCTGACTCAATCCCAGGAAATAGCACAGTTACGGCCTGACAAGCGCTAAGTACAATCGACGTTCAGTGGGTATTGTTGAAGTGTTTTAGCCTGACAACGCAGCCATAACACAAGCTCCCTGTGCGCAAATGTGTGTATTCAAGGTAAGCCTATTGTCCAGAGTGATGCCTAGGACACAGGTGTGGTCCTTCACTGGGATATATATATGTTGTTTATCTTAAGAGGAGTGTTCTTAATTCTTCCGTTTTTTCTTTCTTTTTTGCTGCCGTGGAAGTATATATATTGACACGTTAGTCTTGATGGGTCACTGTTGCTCCATTAAGTATGCTCTGCATTACGTGTAAAGCTCCTTTCAGTGTTTCATGTCTGCTAATGTCATTATTGTCGTCCGTATACGAAAGAATAAGAAAACGGTTGCGCAACAGCAAGGACAGAGTCCTGAGACACTCCAACCTTAGAAACAAAAGGTTGGAACAGGAAGCCCCACCAATTTATTCTTACTGTCCTGTCATCCAGGTAGTTGCAGGGCAACTATATTAATGACAGGGCAAAGTTCAAGTAGTGGAACAATACGTGCTCTAGGCATCCGTGCCAGACAGTTTCTAATGCCTTTCCTACATCCTTACTTACTTACTCTTACTCCGCTGGCCTTCGGGCCACTTGGTGATCCATAACCGCTTTTGAAGCGTCTCGCCATGTCTTTCTGTCCAGTGCCACCTCCTTTCATTCTCTTGGTTCTATTCTACATATCAGCTTACATCCTTACAAACCAAAAATAGACTTTCCCAGTGTCCAATCCACCCCCCTTCTCCTCCTCCTCCTCCTCCTCCTCCTCCTCTTCCTCCCCACCCTTTTCTCTCCCCGTTTCCTCCTTTCCCCTTATTTAATCTCAAGCATTTGTATCTCAACTTGTACTTGAAAAAAGCTGTAATAAGCGAAACGTCGTACAAATAAAGGCTCCGTCCTCATATGGTGTTTATCTCACTTATCAGGTTGACAGTCAAGCGGTCTTTGGACCCACTACATGATTATAGAAGTAATGTCTTCAATACCCCGCTCCGGTCAAAACCCAAACAGTTAGTCTTGAGTAGCATTCATCTATAAGTCCTTGGCGATGATAGATGACATGCTCGAACACCTTACCAAAGTAATCTAATAGGGAAATAGGACGATAGGAAGGGGAGCAGAGGTAAGTTTCTTATAGTTTAGGAATGATAATAGTATGGGAAGCATTAAAAAAGTTGTGGGAAGTACCCAAGACAACTGGGCTATTGTATAGTGCACAATTATGTTGTTTGGCATACATTCTAGAAGTTGAGAATCACAGCCTGAAGGGCCATGGGAGATTTTTTTTTTTTTTTTTTTTTTTTTAGATGATCCTCCTTACCTTATCTTCATCTAACTTTGAGTGATCAAATATCTTATCAGGGGTGAGGTCATTGCATATACTCATAACAGAGTTAACTCTGTGTGTTAAAGCAATTTGGTCCTTGCATAGAGTGCAGCTCAAAGACCTAACTCCATCCATATCAATTGTTCAGCTTGGTATTGAGAAGTAGTGGATATGGTTAATGACCTTGGGTGAAAACTGTGCACTCTTCTAACTGATGTTTGACTTGTGAAACGGGTATTTCAATGCTTGTAGTCACGGACTTTTATAGTGGGTTCCGGAAACGATCCGTTAGGAGAAATTCTGTAATTCCTTACCCTACATTTGTGATGTTGCCAAACGATTTTATTCAGTGTGTAAGTAACGTCTGACTCATGCAGATCTCCTTCAGTTGATTGGGGCCTGGTACTAAAATTTAGTAAATGATCGTGTATAGATATAACGTTAAAATATTGCACTTTACATAATTGAAAATTATATGTATAGCAACTCCGATATCTGTCTGTGAGAACAGAATATGGCGCAGGCAGCAACGTGGACAAAACTTCTATTTGAGAATACATTTACTCGTATTTAGATTGTTCTAGCCGTTTTTTACTATCATCATTGTTATCATCACCAGTAGGAAATATGTTAT
>NC_134777.1:5669157-5674157 GCF_046742065.1 Oratosquilla oratoria
GAGGGTGATGTCTATATCACATTATTCCAATAACCAAGAATATGTCGTGCGTGTTTAATTATATTACGTATATAAAATTTGATAAAAAAAATGAAAAATTGCATTAGTTTATCTCACTTGTTCTCGCGGAACCCTTAGGGACCTTTTACGGAACTTTAGGGTTCCGGGGAACCCTGCTTAAGAAACGCTACTGCGCACAGTATGTATACAACAATGACATTGACTGTGGCCCTAAATCCACTGTCCTAGTAATTGTTAACGGTAGTAAGCAAATGGTCACTCAGATCAACAGACTCTTCCAAGAGATTTAGAAAAATCATGACAGTAGTCCATACAGTGGTTAATGGAATTTAACACGAGTAAAGCTATGCATATAGGTAAAAAAGAACACGATTACAAGTTATTTGGAGAACATTTCACCAAAAGGGAGAATGAAAAGTGATCTTGATGTAATTGTGAGTAACTAGCTTAAATCAAATAATCATTGCAGTTCTCCTTAAGAGAAAGCAAATAGTACACTGAGAGTAGTAACATTATTTTTACTTCAAAAGTCAAGTTATTATCAACCGATAACTGGTCCGCCCACATTTGTAATATACTGTTTCCACGTGATCCGCATATATTATTGAGCATTTGGATAAATCAAAAACAACAGAGCGGTGAGCCACAAAACTCGACAAATACAAAACAACTCTTGAAACATGAATATCCCTTCCCCCGCCACTTTCCTTCCCCCCTCTCTCTCTCTCTCTCTCTCTCTCTCTCTCTCTCTCTCTCTCTCTCTCTCTCTCTCTCTCTCTCTCTCTCTCTCTCTCTCTCATAAAAAGAAAAAGACTCAGAATGGCTTGTACAAAAATTTAAAATCATAGAAGGAAACTATAGCATTACAATTGAAAATATTTTCACATTGGGTAAAAACATGACTAGAAATAATGATCTCCATCTATCATGGCGTACATTAGACCTAGAAATAAGTAAAAATGATTTTGAGAACTTGTATATTATATATATATATATATATATATATAATATAATATATATACATATATATATCACTGGTGAGAAATGTAGTAACACATTTATAAATCACAGCCAACACCACAGTCGGACGAAAACAAGAGTTAAGTAAGTACTACTGAAGAGGATTGCAGTTAGCAATCGAAATATATAGTTTCGCTTACTCAATTCTTTCTTTCGTCCGACTGTGGTGTTAGTTGTGACATATATATATATATATATATATATATATAATATAATATATATACATATATATATATATATATAATACATACATAAGTATACATATCCATATATATATTTAGATTATGTGATTTCTGTATCCCATTGTATTCCCTGAGGACGAGTCCCGGACAGGACTCGAAACGTCGGGAATAGATAACCTACTTTTGGTTCTGGTGTTTTCTACGTTTCCACCATTATGATCCCCGGTCTCCAGCTTTTTTCATACACACACACACATATATATATATATATATATATATATGTATATATATATATATATATATATATATATATATATATATATATATATATATTAATATAAAAAAAAATTAATGGTTGCTTACGCCGTCCGGTGGTAATTCGGTCACACACAGGTGGTGGTTGGGAAGGATGGCCGGGGATTCGTCAAAGTTAAAGATGCAACGGTATCGTCACTTCTGGAGTTGGGTGACGAAGGAAAAGAAGTTCAGTAAAGGAGAGTTAATGAAGAATAAGAAATTGAACCAAGCGCTAAAAAGTGAACACGAGAAGGCGTTTCCTCACCTTTACGAACAGGCCCTTCGCGTTTGGTGGTAAATCGGTAACACCGCCAACTACGGTGAAGAAGAAGAACTCGAAGAAATCGAAGAAGAAGAAGAGGAAGAACTCGAAGAAGAAGAAGAAGAAGAAGAAGAAGAAGAAGAACTCGAAGAAGAGGAAGAAGAAGAACTCGAAGAACTCGAAGAAGAAGTAGAACTCGAAGAAGAAATCGAAAAACTCGAAGAAGAACTCGAAGAACTCGAAAAAGAAGAACTCGAAGAACTCGAAAAAGAAGAACTCGAAGAACTCGAAAGAGAAGAACTCGAAGAAGAACTCGAAGAAGAAGAACTCGAAGAAGAAGAACTCGAAGAAGAACTCGAAGAAGAAGAACTCGAAGAAGAAGAAGAACTCGAAGAAGAACTCGAAGAAGAACTCGAAGAAGAACTCGAAGAACTCGAAGAAGAACTCGAAGAACTCGAAGAAGAACTCGAAGAAGAACTCGAAGAACTCGAAAAAGAACTCGAAGAACTCGAAGAAGAACTCGAAGAACTCGAAAAAGAACTCGAAGAACTCGAAGAAGAACTCGAAGAACTCGAAGAACTCGAAGAAGAACTCGAAGAAGAAGAAGAAGAAGAAGAAGAAGAACTCGAAGAAGAAGAACTCGAAGGACTTGCGAGAACAGCTAGATGTTGACAAGAAATAAAAAGCAATATGATTTTGATATTTTATTTTCCAAAAAAGGGGCGTAGCCCAGGGCGGGCGCAGCGCCGCAGGCCAAGGCCCCCGGCGTAGCCAGGCCGGCTCAGCCGGTGGGCTTGTATATATATATATATATATATGTGTGTGTGTGTGTGTGTGAGTGTGTGTGTGTGTGTGTGTGTGTGTGTGTGTGTGTGTGTGTGTGAGTGTGTGTGTGTGTGTGTGTGTGTGTGCTCATGTCTGTATTCGCGTGGAAATATTGAAAGCTCCTACACTAAATCCACATTATATACCTATCAAATTATAATTTGCTTCAAACCTCCATCCGGAGATCCTACATAATTCGTCTCGTTCGTTTAGAAGCTATAATGTGTAAGTGAATATAAGGTTTGGGTTGAACTGTTGGTAAACATGTATGCCGGGGTTAGCGGGTTTTTATGTTGGCGTTCTTGTTCGGGAGGAGAGGAAGAGAAAAGTGTATGCCGGGGTTAGCGGGTTGTTATGTTGGCGTTCTTCTTCGGGAGGAGAGAAGGAGAAAAGGCGTGGGTGTGGAAACACTCCAACTTCGTACTTGTTACCAGAAATGTTGACGCAAAAGTTAGATTTGCTCCGTGTTTTCTTCCTCCTCCGTTTCAAATTCTCACTTCCTTTCTTCGTTCTGTTCCTGTCCTCGTGATGGTCAAACTGTCATTATCCACCTTTTAACTCCTTGGGTCTCCTTGAGAAAAGACATTGCTTTTTCTCTTCCACTTTTACTCCACCTCTTCTTTCTACTCCACGTCCCTCTCTTTTTCCATTTTTTTCCTTTGTGTTTTCCCTTTACCCTGATTCTCTTTCTTTTCCATCGTCCTTCCTCTTGTTTTTCTTTCTTACTCTTTATTTACTCTTTATTTCTCTTTTTCTTACTCTTTATTTCTCTTTTTCATGCTACTTCTCGTCTTTCTCAACCTCTTTTCACTCTCCATCACTTCTTCCTCCTCCTCCTCTTCCTCCTCTCCTTCCAAGTACCTCTAGTTGTCTTCATCCTAATTGTAACTTTCCTCCTCCTCTTCCTCCTTATCCTCCTCCTCCTTATCCTCCTCCTCCTTCTCTCTTCCTTCCTCCTTCCTCCTTCCTCCTCATCCCTACACCTCTCCTTCAAAGTACCTCTCGTTCTCTTCACCCTAATTGTAACTTTCCTCCTCCTCCTCCTCCTCCTCCTCCTCCTCCTCCTCCTCCTCCTTCTCTCTTCCTTCCTCCTTCCTCCTTCCTCCTCATCCCTACACCTCTCCTTCAAAGTACCTCATGTTCTCTTCACCCTAATTGTAACTTTCCTCCTCCTCCTCCTCCTCCTTATCCTCCTTATCCTCCTCCTCCTCCTTCTCCTCTTCCTCCTCCTCCTCCTCTCTTCCTTCCTCCTTGTCAATCCCAACTCTCCTGTTCTGAAGTCCTTTGCGACTGGCGCGTTGTCTGAAGGCAAAGTTAGATTTGTCTTGTGTCTTGGGGTCGCTGAGGCAATGTCGTCAATCAGTCACCCGCATATACCTCCTCCTCGAATTACGGAAACTGAAACTAAAATGATTTATGAATAAAATCAAGTTAAGTGTTACTCTCGATAAAAGAAAATATATCTCACGTACACTACATACCTACGGTTGTATTTGTACAAATGTGTATTGTACGTACTATGACCAGAACTTGTAACTGTTACAGTCGCCTCGCAAGATCCAGCTCTGAGATTTAGTGTCTTTCTTGCACTGAAAACTGGTCCAAGCGAGGTAATTGCCCGCAGTGGTTGCACTTGCATCGAGGTCTTTGTAATACAGAAATACAATCCAACTTATTCAATGAATGGAGATGCATATTGAATAAACCTTACATTAACTGTAATGCAAAATTAAACTGTATTATTAGAATGATATTAAATGCATCCAGTTGAATTGTTCCCCGTGCTCAATATAGTGATTGGTAAGCGAACTAAGCGATGAAATAAATACATTTAATATATTAGAATATGTTATTCGGAAATTTTTTATTACCATAGAATAGAATATATAACATTGCTAGCTCGACATTTGTATGTCACATAACAACCACGGTTACAAAAACTAAACATTTATAATATCTACATGAACAGAACTAAATATATTATTGGTGATATAGAGTATACTACGAATGCTATCACCTCATTTCTGAAACGTAACCTCGCTAAGCCTAAGCAACGTTTTCAAGAGTAACGCTGGATTCCCAAGTGGACACAATTATCAATGAAGTTTGAGAAACTTCTATTGATTAATTTTAACGTTTGGTAGCACGTTTGGAGCTAGTTTAAATAATACTTTTATATGTTCACAAAAATAGATAATGTACAAGAAAGTGGGGGATTGGGGACAGATGTAAAAGAAGAAGAAAAAGAAGAGAGAAAAAGAGAGAGAGAGAGAGAGAGAGAGAGAGAGAGAGAGAGAGAGAGAGAGAGAGAGAGAGAGAGAGAGAGAGAGAGAGAGATAGAGATAGAGAAGGAGAGAGATAGAAAAGGAGAGAGAGATAGAAAGGAGAGAGAG
>NC_134777.1:5684157-5694157 GCF_046742065.1 Oratosquilla oratoria
CTTTTTCCTTTGTTTCTTTCTCCCCCCTCTCCTCCTCCCTCCTCCATCTTTAACGCCTTTCAGCTTCCTCCTATGCTGTTCTTGCTGCCCTCCTTTATTCCTTATAACCTCTTCTCTTATATTTTTTTCTATCTCCTTTCAATGCTTATCACCCGTTCCTACTGCCCTCCTTTATTCTTTGTAACCCTCCCTTATGTTTTTTCTATCTCCTTTCAATGCATGTCACCCCTATATACCTAGCTTTTCTTTCCTCGTTCCTTCTCTACCCAAAATATCAACTTATTCCATGTTCAATTCACTTATTTTACCTTCTATCGCTCATTCCTTAATTCTCACACCCCCAGATAATTAGTCTAATTACATGCTACCGTGCCGATGCTGTCATGCCATGCTGCCATTTTGTCATACCAAAGCAAGTCTTTTCATGACCAGAGTCAAGAGCTACACTTGAATCCTCTTTCATGCTCTTTCTTGCTCTCTTCTATTCTCTTTTTTCCTTCCTCTTGCTTCCTCTTTCTTCCTCCTGAGCCCCTCCTTTGTCCTTTCCAAATCTGTTAAGATATGTTTTTATTTGTCGGCTAGATGGGTTTTGGCACTCACCAAGAAAACGTAATTATCTTTCGTAATTGTTATTTTTTCTAGAATTGTTCCAACAACAGATAGCAAGACAAAAGGAAAAACAATAACGTGAGCAGCAACAATTCCAACAATAACAACAAAAGCAGGTGTAGCTGCACCTCCAACAACAATAATAACATAACCGACAATAACAGGGCTACCAGTAGCAGAACAATAGGAGCAATAACAAAGCAATACCTACAACAACAGCATTAGCAACCACAACAACAACAACGACAACAACAACAACAACAGCAACAGCGAAAACAACCATAACGACAACCCCATCAACAGCAACATTATCAGTAACATCAGTATCTACAGGAGGATTAAAAAATAAAACAATAACGGCAACAAAAATAACAACAGCAAAATCAACAACAGCAGTTGCAGCAGTAGTAACATTATCAACAAGAACAACAACATAAACGAAAACAGTAGCAACAACACCTATCCCCCACGCCCCCGTTACCACCAACCATGAGTTTTAAGGGGAGTTCAGTAGGATATAAACAGTAAGCAGTCAGTGACATGTGGGAGGTACGTTTTCGATATTGTAAGTATTGTATATATATATGTATATATATGCATATTATATATATGCATATATACATATATATATATACATATATATATATACAGCGCTCATATGCATACGCATGTAGATGAATTATAAACCCAAATGACACAATATGACACAATGGTTGATAGCTTTTTTACATCCACGTCTGGAGATCAGAGCCATGTTTCTTGAGTTACCACAATCATCTCTTCCCAATTTGCCAAATGAGGGTTCAAAAGATGAAAACCTTACCTTTTATTTGTGGGCGTCATTGGGCTCGTCCCTACCCAATAGATTGCTGTTGAGAGATTTGAATGAAACCTCCGGTTTTCTTTCAATGAAAGTTATCATATGACAAAGAGTAATCTATAACTTACAATCACTATGGCAAGACGAACTGGAGTTTCATTCTAAAAAATTAAATAGGTTTACTAAAGGAAATTGGAAACTATTGTAGGCTGGGATGATGTCTACTTTGGATTATAAAGATTCAGATTAATTTCGAACAAGTCTACAAAAACTATAATAAGAGGATTTGGTTGAGACGGGGCCTTACGAGATTTCATGCAACTTTTGTCTAGTAATCTATCACTATATAAAAGCAACCTGACCAGCGTACAGGTGCTCAGTGTTGCATACATACATTCCCGGCTTCCGGGGTGTTTGGGTCCAAAATATTCATGGCAGTTTAGACTTTGCGGGAAGCATATTACTAGGGCATCAAAACTCGAATGAATATTAATGAACAAAGTTTTCTTGGATCCCATTACAAGTTTGTCACATACTTCATCTTCCATTTCGGGGGAGAGGAGATCTACACTGCATATGAAGAGAACAAGGTGTGCTGGAATATTCATTTTATTTAACGTTTGAATAGCCGGTAAACAAACAATATATATGGATCCTTGATTTCTTGTTTATCTCTTTTGCTTCTATTTGCAAAAGGTGTCCGGCTTTACCAGCTGGAACTATAAAAAGTCAAGACGAAGCAAAAAATGTAAAATCAATATCAATTAACCCTTTTACTGTTCCATGATTCTTTTAGTTTGTTCTGGGTGCATTATGGCAATTTTATTCTACCAAAAGAAATCCTTTACACAGCGGAGAGGTAAAATGTGAGGAAGATAAACAAGGGCGGAGGAATTTGAATGACTAATTACGTTTGTTCAAGTAATACATATGGAAGCAAAACTTACATCTGTGTACACGTGTATACACACAAACAAACAAACACACACACACACACACACACACACACACACACACACACACACACACACACACACACACACACACACACACTCACTCACTCACTCTCTCTCTCTCTCACACACACACACACACACACACACACACACACACACACACACACACACACACACACACACACACACACACACACACACACACACACACACACGCACACACACACACACACACCTACACATACACTCACATACACACACTCACACACATACACTCTTACACATATACACGTACACATACTAATATTATCCTATTGCAGATTGCCATGGTTGGTTTTTAAAACTCTACTTTTAATTATTTTTTGTAAACTCAAAAACTTGAATGAGAAGGTAGTTTCCTTTATGATGTACTTTTAGGTCGCAATTGTGTGCTACCGTTGCAATATACATGCCCCCGCTTACAAAAAATATATTAAAAGTGAAGAATTGTTGTAACCAAATGCAAACAAGTAATATGAAATATGACAAAAGTTAAATTTGGGGAGGGAAGTCAGAAGGTACAACCGGATTCCAAATGTCGTCAACATTGTTATTTCTGCAATGCAACAGATGACAACTTAATCGTTGCATTTCTACTGCACTGCAAATATGTTTGATATCTAATAGATAACAATCAATCGGGAGTATACGCCAAGACACGTTCTTAACACGCAGACTCTCTTCCTTATACTCTTCCTGTGCAAGTCCTCATGCAGTTTCCCTTATAATCTCGAACATTTCTTGGCAGGATCTGTAGACTTACTTCAACCATGAATTCTGTGGGTGTCTCTTTTGTCTCGTTCACCGAGGGTTGTCGTCATTTGCGGACTTACCGTATACTTGTATACGTATATACATACATACACACACATACACACACACACACACACACACACACACACACACATATATATATATATATATATATATACACATATACACACACAAATGTACACACACACACACACATATGTACATATACACACACAAATGCACAGACACACAGACACACACACACACACACACACACACACACACACACAATTATATATATATATACATATATATATATATATATATATATATATATATATATATATATATATACTGTATATATATCAAAACACCCATTCTTCTTTATAAGGGGGTGGTCAATTAAAACATGTACCCAACCTATACACGTGCCACACACATAAACAAAAAAATCCATTATTCTTTTATATTAGTTCCACGTGGAAGAGGGGTCATCCCTCCCTACCTCCCGGGGAGGGATGGGGGCGGAATGAGGGTATCTGTTTCGAGTAGTAAATAATATCATATGTGAATAGTGGAGTTTGAGTGAGGGTAGGGAATTGAGCGAGCGAGTGGTTTGGGGTAAAGGTTGGGGTGTATTAGGTTTGTGTAATATCCTCATGGGTGTTATGGGTATTCAACGTTATATGAATAGGGAGATACAGGAGGTAAACGTCAAGATGAGAGTGTAGGGAACTTGGAAGTGAGCCAATTCCTCCTTCCGGATGACACTGGGAGTTGTGGCACAATCGGAGAATAAATTGAAACAGTTGTTGGCGAAGTCCGGAATGGTACATAGATAGAAGTTGAAAGGAAATGTGAACAAAATTAAGATGATAATATATACAGGGTGGTTGTGTGCTGGACGTGAGTGTAAAGGGACCAAGGCTGGAGTAAATGGAGAGTTTCAAGTAATTAGGGTCACATGTAAGAAAGAATGGAGGATTAGGGTGGATGCAAATATAAGGAAAACAAGTATGTCTGCGATGAAAGAAAGCTGTTATGAGGTATAGGCATTTGAAGATGAACACAAAGAAAAGTTTGTATGAGGGAATGGTTGGGCACACAACACGGGAAGGAGTGGGGCTTATAATTTAAAGGAAGCAGAAAGGAAAAGTCTAAACGAATTCGAAAATAACTACTTAAGAAATTTAGGTGTTACAAGAATTGATAGAGAAAGAAATGAGGATGTTAGGCAGAAAGTGGGAGTTGAAGGACAGGGTTAAGGGACATGAAAAAAATGAGTGAAGAAGGACTCGCAAAGCGAGCGTGCAAGGTGGAGGTGGATGGTAAGAACGTGAGGGGAAGACCGTGAATGAGTTGGATGGGTAAGATGTAAAAGGCGTTAATTACAAGAGGAATGTCTATCGGTGAGGGGAAATAGGGGACGAGAGACAGTTATGAGAGAAGAGGGATTATGAATATATGAAGAAATAACGGCATTCAAATGTATTCCATTTTGTCTAGTCTAACTGAAGTGGATGAGGCAGAGTTGCTATGTAATGAAATGGCAGAGGTAAGTCAGCTGTCGGGCCCTGCTATTGGGGAGATAGCTAATACCATACGAGGCAAAAGAAAAAAAAATCAGTCGAATCAATATACAAGTTTGAAAGTCTGGTATGGCCTCAAGAGCCAATAGATTGCATTACTAGGGGTGATCAGAAAATAATGACAGTCGGACTCGTAGCTGAGAGACTATAAGTGTTGAGGGGGGGGAGCAAGGGGCAGCAAGTGTTGCCTGTTGTTACATGTTTGAGCTTGTCGCTGTTTGTCTAGTTTACATACTCGTACTAAGACTTGGCGTGATTTTTACTCGAAAGTGTACAAGAATAAATTAACGGAGCACCCTTACCCCTTTCATATCAGGTGTCAATTAAAGTATTTTTATTCTGGCATCCACGAGGCTATTATAAATAAATCTACAGTTCCTCCCTTGGTAGGAAAAATACTGTAGCCTGTCTACGTTGACCCTTTTATATTGGTTGGCAAGTGTCCTTTAATTCTTTTTAGTCAGATTATCTTATTCATCTCTATAGCAGAACTGGTACTTCATTATAGTGTATCCCCCACTCTTCCTTCTAATCTGAGTACTTCCAGTCTACTTAACTTATTTCACTGGCAGCCTTGATAACAATTTCATCAATGACTTTATCATGCGTTTCTGCAACTTATTTTTTGATTACGTGAAGTCGATTGAAAAAATACTTTTACAATTCAGGGACGCAGCCATGTGAGTAATAATTGTACTTTTACCTTTCTGCAACCAATATTCCAATAAGCCAGGTCCTCTACCCTTGCAATACACGTTCAGTGTATTACTTTTTATATACCTCGTGTGTGTGTGTGTGCGTGCGTGCGCGTGCGTGTGTTGGTGTTTGTGTTTATGTGTGTATTCGTGTTCGTGTTTGTGTTTGTGTTTGTGTTTGTGTGTGTGTGTGTGTGTGTGTGTGTGTGTGTGTGTGTGTGTGTGTGTGTGTGTGTGTGTGTGTGTGTGTGTGTGTGTGTGTGTGTGTGTGTGTGTGTGTGTGTGTGTGTGTGTGTGTGTGTGTGTGTGTGTGTGTGTGTGTGTGTGTGTGTTCCTGTGTGTGTATGTGTGTATGTCTCTGCGTGTATATGTGTGAGTACGTGTGTATGAATGTGTGCGTGCGTGCATGTGTATTTACACACACACACACACATATATATATATATGTATATATATATATATATATATATATATATATATATATAGAGAGAGAGAGAGAGAGAGAGAGAGAGAGAGAGAGAACCATACAGGCAGACAGAGAGACAATCAGACAAACAAGAGGACAGAGAGAGAAAGAAAGAAAGAGAGAGAGAGAGAGAGAGAGAGAGAGAGAGAGAGAGAGAGAGAGAGAGAGAGAGAGAGAGAAAGAGAGAGACGAAATAATTTACCAAGTGTTTGTTTTCGTTTTTCAGAAGAAAAAAAAAATTAAACGTACATAGCAAACTCAAACAAAACAGTACTGTTCCTAGGGTTGTATCTGAGAGAAGCGTCATCAGAGGCGGTACATAGAAGAGGAGCACATTTGACCGAAGAAGAAAGAGAAGACTAATCCAATATGTTGTAAAGGACGGCGCGAAAGTAAACACCGATGGGGAAGTAGAGGAGCAAAAATAAGAGATGGAGGAACAAGGAAAGTTGGAGAAAAAGAGCAAAAGAAAGGTGGAAGGGGGGGAAATGAAAGAGATAGGAAGAGAGAGGAGGAGGAGAGGAAAAGGAAGGGGAAGGTAAGGGGAGGGAAGGGGGAGGGTAAGGGGAGGGAAAGGGGAGGGTAAGGGGAGGGAAGGAGGAGGGTAAGGGGAAGGGGAAAGACGAAGGAGAAAAGTTGGTCGAGTATGAGGGAGGGGGAAAAGAAAAAGAGAGAGGAAACTATTGGTGACAAAAGGAAAGTAAAAGAGAGAAAGAGAGAGAGGGAGAGAGAGAGAGAGAGAGAGAGAGAGAGAGAGAGAGAGAGAGAGAGAGAGAGAGAGAGAGAGAGAGAGAGAGAGAGAGAGAGAGAGGAAAAGGTTGGAAAATGTGTGACAAGACGAAAGAGGAATGGAGGGGACGGGTTAGGAAAGGGAAAGGGAACAAGGGTAAGGTGAATCGTATATGAGAGGGAAGTGCAAACTACTTGGTACGGAGCAAGTACAATGATAAACAAAAAGAAATGTGTCAAGGAATTAATTAATGCAAAGATAGAACGGAGACTAGAGGAGGGGTCAATCTGAGGAGAAGGAATGGAACTGAATAGAGGAGGAAGGAGGGCGCGGAAGTAAAAAGGAAATACAAAGTCTGAAAAACCATGAGATGATCGACATTGTGAGGGTATGTTAATGTGACGGCGTAACAGCGTGACGGTGTGACGATATGACTGTGTCAGTGTGACGGTATGACTATATGAGTGTGTCAGAGTGACATTGTGACGGCGTAACAGCGTGATGGGGTGACGATATGATTATGTGAATGTGACGGTATGATTATATGAGTGTGTCAGAGTGGCATTGTGACGGTGTAACAGCGTGACAGCGTAATGGTATGACGGTATGACTATATGAGAGTGTCAAAGTGACATTGTGTCGGCGCAACAGCGTGACAGTGTGATGGTGTGGCGATATGACTGTGTCAGTGTGACGGTATGACTATATGAGTGTATCAGTGTGACATCGTGACGGCGTAACAGTGTGACGGTGTGACGATATGACTGTGGCAGTGTGACGGTATGACTATATGAGTGTGTCAGAGTGACAAGCGTGAAAGGGATTTGTTTCGATCCTTACCCCTTGCCAACTGGTGGGCTTGGGCCTTGTGTATAACAGGAATTGGGGTCGCAGATTAGTGATCTTTCCTATCCTCGGGAATCAGTTCGATTCCAGGTTTCAAGGCTTTTACGGTCTCTGCTGGTGTAGTGGGTTGAGGCTCTGTGAAGGTGATTTTACTGGTGGCCGAAAGCAGTGGATTCAAATCCTGCATGCGAATGTCATAAAAATTATCAGACTGATGTCGCTGTTACTAGCGAATTTCTTTCATATGTTACACTGTTTACGTAACAGGGATTGATGATATAGAGAACCGGATGAAAGGCTATATCCCAGGTATGATATATACATTATACACTATACGTATGGTGGAGGTTACAAGAATGAAGAAAAAGAAGAAATTGAGGAGCCCTTGCCAGGAGGCACGTAACTGCGGCCGAAGCCGTCACCTCTGCCCTATGCCCTTGGATTGTTGAGGCAGGTAACAGTTACTGCCGGGATTCGAACCCACAACCAAGCAAATGCGAGACCAGCACGCTTCCGATTACGCCACCAGTGCATGTACGTTACAAGCATGGAAAGAGTAAGAATGAACGAGGTGAGATAGGGTTTATCATCGAATTATGGGATTGTGTGGACATAGAAAAATAAGTAAAGACTAGCAAAAATAGTGCAGAAGGCAAAGGTGGGTGCAATAACCAAGAATTAGATGAATGGATATGCTGAAGGGGGTCTTAGTCACAAGGGGAATGTCTGTGGAGCAGGGAAGGGAGAGGGCATGAAATAGGTGTGAGTGGAGAGTTGTAATTGGATGAAATGTAACGTTGCGGCATGGAAGAGATTGAGCGTACATCATCATCAATATGTATAGTTTCAAAACAAGTAGAGTTAGAAATAGAAACAGATGTAAAAATAGAGCTGTGAATAGAAATGAAAGCAGCAGTAAGCGAGATAAAGTATAAGTAGAAAGATGTAGATGTAGAAGAGGTAGAATTGGAATTGGTATAAATTGAAGAGGTAGACGTAGAAATAAGGGCAAATGTAGAAGTGCAATTTTAGGTAAAAGTAGAAACGTGAGTTATGGAAGAAGAAGAAAAAAAAAGAAGAAAAAGAAGAAGAAACGAAGAAGAACAAGGAGAAGAAGAAGAAGAAGAAGAAGAAGAAGAAGAAGAAGAAGAAGAAGAAGAAAGGAGAAAGAAGAAAGAAAAGAAGAAGAAGAAGAAGAAAGGAGAAAGAAGAAAGAAAAGAAGAAGAAGAAAGAAGAAAGAAAAGAAGAAGAAAGAACAAAGAAGAAAGAAGAAAGAAGAAAGAAGAAAGAAAAGAAAAGAAAAGAAAAGAAGAAGAAGAAGAAGAAGAAGAAGAAGAAGAAGAAGAAGAAGAAGAAGAAGAAGAAGAAGAAGAAGAAGAAGAAGAAGAAGAAGAAGAAGAAGAAGAAGAAGAAGAAGAAGAAGAAGAAGAAGAAGAAGAAGAAGAAGAAGAAGAAGAAGAAGAAGAAGACTGCTGTTGAAATATATATCGAAAGAAGTGTGTTCAAACGAATGAAAAAGACGAAATGAAAGAAAGAACAGCTTGTACATACTATGGGACTTACTTACACATTAATTACATAAAACAGAAATGCAATCTTTAACTCAAACAATCTTCTCTGATATTCAGAATCCTGAAAACGTGATGGGCCGGGTGTGACGGCTTAAGTCTGCTCGTGGTGTTTTGTGACGGCTCATGACGTGATCATGGCGCTTTACAATAGAATACAAAGGAAAAGGAAATTAGCAAGAGGTCTTTGATGGACAGGATAAACAATGCAGCATTATAATGTAACTCGAAGTATCAAGCGTCACGTCCGATCCTCTTCGCCAAAAAGTTTGCTCTATTTGCTGACTACGGCTAGGAAAGTTTTGTATTCCTTTCGTATTGGGAGACATTTTCTGTACAGGGTAGTAGTTCTCCTTTAAGGCCCTTTAAACCCTTTAAAAATGGCGGTACGATAAAAACACTTTACCAGCATCTAGAGCAAGATCCCTACTATGTATTTATTCAATAAAACAATTTTTTTCGAGTTTTTCTTAAATCTGGGGGTGGGGGGTCCCTTTAACTTCGCCTGATGTCAAAACTATTTCATTTAACTTCGTGACACTCAGAGATAACCAAAGAAACTAAACCAATGTTCTGATGCTTAAAGTTACGTTGTTTCCTTTGAGTTAGATATCAAAATAGGTACATTTTCTTTATATTGAGTAGAGGTAAACTGCTAACAGATTAAACTCCTCAACATAAGGTCTTGCAGTAAACAGGATGAAATTATCTGCGGTTTGCCAGAACAAAATGTGAGATTAATCGTCACATCGAAAGGTCATACACTCTAAGTCATATAGAGTCTATACCAGTGGTTCTTAACCTGTGGGGAATTCCCCACTGGTGGGGAATGGCGGAGTTGCCAAGTGGGGAATGACCGGTCGGACAGAAGAACCACTGTTTTTTTTTTTTTTTTTTTTAATCGATGTTTTTTTTTTTCTGGCGTTAG
>NC_134777.1:5701657-5711657 GCF_046742065.1 Oratosquilla oratoria
ATACGTGTATATGTTACATTACTGTGTATGTGTTTATATTCTTTAGGCATATGGTATATGTTGATATATATTTATTTGTGCTTTGGCTTTCATGACCTGCTCGTTGAGCATATATGCTCATAACATACATACATATACATACATATACCAAAGGCTTTTTCCCCCTTACATGGGAGGTAGCCAAATATCAAAGGCACAGAAACCACTCCCACCCATTCCATCCCCTACATACTCCACTCCCCACCCCCCTCTTCACTCCCTCTTATCTTGGCACCTCCTGGATGACGGGTTATCCCTGCATCTTGTCCACTGCTCATAACATATAACTTTTGAAATAACTGGATCACTTTGTTTACGGACGGATTGGGTTTTGTTATGATTCTAGTACCATCAGTCAAGGCATCTAATGTGTAAGGTCACTTTCTTATTAGAATACCTGTTGTTTAAGAATAGTTAGGTTCTATGTCTAGTGCTTTATTTGTAGCAGTGCAATACGAGCAATAGGTTAGGGTTCTCTTAACATATGCTTCCATGGTGGATACCTTTGGACTTCTGTGGAAATTTGTTTCTGACATTCATACAGAACCCGGATAATCTGTTTAAGGAGTAAGCTACACGAAGAAAAACAAAGACGCTTTCCTTACTATTTTCCATGGGTGATGATACAGAAATAAAAACAGTCTTCCGTAAATTGCAGTTTCCAACCTTTTGAATTTTATGTATACGTTTTTTATGCAGAGCTGGAAGGCGCCAGAAGATTGTTCTACGCAACTTTTTGCATTTTTTCTTTTCTTTTGCATTTCCACTGCGTTTGAATGTCAATTTTTACGTATTATGTGCGGTAACAAGATGAGAAAGTACTTTTATTTTCCTGTACACCTTTTTTGTTTCTTCTAATTCTGAAACATATTCTTCCCACCGTGATATAATTTTATCGCAACAGCCTCATTTGGTTAAGTAGCTTTCTTTCATTTCCAGTGTTACATCTATTGCATTTTTGTTCTTTTTATATTTTTTCATCATGTTTTTGCTCCAATTTTCATAATTACAAATGTTGGGGCGTCGCTAATAGGATCTTTGTAATATAATTTCTTTCTTAAAAAACGTGAAGATATGCTTAAGCATCTTCAAAGAAGGGCTAACTCTTATACAGTGATGTTACTATCTTCTTTTTCTTCTTCTCCCTCTTCTCTTTTATTATTTTCTTCCTCTTCTCTCTTCGCATTAGCAGACTACAACCAAACCATAAGTCTCGAATTCAATTCCTTTTTAAAGGGCTTTATCGAAATAAAAAGAAAATTAAGAAAAAAGGAAAAATAATAGTCTAGATTTTGGATTTGAACGCATTTTGAGGGAAATTGTGGTAGATTATATTAGAATGCTGACACCTCGAAGTAGACGACTCGTTACTCAATGACGTCAGTAAAGCCACATGATCGTAAGTTCCCAAGCTCTATCTAAAGTCACTATGCCTAGTCAACTCGCAGTGTTTGTAACTTAAAGGTTGAAAAGGTGGACAAATCTAGATATAATAGCACACTCTAATAAGATGTTAAAGCCCCCGAAACCAGGAAATTTTCTATAGCTAAATAAAATCGCTAGAAGCTATATTGAATACAAAATATAGAAATCATATTTGGAGATGGACTTGAAGATAAAGTGGGTTTCATTGCTTGTTAGCAATGACGGGTAATTGTACACAGTAAGTACTTTGTACTTCCTAGTTACAGTTTCACATCCCCAATGATTTCTTTCAGCCATATTCTAATAATGTGTTGAGTAAGTGAATATTTTCTTCTTATAAGAAATATCTGACGGAAATTAATGGACAGTGGTACATAATAAATATATCAATATATTATAATATTTGCTCCAATACAAGGAATCCCAAGAGAAGGTGCTTCTTGAAAGCTTGAAAATGAGGAGCTTCCAGTGATTTTCTCTTCTTCATTTTTACCAAAAGATGTTTGATGCTGAGAACCAGACACATTTTGTGTCCACATTCTCAGTCGCCGAAGAAAATTTTTAAGTAGAGACAGGGTTTAGGAACTCGCAGCTTAAAAAGAATATACAAGAAAGTTTCTGTGCACCGAGCGAGTGACTTAAAATTGTTGTTTTTACCGTAAACACCATTTGCTCTTAGCAAAGAGAGAGGTTAAAAAAAGATAAAATACCCTCTGTCCTTCTGACATTTCCCTCCGAGCCGTGACTTGAAGTTTTCGAAAAGGGGGAAGTCGCCAGGCACTTTTCTTCTTCCCTCACTTGAATTCTAACTCCTCGTTCTTCCTGGAGTGTTTGAATTCTAACTCCCCGTTCCCCCTGGAGTGCTGTGTCTCCAGTTTTACATATACTCCTAGGTTTTAGTATTCGTCTAGTTGCAATACACGGCACTAGAAATGTATATCTCTATTTCGGACCTTGTTTACCAGAGTGCCGCTCGAGCTCTCTCTGTGTTCTCTCCCTACAAACTACATAACATTTACAATTCTACTAAAGTCACTGCGGTGTCGTGGTTGATTGGAACAGACGACAGTTGCCCTTTCTATTCGACCCCGGCAGCAGAGTTTCGACATAGGAATGGGTGAAAGTACTGTGACTATGTTGAGCTCCTTTGTTGTTGTTATCCCAATTAGTATGGTCTGTCAAGAAAATAGTCATGGTACATCTGTAATCAAGGGAATTAGGTTTATTTTTCGTTTTTTAATTATAAATTTTCTTGTAGAGTCTTTGGGTTATTTTTTTATTTTGTAGCATTTATTTTACTTTTTTTTACACAGAAGTACAGTACATAGAGTAACCAATATTTGCTCTATTCTACGAGGTATTTCTTGTGTTGAGAAATAGGTACAACACTTAAACGACTTTTATTTGAACCGTGGATTTATAACGTGTTTATCGAAAGTTAAACGTGACCGAACATTAGATATACAATGATGACGTCCGCATCTTTCTCTCCTCCTTCCCCCCACCCCTTTCTCCCCCCTTTTCCCCTTCCTCATCTTTAATCGCTCCCCTTTCAAAAATCTTTGCTCTCGTCCAACTTAGATGACTTATAAGTACTTTATTTGATTACAGATTATTTTTATATTACATGTTGCATAGATCCAACTAGATTTGTATGATAAAATCTAAAACATTCTCCTTATCATCAGTGACAAATCTCAGTTGAAGGCATAACCACCACCATGTCGGGGTGATGAGGGTCATTCTTCAAATGAATGAACTTGACTGGTTCATTGTTGCAACAGTTTTACAGGAGCCAGGACCTTTTATTACCTAGAACATAATCTGGAGTTTGATATTCACACACACACACACACACACACACACACACACACACACACACACACACACACACACACACACACACACACACACATATATATATATATATATATATATGCATATGTATATATATATATATATATATATATATACATACATCAACCACAATTCATTTTAATTCTAAGCCATCACCGTCGAGGAACTTGAGGAGGCATACCTGCAGAAATTTATACGTGGTACAGCTAAGGACTCGAACCTCCGCTAGCACGTGACGAGTGACAGTGACTTGGCCTGTTACTCTGTGTGTGTGTGTGTGTGTGTGTGTGTGTGTGTGTGTGTGTGTGTGTGTGTGTGTGTGTGTGTGTGTGTGTGTGTGTGTGTGTGCGTGCGTGCGTGTGTGTGTGTGTGTATATGCGATAAATATGTCCATCGGATGCATGAGATTTAAACGAACACTGATTTTGTACACTTTGTGCATAATCATATTATAAATTCAAGATGTGGATCCTTTATGATCTAGTTTTATCCATTCGAAATAAATATCCAATTAGCTACTAAACCTGTTGTCATTGTCTTCCAACGGGTCAGCTAAAGCATGGTGGCAAGCTATCAAAGCGTAATTTACGACATGCACACCTGATGATTTACAGTGGTGATCGGAATTCATCGAAGCTCAATAATTGCTTCTCGACTCCTGACCATGGACACTGAAATAGCATATTATCAATTCGGTTCAGTAAACCAAAGTTGATGATAGATTCGTAGTTATATAAACATTTCTTGTGTTTACTCAGGAAAAAATGTCCTCAAGACTTTTGGTCTGAATATAAAAAACTATTACAAACATCAGAACTGGTGACCTTGTAGTCAAAAGCTAATAATATTTTCTGTTCATTTATTAATTTATTTTTTATCTATTTATTCATTGCTAGTGGTAGTGGTAGTAGTAGTGGTCCTTGTGGTGATAGTGATTGTGATTGTGATTGTAATAATATTTTCTGTTCATTTATTCATTTATTTTTTATCTATTTATTCATTGTTAGTGGTAGTGGTAGTACGAGTAGTAGTGGTCCTTGTGGTGATAGTGATTGTGATTGTGATTGTAATAATATTTTCTGTTCATTTATTCGTTTATTTTTTATCTATTTATTCATTGTTAGTGGTAGTGGTAGTAGTAGTGGTCCTTGTGGTGATAGTGATTGTGATTGTAATAATATTTTCTATTCATTTATTTTTTATTTATTCATTCATTGTTAGTGGTAGTGGTAGTAGTAGTGGTGCTAGTGGTGATAGTGACTGTGACGGCGGTGGAAGGGAGTGGTGATTGTAGTAGTAGTGTTAGTGAATGTGATGATAGTGGTAGGCAGTGGTATTAATGTTGGTGGTAGTGATAGTGGTAGCAAAGACCTAAAAACAAGGATCAATATACGTATAGTATAAGAAGTGGCCAAATATCCTTTTATAATTATGTTTTTACAAATTTCAGTTATGGTGCACAGGGCCCTGACATGGTTAAGTGCCGCACCGGGGCGAGTCGAAGAGTGCCCCCTTCCCCCCACTCCCCACTCCCCACTCCCCACTCCCCCCCACACCACTACTACCACCACTTTCCACATCTGATGGTCACTAGCACGATTCACATGTAACATTCATCCACAAAACAACGTTTACACACACATCATTCATACACACAACTCATGATGAATAAACCATGCATTGAAAGTACATTAGGGGGAATTTGCTGTACCTTCTTTTCACCAAAAGTGCCGCACCCCCCCAAATATATATATATATATATATATATATATATATACTGCCCCGGAGGATTGCCACCACCACCCGCCCCCACCCCACCCCTCCCCTTGTCGGGCCCCTGATGGTGCATGTCAAACACAACGATCATCGGCTCCTTCCTGCTATTTCTCTTGAAGATTGGTATCACAATGACAAATTTCTTGTCCAGTGATGCAATTTTTTCTTCCAGGGAACATAAATTAGTTGGTGCACTTTATTCATCACTAATTACTTTCAGTACACAATTCCAGATCCCATTTGAACTTAAGCCGTTTTTCATATACAAGTTTCCTAGTATTTCATTCAAGTAATCCCATGTTTATTTTATTTAAGACAACTTCCTTAACGTCATCCTATTGGCCCTCAAAGTCACTTCCTTGATGAATACATATCTGAAACTTTATGCACTATTTCAACTTCCTATTTTCTGTCTTCACATATTTTCCTTTCAATTTTCAACTTTAAAGATTTCTTCTCCGTTTTCAGGTTGCTACTTATCAATCCTGAGGAAGCTCGCTAGCCGAGCGGTTAGGACGTCGTTACTTGCGGCGATGGTCGAGGGGATGGCGGCTCGAACCCTGCCACCGGCGAAGTTGGACCAAGGGTATGGTTCATTAAATTCCATGCTACAAAGTCCTCTGTAAAGGGCACCATACTAGCCTCCCGACAGGGGGGAGTTTGTGACGTTAAACCATATCATCATCATCACTTATCAATCCGTAGTACAACTTAGTTTTATCTTTACGTTTGTCAACTACGCCCTTTTCACAGTTCATTTCTGAGGCTCTTAATTCCTACATAATCGTTTTTGGTCATTCCGTATATATATATACATATATATATATATATATATATATATATATATATATATATATATATATATATATATATATATATATATATATGCATATACATATATTCTTTCTTTCATTCTTATCTCTTTTGTATTACTATTGTGCATTTTTCTTATCATTATTTTGCGTATTCGTTTTTATAGTGTTCACACAGTTTTCCATATGTTATACACACACAGAAACGCACACACACACAAGTACACACACAGAGAAACACACATACACACAAACGCACACACACACACAAACGCACACACAAACAAACGCACACACACACAAACGCACGCACATACAAACGCACACACACACGCGCGCGCGCGCACGCTAAAAATTGGCTGACTGACATGTGCACACATTTCAAGAATTCATTTTCCATTTTAACTTGAAGTTTACGAGACAATAAATCCATGCGGCCGTCTGTTACCTGGTGGATGGTCATCCGAGTGACAAATTTTTATGCCACGTGTCATCTTGTATCAGAAATACCAAACGTCCCTACAAGAAAATTATGTAAAATATTTCTCAAACTTGCACGTGTAGAGAAACGACGATATTAAAGAAGCGAACTCTATATTTTATATTCCCTTTTATTCTATTTTATTTTTTCGTCTCATCTCATTTCATATTATATTATTTTGTCTTATTTAAACTCATTTTGTTTAAATTTTGTTTTGTTTTATTTTCTAGGAAAGGAGGATATTGAACAACAGTTCTTTCTAGAATTCCTTTCTGACGGAAAAATCTAAGAGTTTCCAAATGTTGGGGAAATGAGATTAGTATCACAAGTTTACATTCTCAAAGCTGCTGCAATGCTGATATTTCTGGGAACTATATTTTCGCATATTCTGCAATCTTCGCAACCGTAGAACATCACACATTTTGAATTGAAAAGAGAGATAAATATTTCACATTTTCTGTCAGACCAATGAGTAAAGATGGGTGATATGGTCTGACATAAAATGTGAAATATTTGAAATATTTGAAATATTTGATATCACCCACCTCTATTCATTGGTCTGACATAAAATGTGAAATATTTGAAATATTTGAAATATTTGATATCACCCACCTCTATTCATTGGTCTGACATAAAATGTGAAATATTTATGACACTCTAGAGTAGAGTGGGAAGTGAGAAGATGATTTGATTGGTTTAACGTCACAAACTTCCCCCCTATCGAGAGGCTAGTACGGTGCCCCTTCCAGTGGACTTTGTAGCCTGGAATCTAGTGAACCATACCCTTAGTCCAACTCGCCCCAAGTAGGATTCGAATCTTTTCAACCTCCGCCGCAAGTAACGACGCTCTAAACTGCTCCGCCAGCGAACCTCCACATGAGTAAAAATGGAACAAAAATGTTTCAAGATTATTTATGTTCATGGATTATCTCGTCATACTTATTTCATTCAAGTCACCATATTGTCATATATCTTTCATTTCTCTTGAAGTATTTTTCTTTTTCTTATTCTGTTTCTCTTCTTATTGTCATTTTCCGTCCTCTGTTCCTCTTCGAGTCCATCTTTTTTATTTGTGTTTCCTTCCTCACTACGTTGTCCTGCTTTATGTAATTTCATTTCTTATTTCCACATTAAAACAATGTTTCATCTCCTTTACTTGTACTACCAAATACAGCCTTGTACAATTTTCTTGAAAGTGGCAGTTGCCGACAAGATTGACGAGTTAAACACCATATGAGGACGGAGCCTTTATTTGTACGACGTTTCGCTTATTACCTGGTACTTGAAAAAGCTGTAATAAGCGAATAAAGGCTCCGTCCTCATATGGTGTTTAACTCGTCACGCCTTATACAACTCATCCCACATTTTGGCGGCGCTCGTCAAACTTAAAAATCTGTGAAAACAATTTTACAGGTTTTCTTCTTGTGAATGTCAGATGATTTTGTCCAGATGAGCCAATGCGGTTTTCTGTGTTGTATACTTTTTATCCTCTATTGGAGCGTTACCCCCTATTATTGTCAAAACTCACCCCAAGATACAGACCATCTCGTACTGCACTGCCCAATCACAGCAATGCCTGGGAGTTACCAGACTATCTACGAAGCAAATCAAACATTCAGACTGGCTAGCAAATACAAAGTTGGAGGTGTAAGAAAGCCATACGATACTACTACCACCCCTATTATTGCTGAAACCAATTATAGGGGGTGCTGTGAAGTGATGCACATAAAAATCACATTGATATATGTATCACTGATTACCCAGTTGTGCATATTTGACTTTTCCATGCTATTTTATTTTTCTAAGGTGTTCTTATTTCTTCTACAAAGAATATGTCAATCTGTTTCATTTCTAAGGAATCAAGAAAATAAATCATCAAGCAGTACACTTCACTTTCTTTTATCCTTCTAATAACAAGATCGGGGTGCTGGACTGCTTAGACATGACAACAGGGGGTGCTATGGTCGGAAAAGGTTGGGAAACGGTGCTCTATTGTAACCTTATTGCTCTTTCCATCAGTTTAAGTCATTTAAGTCACAGGCGCATATTGTGACTTTTGTAACGTAATATTAGATATTACGTCATATGTGTAATTATGTTATAGAATTGTGTTCCTTTGTATTACATAACTATGTTCATATTTCTTGTCTATGTATGTATTGTAACAATGTTAAGCAGTAACGCCCGTCCACTATATGTAATCTTGCCTACGTGCTGAGAGAGGTGCGCACTCTTGTAGAACAAACAGACAAGCGAAATCCTGAATAGTTCGGAGCGCACAGATTTGACAGTTACTAAATAGATTGTTCAAGCGAGTCGAGGGTCCTAAAACTACCCATGTTGACGTGTGTTAACTTACCCTCCTCCCCCCCTTTCACTCTCCCGCACACTCACCCGGAAGTATCCCGCTTCCGGTCCAATGGTATATAAGCGGTGGAAATCGCTCACTCCTCGTCATATTCCCACATATTGATCTCTTGATAAAAACTAGAAGGTTTAGATTCATGAGACGATTGGTGTGAAGTGATCACCCTTTTTGCCTACATTACGTGTCTGATATACATTGCATTACTTTACTTATATTTGTACTTATTACTTATTCTGATGCATGTTCCTGATCTCTTTGTACTTAGATAGTACCATATTGTATACTTATCTTGTGTTTCTTATTTGAACGATAATTTCCATATTCTTATAATCATGTAACGGTCCCATTGACCCTACTGCCCATTCTCTTTTGTGTTGATTGCCTGTAAATATTTTCCATATTAATAATTTCGTTTACTAGTTTTATCGCTAGTTTAATATTCCTTTCCTGGAATCTTCTTTGTTACCTTTACTTCTAGTCTTACGAATTATCTAGGCCCTGACCAGATAGTTCAGTCCTACAGTGGCTTCTAGAAGTGAGCTGGTTCTTAAGCACTTAGACGTTATACGTAACGTCTCTTCACTAACCAGCCAGCCCGTAACACTTTATTGTCATTTCCATGTATATGTCATCCCTACATGTGTCTCACTGATGTGCATTGTGACTTGACTGTTCTATTGGACTATTGGTTATCATCTTTTTATGTGTCTTGTGGGTTCACATTGTGCTTTGTGGTGGCACATTGTGCCTTTATTTTCCTTTCTACTTGTGCCTTCATCTCATAAGTTTCACAGTCGTGTATTTTTCTCTTGCGTTAAGACTTCCTTTTTTTTTTTTTAAATGCAAAAATGCTCGTAAACTATCCAGATCGAGGGCAGCTTGAGAAACTTTTCAAACATTTTGAAAAAAAATTCAATTTGAGTTTGTTCCACGTGAGAGTAGAGGGTAGAAGAAACACACACGGATCAAATGTCTTGCGGAAGTGATACCGGAATGGAAGAATTGAAATAGAGACTGTAACAGTTTCAATCTTTTTGTCGCTGTTTGATCTCTACAATCTTTTAGCGTGACCTAGTTCTTTGTCTTTATTTGTAAAATGGTGGAAATGTGACTTGGTTTCAAAAACTTCTTTGTTTTAAGTAAACAATTATCTTTCCCCGAAGCGTGTCTTTTTCTGTTTAGCCTGTATGTGTCTACAATTTTGTTTTGTACTACGACCATACTGTCGTTCAATTTTGTATG
>NC_134777.1:5729157-5744157 GCF_046742065.1 Oratosquilla oratoria
TTTATGTCTATCATTTCTGAAGAAAAATCTAATTACAGCACAACTGAAAGCACCTTTACCCTGCTAATACAAGCCTATGTGAAATAGATATGTATATAGAGACTAAAACACAATGCTGCTCGATAGCGCATTGGTAGCGTTCGCTATCGTTGCTTTAGTGGTCTGAGTTCGAATTTGCCTAGGGCTTCAAAAAAAAAAAGAAGAAAAAAAAAGTATGGCTGCGCTGCAATCCATCACTCGAACTCTTGTGGGCGGGAATTGTGTGTGTGAGCGTGTGTGTAAGATCAAAGCATTACCCATAGATCGATCATATATGATTTCTGAACTCTTATACGGCAGGGTAAAAGCTGTCGATCACGAGTCCAACACGTGAATCTCGCGCATACTTCATGTTTACAATTATCATTATTGAAAATGTACATCAGTTTCTCGCTCTTCAAAGAAAACGGGTCATTATGGAGTTTCCCAACCCCAACCTCTCGTAATGATACGCAATAATCCCGTCTGATTTTACCTTTCCAGGAAAGTCGTTGATATGTTCAACTTCATTATGGTGAGCTAAATAAAATAATTTGGAGCTTTTCTATATGCCTGTTAGGTTATTTTCTCCATTATGAGGTTCAAATGATTGAGTAAACCGTTTGTTTTTAATTCACTCCTTCCGTCATGGTGTTTTCAAATCGGTGTACGACGATGTCGACAGAGTTGTTATTCTTAGTTGGTAGTTAAACGCCAACATTCGCTTGTTCGAGAAAACAACAATTTCGTCCAGACTTCGTTTGTCAGGTACTTACAGCAATTACTGTAGTATTACATGGTTTACGATATATATATAGACTAAGTTTTACCTAGATATTTCATTTAGTCTGAATTATTTACTGCTATACTACAGATTATGCAATTAATTCAAAATGTTAAATATTTGTGACTTTAATTTATCTTTTGGCAACTTTTAAGGCCTTTGGGAGGGAGGAGGCAGGTGTTGGTACTAGCGGAGGAGGAAGAGTACAGATAGCGTTGTACCGCTATGTCTGTTCGTACTTGTGGAGTTGTGTGTGTGTGTTTACAAAATATTACAAGTATTCTCCTAGCAGCCACGTAACCAATGACGCTCACAAATGTTGCCAATGAGATTTGTTACTATTACGCATTTCATCATGAAAATAATTCATGAACGTTACCATAGAAATAAATACTAAAAGTGAGCATAAATAGCCGCTTTAGTATTGTTATTGATTGATATAGAATGCGTGAAAATGACAAAGGTGTTTTGGCGAAAACTTGTGAAAACGTTTGAGATCGTTAATACGGTGTCGCACAGCATGGAATCGTATATACCTTGATATGGAAACTACGTGTGGAGCCACACGCCAGTTTACGGTAAGTGCAAAGAACAGCCGCGCTTAGCTTCACAACACAAAATATACTAGCATACTTCACGAGTGTTGAATGGACAAGCTACACCATCTTCTCTCCTCAGCTACCATTCCCGTGCTAAACACGACAAAATGAATGACCACTTATTCATTGTATATTCAAACTAAGTTGATTTGTGCATTTGGTGAGTAGATCGTTGTTTAGCAAGGCGAGAGATGGGAGAGCAAATGGTGTTTTTAAAAGCGGCCCGACTCGGGACCGCACTATCAACCTTGGTCTGGGTTCGAAGCATGCAACATTATTGCAACACAATACACGCTGCAACACGCGAGAACTGGCTCATGCATGATCAGTGTTGACTGCGCAAATTGACGTTTTGATCTTGCTCATGTATTCTGGCTTCAGTGTTTCTATCAGCGTATGGGCATGATACTAAAAGGTGGAATGCAAGAGTGCACATCATTGTAGAGTACGACCTTATATCCCATGACGATTAGGTTTGTAATTGCTCACGCGGTGACGCGAGATTTCTTCCTCCGTCCATTCGTGTGAGCCCTAAGGACCCGGTCACACCAAGCTTACGACCTGTTTCCGGCGACCAGGCTGATTTGTGTTGTTCCTCTGTTTATAAAAAGAATTCAATAAATGCAATTGGAATGAATCTCCCCCTCCTCCCCGTCATGAGAATAGATATTAAACAGCCACCTGGCGCTAACCACGAGAGAAACTAAAGTGCCACCGTCGAAGGTGGTCGGAAACAGGTCGTTAGCTTGCTGTGACTGGTGCGGTCCGGCGCCTTGTATTAGACTCCTGGATCACTGTCAAGCCCAGTGTTTCTTAAACTTGTGATGTATGGAAAATGGTCCATGAGCATCCTAGTGGGCCACAGATTCCCCTAAATGGGGTCACAAACCACTAACTAGTGGGAGTTAGTGGATGCTTAGGGATAAAAACTTATTGTTGAAGGGATCTCCAGGGGGCTTAAAAGGAACATTGAAGCAGTTGCGCTATAAGCTTTGTATGTGAAGAGCTTTGTTATTACATCTGCACTGCGTAGTTCATCTGATCATGTATGAGACCAATTACACTTTCAGGTTAGCATCGTGGGAGCACCACTCCCACACAGGATATGGTAAAGTACTGTACACTATTTGTCAGTCTCTTAGTGGTAACACAATCGTGCTTTTTGCTAAGATTGTAGGCAAAAGTGCATTTTGGCGTGGTCATGATGTTACGCAGTATATGTATGGATATATATATATATATATATATATATATGTATATATATATATATATATATATATATATATATATATATATATATATATATATATATATATATATATATTTGTGTGAGTGTATGTGGAAGTGTGATACACTACGAGGAATGGTAGTTCCACCCAGCGCGGCGGCGCCAGGAATTTTTTAGTTGGGGAGGCTAAGGGGGGGCTGAGCAAATTTTTGGGGGGGCTAATAGTAATATGATAATACACATATATCATCCTCATTTCAGAAGGGGAGGGGGGTTAATGGATGGGCTAGCACTGATGGCTGACAAATCTTTAGCACTGGCAATTAAAAATTTCCACTTAATAAAATTATTTCAATGAGTGTTTTAAATTTTCAATTTGCTCATTTCAGTTGGGGGGTTAATGGGGGGGCTGGCCACTTTTTAGGGGGGCTAAAGCCCCCTCCCCCCTGGCGCTGCCACTGGTTCCACCCACCTTCTCTTTTGTTCCAATCGTCGATTGATGTTGTTTGTTCTAGAATCATGTGATTAATATACTTCGGTTGTTGTTTGATTTGTATATATTAATTTATTTAATTTCTAAATATATTGTCAGTTTTTTGTTGAATCTTTAATATCTTATGAAGGTATATTACAATTGATTGATTAATTGTGTGTTATTTCGCATCGTTTCTGTGTTGCTGTATTGTCGTTCGTCTAATATGGTGTATGCCCCATTCTATGGAGTGTCTTCCGAGGGAATTGGTGATTCGGTGCAATTTGACATCATTATTACTATTATATTTTCATTTTTATTTTTTGAATTTCATTTTTGGTTTTGTGGTCGTGATTCTACGTTTTCTTCCGCTATTGTATGATAGGTCACATCCGATATATAGTATTTTGTACACAATGCTCGTGTAATCTGGCTCTGCTATTGTCGTGATATCGTATTATGTATTATTGTTATTGTGTTAGGAATTATTTGAATGTTACTTTGATATAATATGATATTTCTGGGATTAACGAGATGGCATCTGCTAGAATATTTCTACTTTGAATGTTACTTTGATATGATATGATATTTCTTGGATTAACGAGATGGCATCTGCTAGAATATTTCTCCTTTGAATATTACTTTGATATAATATGATATTTCTGGGATTAACGAGATGGCATCTGCTAGAATATTTCTCCTTTTTTTTTCCCTTGATTTCTTGAGCTGTTATTTTTCATCGCAGAATTATTCTTTACGGTCACTTTGGCTTAAGAAATCTTGAAACGATGCGTTATATTTTCGTCTCTCTGGAATTCTCTGCTACAAATCTTATCGTCGTCGTCGTGGTTATCCCTCGTGGTCAAGGAAGATGGTCTTCGTGAGTTATTATTTGTGTGTGAGAAGGTGGCTAATGAGAGTGATTCGTGCCTGTACAAATCTTATACAATGAAAAGTGTGTGTATCATACATTGAAAATATCGATAATAATATCTCATCTTATTTTGTCGCTGTTTTTAAAGATAGTGAATGTGATCCTATTTGTTAGATTGTTTTCTGACCTTTTTTATATTTTACCCTAAAACCTGTTTTTTTTTTTTTTCTATATAAAAAGTTAATATCCCTTATGTTATTCGCTTAGAGTAAATTGTCTCTTCGTGGACGTCATCTAACACTGAGTTTATTATTATGCTTATGGTTACGAGGGGTATTCTTCCTTGTAAACTTTATCTACTTTTTCTAATGCTTCCAAAGAGACACGATGGTCTGCATTGAAAGGAGATCCCTAATTTATGCACTGGGAATCCCGCGCATCTGAGGGGACGGGATCTTCTTCGAGTAAATGTAACAACTTTTTACCTCTTTCTGTCTTCTCTTATATATTTTTATATCTTTTATATAAAATGTATTCGCTTCCGACTGCAAATGATTATATCATTATCTCTGGTTTATGTACATTGGGAATTTCACGTATCTAAGGGGTGGAAGGGGGTTTCTTCTAGTAAATGTAAGAACTTTTACCTTAACTTACACTCTCTGGAAAGACGCAGAGTGCGGGGTGAACTAATAGAGGTGTTCAACTGGATCAAAGGTTTTAACAAGGGTGATGCAAACAAGGTCATCATATTAAAACAACAATGCAGGACTCGCAGTAATGGCAATAAACTGGACAAATTTAGATTTAAAAAGGAAATAGGCAATAATTGGTTTACTAATAGGGTGGTCGACGAATGGAATAAACTTAATAACCATGTAGTAAGCGCTAAAGCTATCAGTTGTTTTAAGAAACGATTAGACAACTTTATGGATGGGAATGACAGGTGGTGATGGATACGGAGCTGCCTACTGTAAGCCATATAGTCTCTTGCAGTCTCCTTCATTCTTATGTTCTTATGTTCTTTAATATCTTTTCAGCTTTTAGCTTTCGGATTAAACATATTTGCTTTTGAATACAAATGATTATATTACTATATCTACATGGGATATAGCCTTTTTTCAAGATCTTGTAAAGTATTTTTGTAACGTCTGACTTGGCCCATTGTCTAATAGAGCTTTGTAACATGTAAGAATAAATTGTTTTTCAAACCTATGTTTATATCGGTGTCCCTTGTAATGGACACGACCTCAATAGAAGGGGTATGTGCTTCTTTTTGGTACATTCGTTAAGGTCTATTTCAGAGATTTACTTTTAAATTCGATCTTCCCATTTCTTTCTAGATATTACTTTTACACAAGAGAGTTAGTTTTCCTTTGAGTTTCATTTCTTTTTCATTGATATCGTCTTCAATTTTGCAATCAAATTGTGTAGCAATTGAACACTCTTTGAGGTTTAAGTTGATATATTTCACTTGTTATCTTTGCACAATTTTCTTCTAGATATTTTCTATCACTCGCTGGACGATATATCGCTATCAATTAATTGCATTCGTGTTCATCTTGAAAGACCTTTGTCATCAATGCGCTCTCGTAAATTGATTCTACGATTGATACAACTGTCAATCTTTCTCCTAATGTATGTATATATGTATGTATTTGTGTATGCATGTACGTATTTATATATTCATGAATGTGTATATGTATATACATATGTATATATGATGTGCATATAAGGTATATATATATGCATGTACATATGTATGTATGTATGTACGTATGTATGTGCGTATGTATGTACAGTATACCATTCTTTCGTATGGAATATTTAGTCATTCATATTTGGCAATATATTTGATAAAGGTACGCTTGTGTCATAAAAAATATACATGTTTAAGACAATAAAGTACTCAGTTTTAGAATTTTATCTATATTTTTACCTCTCTAAGATTAGCTTAAACATACAAGTTCTTGTAGGCATAGCCTTAGAGTTCCTGTTGGTTGTGTGTATAGCCTTGGACTTCTTGATTCTTGAGTGTACAACCTTGGAGTCTAGTTCTCGCAGAGTTTCACTCCAATATCAACTTTCCCGTCAGCATCTGGACACTGTTGGAGCCCAGAGAAAAATGTTCGTTGCCAAAGTGAAATTGACCTCACGTGATACCCGCATAGTCCTCTTTGATTACTTGCAAAGAACTTGTCTGCCACGGAAAGGGTCTTGGGAGTGGGAGGTTGGTGTGGGGTGCTGAGATTGAGGCGTTAGGTTTGGATATCGTGGGGGTGTACTGAGTGGGGCGTTTGGGGTGTAGGGTGCTGAGTTTAAGGAGTTATGTCTGCCACGGAAAGGGCCTTGGGAGTGAGAGGTTGGTGTGGGGTGTGGGGTGCTGAGATTGAGGCGTTAGGTTTGGATATCGTGGGAGTGTACTGAGTGAAGAGTTTGGGATGTGGGGTGCTGAGTTTAAAAGGCGTTAGGTCTGGATATCGTGGGGGTGTACTGAGTAAGGCGTTTGGGGTGTGGGGTGTGGGGTGCTGAGTGTAAGGTGTTAGGTTTGGATATCGTGGGGGTGTACTGAGTGAAGAGTTTGGGGTGTGGGGTGCTGAGATTGTGGCGTTAGGTTTGGATATCGTGGGGGTGTACTGAGTGAAGAGTTTGGGGTGTGGGGTGCTGAGATTGAGGCGTTAGGTTCTGGATATCGTAGGGGTGTACTGAGTGAAGAGTTTGGGGTGTGGGGTGCTGAGTGTAAGGTGTTAGGTTTGGATATCGTGGGGGTGTACTGAGTGAAGAGTTTGGGGTGTGGGGTGAGTTTAAGGCGTTAGGTCTGGATATCGTGGGGGTGTACTGAGTAAGGCGTTTGGGGTGTGGAGTGCTGAGATTGAGGCGTTAGGTCTGGATATCGTGGGGGTGTACTGAGTGAAGAGTTTGGGGTGTGGGGTGCTGAGATTGAGGCGTTAGGTTTGGATATCGTTTGGGGTGTACTGAGTGAAGAGTTTAGGGTGTGGGGTGCTGAGTGTAAGGTGTTAGGTTTGGATATCGTGGGGGTGTACTGAGTGAAGAGTTTGGGGTGTGGGGTGCTCGTTAGCTCTGGATATCGTGGGGGTGTACTGAGTGAGGCGTTTGGGGTGTGGGGTGTGGGGTGCTGAGTGTAAGGTGTTAGGTTTGGATATCGTGGGTGTGTACTGAGTGAAGTGTTTGGGGTGTAGGGGTAGACTATTGGTCCTCGTAGGAAGGGAAAGGATGAATGGAATGATGCAGGGCAGTGGCAGTGGTATTTATCGCACAGAAGCAAAATTAATTTTCTTAATGAACCTATTGTGTTAATCGATTAATATCAAATATGTCGTAATATTATTTACAATAGCTGAATATTGCTGTTTAACTCGGGAAGATTAGCAAGTATTAATTTCGAAAATAAGGGAAAAGACAGCACTTGAAAAATAAGGTGCAGAGTAATATATTGGATAACAAATTCCTGAAACGACCTTACTTTTACGAACTGAAATCGCTTTCCACGGATTAAACCCGACGAGAACTTGGAGCCAATATTCAGATGGAGACAGAATGAAAGTAATAAAAACTCCTTTAGCAGTGTCATAAACAAGATTGGATCTAAGAGTCCCAACTATTATATCTAAGGGTTATTTTCACTCGTTTTGGCCACAAGCTAGCTTGCATTCCATTTGGGCCGATTAAAAACGTCTTTGAAAGGTCTAGATATCATTGCCACATCGAAACAGTTAGACCAATCCCTTTACTATAGTGTAAAGATTTTGCAGTATTTCATTGTTCTAATTTGCTCAGTGCCAGACATATCTATCTAATTTACAGAAACTTGTAGTATCATTTCAAACCAAAGAATTTAACGAAATTTAAGGATTTTATGCTAAATACCTTCGGGCGAGTTAATTCATCCTAGAGAAACAACTACACTTGAAACCAAGGATACCGAAAATTATCGCGTAAGATACTTCAATGTTCCGTCCACAATGAGTATGGGATTACAGTAACAAAATATACGGATATATTAGGTCCATAATATAGACGCATACAGAAGAACAACAAAATGATAAAAATTATGATAATGATAAACAAGCCCACGAACATAAAAGAGTAACAATTGATAGATATTACACACACTGGACAAAATGGTATTATTGTTTTACTTTTTTATTATAGAATACTATATAGTATACGAGTATTACATTATATTACATTATACTGCACTGTACTACATTATATAATACTATATTAATATCATATTTTATCATATATGTTGTATCATATCCTATATTATATAACGGATTGGTTGGGAAGTGTGCAGTACCCGGTAAAAAATCATAGTGGAGAGTTGATGCTGGAGATGTGTTTAGAAAGAGAGTTGATGATAACTAATACAGCGTTTAGGCAGAAACTCAAACATTAGTACATACACTAAGGAGAAAGTGGTAGATAGAAGGGTGGTTGATAAGGCTTTAATGGACTATGTAGTGGTATCCAGAAGAGTAGGAAGAGTTTTGGATGTCCATGTTCTTAGGGGAGAGAGTAGAGGAATACCAGTTAATTATTTTTTGTGGAAGGTAAGTTGAGAGTGGAGGATAGATGGAAAAAGAGGAAAAAGGCAGAAGGTAAAGAGGTGTTCACATTAAATTGTTTGAATTAGAAGGAAAAGGAGCAGAAGTACAAGGAGAAGCTGAAAAAAGTGTGGGAGATGATGAAGGATAGAGTAGAGCTAGGAGTGGATGTTTCAAAGAGAGAATAAGGCGTGAAAGATAGTATGTGGAACAAGGAAGATAGGAGAGAATAGAAGGAAGGGAAGTAAGTGGTGGGATGATGAAGTGAAGATGGTTGTTGAAGAGAAGAATCGAGCATTCACGGAGTGGTTGCAAAGTAGGACTAGAGAAACGTATGAGAGGTGTTTCAAAGAGGGAATAAGGCGTGAAAGGTAGTGTGTGGAACAAGGAGGATAGGAGGGAATAGAAGGAAGGGTAGTAAGTGGTGGGATGATGAAGTGAAGATGGTTGTTGAAGAGAAGAATCGAGCATTCACGGACTGGTTGCAAAGTAGGACTAGAGAAACGTATGAGAGGTGTTTCAAAGAGTGAATAAGGCGTGAAAGGTAGTGTGTGGAACAAGGAAGATAGGAGGGAATAGAAGGAAGGGTAGTAAGTGGTGGGATGATGAAGTGAAGATGGTTGTTGAAGAGAAGAATCGAGCATTCACGGACTGGTTGCAAAGTAGGACAAACGTATGAGAGGTGTTTCAAAGAGTGAATAAGGCGTGAAAGGTAGTGTGTGGAACAAGGAGGATAGGAGGGAATAGAAGGAAGGGTAGTAAGTGGTGGGATGATGAAGTGAAGATGGTTGTTGAAGAGAAGAAGCGAGCATTCATGGTCTGGTTGCAAAGTAGGACGAGAGATAAATATGAGAGGTACAAAAAAAAAAAAAATACATCAGATAAAGGAGGCAAAAAAGAAAACCAGATGTAAAGTGGGGAGGAGTATGACAGAAAATTCTGAAAGTAATTAAAAGATGTTTTGGGAGAAAGTTAAAAGAGAAAGGGGAGGTAAATCAAATAGAGACGAAAAGGTTAAAGGTGCAGATGGAGAGATGATAACGGAAGAGGAGGCGGTAAGATGAAAAAGGGCAGAATCTTTTAGGTAGCTGCTAAATATCGAGGAGGATAGGGAAAGAGTGGTGATAGTAGTGGGAGGTAGGAAGAAAATAAGTGATGGGTAGGGAAAACAAAGGAGAAATAAGATACAATGAGGCGCAAGTAGTCATTAAATTGATGAGAGCAGGTAAAGAACATAAGAATAAAGGAGACTGCAAGAGATCATAAGGCCTACATTAGGCAGCTCCGAATCCATCACCACCTGTCGTCCCCATCCATAAAGTTGTCTAATCGTGTTTTAAAACAACTGATAGTTTCTGCGCTTACTACATGGTTACTAAGTTTATTCCATTCATCGACCACCCTATTAATAAACCAATTCTTGCCTATTTCCTTTTTAAATTTTAAATTTGTCCAGTTTATACCCATTACTGCGAGTCCTGCCCTGTTGTTTTATTATGATGACCTTGTTTGCATCACCTTTGTTATAGCCTTTGATCCACTTGAACAGTTCTATAAAGTACCTGGGTTAGATGGGTGTGATGCCGATTGGTTAGGGAGATTGCTTGATGTGTGTCTATGGAAGGGAAGAATGCCGGAGGACTGGAGGAGTGCCTGTATAGTTCCGCTTTACAAGGGAAAAGGAGACATGTGTGAAAATAGTAGTTTCTGGGGGATTAGTTTGTTGAGTGGAGTTGAGAAGGCTTATGGAAGGGTTTAGAATGAGATGATTAGGAAAGGAACAGAGGTAGTAATTGGTGAAGAATAGTGTGGATTTGAGAAATGTAGGGTTGCATGGATCAGATTTATGTGGTAAGGCATATATGTGAGAAAACTTAATGTATATGTATATATATGTATACGTATTTACATAGGTATATGTGTTTGTATATGTGAATGTATATGCATATATATATGTTTATATACAAACAAATATGTGTGTGCGTGTGTTGTATGATTACATATATATATAAGATGCGATAACGGATTATGCTTCTGTTGAGATTTTGCTTCTATTTTCAATCATCTAGAATAAGCTTGATTGCTTATTTGTGAGTGTTTGCAGAATTCTACCAAAAGACATTTGATAGTGTTCAATGGCCCGGTAGCCAAAAAAAACCGGGAATGGGGGTTATCCTAGAGCAATAATGATGATATGGTTCATCTTCACAAACTCCCCCAATCGGAGGGCTAGGATGGTGCCCCTCGCAGAGGACTTTGTAGCGTGGAATTTAATGAACCATGCCCTTGGTTCAACATCGCCGGTGGCAGGGTTCGAACCGCCATCTCTTCGACCTTTGCCGCAAGTGACGACACCTTAACCCACAATAATGCAGTCAGAAACTTCTAGGTTTAATTTGGAGCTTTCATACCAGCATTGTGATATCTTCAGCATTAATAAGAGGTCGAGATAGCTCACTAAAAAAAAAAAAAAAAAAAAAATAAATACAAATATCCTCTCATTTCTAGTGTTAATTTGGGGAACCTTGTATATAAGACAACGTACTAAATTGCTTTGCATTGAATAAGAGCTAGCAAGAAATAGCCAGTGAGATGTTATTTGGAAAAAAGATATTCATATTGGAGAGTAGGAAGGATTTTGTTTTAATTTTTAAAACGAAGTTGAAATATCTTAGCATTATAATTCTGTATCGGAAAAAGCAAAGAAAATAGTCGCAACAATGTCGTGATCTTTTGATTTCAAATATTTAATTATCATTAGCCAATTATGTAGAGGATTGATTCTACCAAAAATGTAATATGTTGCTTCCGTAAAGTCTCAAGATCTTATTAAAGTCGTTAGTTTATTATAAAGGCTACAACGACGAGCCGCAAAATCATATCAAGTATGAGAGAAGATCATACAAAAAATTCTTAAAATGTTTGAACCTATTCTTTCTAATGACGAGAAGAAATAATGTTATTAAACCAAATCGTTTATATATATACCCACAGATATAAATACACACACTATACATACACACACACAACACACACACACACACACACACACACACACACATATATATATATATATATATATATCGTATATATAATATATATATATATATATATGTATATATATATATATATATATATATGTACATACATGTTACAGGGAATGTATGTAATTAGAGACATCTTGAAATTTAAAAAAAATCTTGGCAATTTTATTAAACTACTGTTAGTATCAGTAGTTTCATTAATCTTTAAAATAGTAAAGAATTTCGTGTAAATTCTGAAATGTCTGTTTAGGGATTTCATTAAATAGTTATGGTGCTGATGAAGATCTTCAGAAATACAGTATTTTCTGAAATGGCACCTATATTTGATAGGGTAAGAAAGACTGCCATGACACCAGCCATTGCATTTGAGGTTTGCTCCGAAGCATTTGCACTTTGTTCACATTTTCTAGTTTGACAGTAATTTGGTGACTTCATCTCCCGAGGGGGGGATTGCTGACGACACTAAGTAGCCCATCGTCTCTTTCCAGTCTTCCAATGATGTCATCTGGAAGTATAGAGGAAGTAAGGCCAATCCAAGCAGGGCAACCAAAGGTTTCATATGGGCTGCACATGAGACCTACATGGAAACTAGTTATTTTGGAATTATACAGAGTTAATGCCAGCAGTCCATTCTCCAGTGTTGTTTTCCACAAACCAATGGTCTTTGCTGGCCCTCTCCAGTGACACGTGGCTATGTTGGTGGCGCGGTCTACCATGTACGAGCTTGACAGAAGGCCACATTTCTTGAAGTTCAGGGATGAATTGAGCGGTGAACCTGCTCTGAGCAGAGGTAAAGAGGATACCCCAACGCAAACAGTCAGGATAAATTTTGAATGCACCATTATCTATTTGCTTCCTATTAAAGACGAACTTGCAACTTGGATGAATAGTCCACAGGAATTAGCTACTGCGCAGAGGTAAAGAGGACACTCTAACGCAGTCAGGATAAACTTCGAAAGCACCATTATCGATTTGCTTCCTATTAAAGACAAACTTGCTTGGAACTTAGATGAAAAGACCACACGAATTAGCTACTGTGCAGTGTACAGAGACTAATTTATCTACAGTGGACGCGACGGCGATTGATATGAATCGTCCTCGTATAAACTAGTATGAACTACTCTGTTCCTACTTTAGCATTTTATCCTGATTTTTTTTATTTTATTTAATCATTAGAGTTAGTTCAAAATAAGGGCATGAGGATGATATTGGGGTGTCTAAGAAATACGAGATTTTGAATAATGAAAAGGGAAATGAACCTACCAAGTCTTTATGATAGAATCAGAGTTAGCAACTACTGCCTTAATACTTTCGCTATACAAGGAACTAAGGTAAACATCGTTATTATCATAAATGTTTTATGTACAAGAGAAATAAGGCAATAAGGAAACGAAGAAAGACCTGGGACATAGAAAGAAAAAATAGCAAACGGTAGTGAAAGTATGTTATACCATATGATTGTAATTGTAATCTGTAATTTTAATTACGAACGACCAAACTATATGCACGACACTATAGTGATGAGATTAAGGTTAGGACGAAATATTATTGGGAGTACGGTAAAATTACCGATAGGATTTCATATCAACTTTGTAATGTAGATAAATGCAACCCATTACAACACTATGTCATGGTCAGGTCACAGCATCCGGGCGGTGAGCATTTGTCCGGTGTCTCAGCGAGTCTAGTATAAGGACACTTGCCACCTTCGATAAACAGATAAATCCCTCTCTTCCATTATTGTTTTCTTTTGCGTTTATATATGCAAATAATTTTTTTTCTATTATTCTTTTCTTTGGCGTTTATATATGCAGCTTATCAAAGATGACGTATCCTTATACTAGACTCGCTGAGACACCGGACTAATGCTCACCGCCCGGACGCTGTGACCTGACCGAGAGGCCCCTCTGGAGTGATATGAAATGTGACATGTAAAACCTTCTGTAGACAACTCTTTGAAGAAGACCAAGGTGGTCGTAACGTAAGAGTAAAATCTATTCCGAGAGCATCTTCGTTTTACCTCCACCACACAAAACATATATATATATATATATATATATATATATATATATATATATATATATATATATATATATATATATATATACACACATATATATATATATATATGTATATATATATGTATATATATATATGTATATATATGTATATATATATATATATATATGTATATATATATGTATGTATATATATGTATATATATATATATGTATGTATATATATGTATATATATATATATGTATGTATATATATGTATGTGTATATGTATGTATGTACATATATATATGTATGTATATATATATATATGTATGTATATATATATATGTATGTATATATATATGTATGTATATATATATATATGTATGTATATATATATATGTATGTATATATATGCATGTATATATATATATATATATATATGTATGTATATATATATATATATATATATATATATATATATATATATATATGATATGGATTTGATGTGCGGTGAGTGTCAGTCGAGTAAAGGAGGGAGAATGCAGAAGATTAAAGTGACTCTACTCGAGGGGACGCTACTTTCTTCATAAATTTGCCTCGTAGATTATATATTTGGGGGAGTCACCATTTCCGGCTTCAGGGTCCTGTTGCAGAAGAGTTGGGTTTTTCTATATTGCCTCTGACCCTAGCATTGTGACGTAAGACACAATGCTGTCTCAACGAATGGATTTTAGTGTGCGTGTGGGATAGTCGGAGCCTGGGTGTATATTTTTACTTGGCTATCCACTTTATAATATTCTCAGTTAGAAACAAAATATTATTTATTTTTCTTTAAGATGTATGTTAAATTAGCAATACGTATTCTCAGTGAGAAACAAAATATTATTTATTTTTCTTTAAGATGTATGTTACATTAGCAATACATATTCTCAGTTAGAAGCAAAATATTGCTTATTTTTCTTTAAGATGTATGTTGAATTAACAAAACATATTCAGGATTAATTATTATTGATAAACAGACACTAACCATTCTGTTTTCTCCGTGCTGTCCATGTGCTTCCATATATAGACTACCCATCGATATTCTCACATTCTTTATAGTTTCAGCCAAACATAGAAAAGAGGCCTAAAGATGCAGTGGCAAAGAAACACTAACATCGGAGGAGTGTTGGATAATGTGAAGAGAATTACAAGTATCTTCGGTTCATCACATTTTGAGCACGGCCGTTTCTCTTGTCACTAAAGAAATCACTCTGATTGACGTCTCAGTCTACGCGCGCCGGCTATTGGGAAATCGGCAGAAAACCCCAAAGAAAAAGTTGTCGAATATATTTTCTTTTTGACCTCTTCCCCTGACATTTGCCATTTCTCTGCTTCCCCATTTTTACCTTATCATTCAGAATGGAAATCCT
>NC_134777.1:5751657-5756657 GCF_046742065.1 Oratosquilla oratoria
GGGAGAGAGAGAGAAGTGAGAGAGAGAGAGAGAGAGAGAGAGAGAGAGAGAGAGAGAGAGAGGGAGAGGGAGGGAGAGGGAGAGAGAGAGAGAAATCGGATGGTGGTGAGAAGAGAAACTAGGGCGCGAATTCGTAGAATGGAGACGGATAGGTGGCTGGCTGGAAGCGTGTCGTGTGGGAAGAGGACAACACCCTGATCATTACATTGGTGCCAACGCGAGGGTTGAAGAAAGGAGGCAGAAATGCATTTAGATCGCTGCATCACTTACATCATTGACTGCACCAACCAACCCACCTCTACGAGACATCCATCGGACTGTAACTATCGCTGCATCACTTACATCATTGACTGCACCAACCAACCCACCTCTACGAGACATCCATCGGACTGTAACTATCGCTGCATCACTTACATCATTGACTGCACCAACCAACCCACCTCTACGAGACATCCATCGGACTGTAACTATCGCTGCATCACTTACATCATTGACTGCACCAACCAACCCACCTCTACGAGACATCCATCGGACTGTAACTGTAACTGTTACTTGAAGCAATTTGGCCTGCGCCCGCCCAGTGACAGACAGACGCTGACGAATAGGCTCCAGACTACACGAATTGCGGTTGCCTGCCTATAATGAATGCCAATGTATTTTATTAATTATTGACATAGTTTTTTATGAATTTATCTTTTTTTTTTGGCATCCGACCTAGATATGGACCAAAAGGTCTCCTGTCGGCATGCATGCTCTGCCTCTGCCTGTGCCTGTCACGTTTTGATCTTACATTTCTGCCCTTCTTCTTCTGCCATTTTCATGCGAGACAACCGGTGGAGGCCACTAGTTACCTCACACTCTTTTCAATGGAGCCTTTCACACGACGCTACCGCGGTTGCGCGCGCGTGTGTGTGTGTGTGTCTGTGTGTGTATGTGTGTGTGTGTGTGTGTGTGTGTGTGTGTGTGTGTGTGTGTGTGTGTGTGTGTGTGTGTGTGTGTGTGTGTGTGTGTGTGTGTGTGTGTGTGTGTGTGTGTGTGTGTGTGTGTGTGTGTGTGTGTGTGTGCGTGGGTGCGTGCGTGCGCTTCTCCTTGTATATGTGTATTTCTGTGTCACTGTCAGAAACAGTTGAATAAAAATAATCCAACTTTCGGAGACTGAACTTTCAGTTTATCGTTTTTTGTTTTTCCCTCGAACACAAAATTACACGATTTTGTTCATATCCGGATCGCAGTAATTGACCTTTCGTTGTTGTTTTTCATGAAAAGTTGATTCAACAACGTTTTTCTACTCTATATCGTCTCCCCATGGCCGCCACTCAAAAAAATCCTTGTCTTATAAATATTCAATGAACTCAATGTTATGTCCACAGTTGCTGTAATCATTCTCCCTTGACTACTGTAAGATCATTTTTTTTATCAGAAATTTATTATCATTCGGACCATCACAACAAAATTAAACATTCAGTTTTTTCTTTCATGTTTTTATATACCCTGAATTTATTGGTGAGGACTATGAGTATATTTTTAATGTCAATTTGAATTTTGAATACCCTAGAATGTTTTTGAATAATTCTCTAGCTTCAGCTTTTTTTTTTTTTAATAAAATTCAGCGTACACCTTACTATGACACAAAGAACCTTTTAGTATTATCCTTACAGTAAAGTTCCTCATCTACTTAAAACATGGAATATTAAAGTGACATTTAATAATCTGTGCACATTCAAGAAATTAATCATTAAGGATCTGGCAATGGCTGTGTGTACAAAATCCTCTGCAGAAACTGTGAGAAGTTTACCTGGAGCCAACAGGCACAAAGAAAACTCAACTGGGATTAAACAACACAAATACAGTGTTAGAATGACACAAGACACCACCTTGATTAAGAGACTGTGATTAAAAACACGGAAGTTGTCGCAATGAAAGAGGACCCACAGGGCTTGTTCATCCCGGAGGCCATCTGAATATAAGAACTGCAGCTTGACATCAGTCGACAAGGTAAATGACCTTCCCCATTCTCTCAAGCATGAAACCTGTTCGGAGGAGGCAGACAAATGACCCCCAGGACACGGAGTTCCACCACAGAAGACCTCCCACCCACAGCCTCCCTCTCACAAGGAAAGAACGCACGGACCTCCTTAGATAAGAAAGACTGAAAAGCAAGTCATATCTTGGTCGGGATTTTTCTCCCAAAGTAACTTCCCGGTCTGCACGTTACCTCTCCTTGAGGTCGACGGTCCTACAAAAGACTTCCCTTAATTACCAATACGTGACTTCTCCCCTTGCATTTCATTCCATTTAGAATGTGCGCACTGTCCCCATTATCCATATTCTAACTTAGGATGCAGAAAGATCTGCGAGACACCTTCATATTTATTGTGTTCTGTTTTTATTTTATTCTATTTGTTTTATTTCCTTTGTTTTATTCTGTGTTTTTGTTCCCATTATGATCTTTGTGTTTTCTACGAGTCTTGGAAGTTTGATTCACTCTCTCTCGCCTACCAGAAATCTACTTTTCGAAAGCTTGAGAGCTCACGAAATAAATATTAATAATAATCACTAACACTTTTGCCGTCGTTTTTAACAGGACACACACACACACACACACACACACACACACACACACACACACACACACACACACACACACACACACACACACACACACACACACACACACACACACCTCGGTAACTCCCATACACCATCTGTGAGTGGAACTATTCTACGCATTTCCTAATTACCAACAGTTACCAAAATTTCCTCATGGTTCGCCAGCTGCTTCGAAGAGGGTGTTGAAACAGAATCATTTACTTCACATTACTAGATTGAACCCCTCTCCCCCCACGTCGTCTATAAGAACGGATGACCCAGTGTGAACGGGGTATTTGGGGTTTAACCAACGTGTTCGACAACCAAATACCCCGTTCACACGTTCACACATCACTTTAAACACGTGTCTGTCGAACCGCGTTCGACGAGCCGTTCGACCGTGTAAAACCTCTCTTAGTCTCCTACACCTTCCCACGTTGTGACCTCAAGCTCTCCTCCATCGACTACACGCCCCTTTTACCGTGGACCACAAAGGAGTTTCAGCATTAGTGTGAATAAAGAAATGTGGCAATAAGTATAACTATGCGATTAGTTTGAAGCAAATTGACTTCGTCTTTGGATGAGATTGTCTTCAACTGATTGTTCTGTCGTAATCATGTAAGCTAGGGTTAGCTTTATTATCTAGATAGGGATATATATTTCACTTACATTTAGAATATCTATTGAGTTTTGTGTGTTGTGCGTGTTTCGGTGGCAGCATTGCCAGTTTTGGGGTTTTAAAGTTAAATGTTGCTGCATATAAGATTTTGTTAAATATTTTTTGCAGATTACCCATTACCAGTGATCATATTGACTATTCTAGAAGAGCCAATCTATTATCATTGTTAATCTATTCATTTTTTTTACTTAGTATCATTGTTGTAGGTACATGTTCTGTGCCTCTAGCAACAGTGCCTCAAAATTTATTATCTATCATTGAGTAGTTCAGTACAGCAGTCCATAGTAATATATATATATATATATATATATATATATATATATATATATATATATATATATATATATATATATATATATTTGTGTGTGTGTGTGTGTGTGTGTGTGTGTGTGTGTGTGTGTGTGTGTGTGTGTGTGTGTGTGTGTGTGTGTGTGTGTGTGTTTGTGTGTGCGCGTGCTTGCGTGGGTAGGTGTTTATGTGTGTTTGTGTGCGTTTGTATGTGTATGTTCATGTGTGTGTGTGTGTGTGTGTGTGTGTGTGTGTGTGTGTGTGTGTGTGTGTGTGTGTGTGTGTGTGTGTGTGTGTGTGTGTGTGTGTGTGTGTGTGTGTGTGTGTGCCCAGTAATTCAAAAACCAAGGTCGAAAAAATATAAGTAAAACCAATTTCAATAAAAAAGAAGGACAAAATAATGAACAAAGAAATTTATTTCAGAACGGATCTCGACCAACGTTGATTAGAATAACAAATGGCCTCTGTAGAACGAGGCATCTTGATTGCTTGCTCGATACGTTCCTAATGAACGAGCATAATGGATTCTATCAGAAAGATAAGAAGCCATAGATCTTGTTTTAATTCTGGTCTTATGAGTGGGAAGTATGAGAATGATATGAAGAGATAAATATGTGTTTTGATTAATCACTTTTCCAGCCAGACGTCCCTCTCTCTATGCAGAGTCGAGTCGTCCTTGGATCTAACGGTCCTTGGGTTTTCCGTTAAAGTCTCCACGGTCCGGTACATTTTACTGCTCTCGTTGTTCTGTGTGGTGTCCGGTGGTTTTGATTAATCATTTTTTCAGTCAGACGTCTTTTTCTCCATGCAGAGTCAAGTCGTCCTTGGATCTAACAGTCCGTAGATTTTCCGTTAAAGTCTCCACGGTCCGGTACTCTTTACTGCTCTCGTTGTTCTGTCTGGTGTCCGGCGATTTTATTCAGCCTTGGGGAGCTTCTGATCAAGAATAAATCAATCCTAACCACGGAGATGAAATCTGCGATTTTGAGTATTTCTTCTAGCTAATACCAAGTGGTTTTATTTCTCCTAGGAAGATTCAGGCTCCCAAAGACCTACTTAGGAAACAACAAATATAATGATAATTTTTAGTTTTGTGTGAAGTATTAACCGCGCCCGTGTTTTTTTTTTTTTTTTTTTCGAGTTGCCTCCAGGCTACTTAATCTATTTCTTGATAATCATTGGGCCACACCCAGTCTCAACTAAACATTTTTTTATTTATTCATTTATCTTCACCCTGCTTACCATCAAGCTATCCTATACATCTTCGGACGGTCCCCATGGTAGGGAATGGCTTAAAAATGATAAAGTATGTACGAGCCCTACGAACATAGGGAAGACAGATGGCGGCCATAAAATGAAAATATTTGTCTATTTTCATGTTTACAAAACCGAGTTTGCCTCTCATACTTTCCATATGCATGGCATAAGACATAAACCTGCTATC
>NC_134777.1:5764157-5766657 GCF_046742065.1 Oratosquilla oratoria
TATATATATATATATATATATATGTATATATATATGCATGAGAAATCACATAAACTCGTGATTCTAAATATGCGGAAAAACCACCAAGGAAAAAGAAAAACTGATGACCAAGCGCTTTCGTCTATTCAGACATCCTCAGGGTACATAGAAAAGAAAAAGTACACAAGAATATATACAAAGAGTATGAGGTCAGGGAAGGAACCAGGAGAGGTTGCGAGGATCTAATGTCAACCTGACCCGTTCGCGGCAGCGGACGTTTGGGCTACTACTTTTTTCACAATAAAATTGTCTAACTTATACATACCATGACTTAAATTTAAGTTATTGACAAATGTATCTTTGATCAAACTGGATTCTATTATATTTCTCGTCAAATATGACTTATCTTTAAACAATTTCTTTAGCACCCTCCCAATTTATACAATGATTAAAATCCCTTAGGTGAATAAATAAGGCATTAGACATTTGCCCACTCTTGACGCTATACTGTAAAAATTGCGACAAATGCTATATTGGTCAGACTGGAAAAGAATTAAAAGTAAGGTTAAAACAACATCAGTATAGCGTCAAGAGTGGGCAAATGTCTAATGCCTTATTTATTCACCTAAGGGATTTTAATCATTGTATAAATTGGGGAAGGGAACTTTGGTGCATGCCTGTAATAGCAGACGAAGTGTTTTTTCAGGGATTGCAATTTTCTGCTCCGGATGGTATAATCGTTGGCATATGAAGTCGATAGTATCGTCAATACCGACATTCGTAAAAAGACTTTCAACGTCCGTCGATGCCATGATGTTGGAGGGGCGGGCCGTCTTCAGGATGTCAAGAAATTCTTCTGAAGATTTCAAGCTGAAGGAGGCGGGGACAAACGGAGAAATCAGTGCGTTGAGGCGCTTGGCGAGCTTGTAGGTGACTGAAGGTGTCTGGCTGATGATTGGGCGGAGGGGATGGCCATTCTTGTGGGTCTTCACATTACCATAAGCGTAGCCAAGCTTATGATCACCTTCTATCAAGGGGAGCTTTGTAGTGCTGGAGTTGTTATTTTCACGAATTAGGCGGTTGAGCTTTGTCTTGATGTCATTGGTGGGATTTCTGGAGATTCTTTTGAACTCAAGAATAACGATCAGATCGTGATCCGCAGAGCGGACAAGTCTTCCACTTTCGTTATTCTCAACAAAGAAGACTATCTTTCCAAAATGGCTTCCATCCTGAATGACACCACCAAATTCAAAAGAAATCTCCAGAAATCCCACCAATGACATCAAGACAAAGCTCAACCGCCTAATTCGTGAAAATAACAACTCCAGCACTACAAAGCTCCCCTTGATAGAAGGTGATCATATCCATACTGTTATTGATTAATGTTACTTTTTTTTTTATCATACTTATCATTTTATTACTTATCATTGTTATTGCTATGATTCTGATATTGTCAAATCACTATTACCATTTTACTATCATTAATTTACCATTGTTGTATACGTTCTTCACATATGATATTTTTATCCTCTATCGAGAAATATCAGTCAGGGACGAAAGCAAAAGAACGATGACGAGACATAAGGTTACTTGACACGAAAATCCGCTTTTATTGACACTTGTCCACTCATCTCATAGACTTTCATGCGCAGCATTCACTTTATTTTTATCAAGTGTTCGAGTTTTCTTCCCTCGCGTGTAGTGAAATATTTCACATATGATAAGTTCTCTGTATTGATCGCACTATTTCATCACCCAAGCCAGGAGCATGATATATCACAAATACACAAATAAATATTTTGTTGTATATTTCATATATTTACATACCCAGTAGTTCCTTTGTGAAGTGATTTTTACACAAAATTGCTTTCGTGTAACAAGAACGTGAAATATATTTCCAGACCTCTGACATATTGTCTCTCCACATTGCAACCACGTGTCTTGTGCCACGATAGAACTGAGTCAGGTGAACTGGTTGTTGCGAAAAAAGGGGTTTAATTGCCTCACTCGAAGGCAGCGACCTCTTGATGAGCGCTCTCGAGGCACCTTCCGAAGTGACCTTTCTATTTACCAATGTCCCCATGACTTCGCTGCAAGAGTGAACCTGTCAACATCATTGCAACAGTGAACAGAGAAATTGTGTCAAGTAGATTCGTGTAAGAAAGTTATAAGAAGATCAAAGTGACATAGTTCACGTCTAAACTTTTATGATCTAAAAGAATCAATTTGATGTCCTTCAGATTGTTATTTAGCCTTAAACATGACGGTCTAAAAAGGGCACCTAGGTATCAAAGTGTGAATAGTTTACTACAGGACTAACGCAGGGCAGTGGCGCAATATTGTCCACAAGGAGCGAAGCGCTGGTAAACGACACTCCATAACTACAGCAGTCTACTTTAGGGCCGGCCTGAGAGATGATCAACGTTAATTGTATGTCAAAATGATCTGATCAGCTAAAGAGATTCCTTTTCAGATTATCACCTGATTCTTTTTATTTAAGTATTGGCAAAACTCTTTAGGT
>NC_134777.1:5769157-5771657 GCF_046742065.1 Oratosquilla oratoria
CACACACACACACACACACACACACACATACTCGTACACACATACACACACGTACTCGTACAAACACACACACACACACACACACACACACACACACACACACACACACACACACACACACACACACACACACACACACACACACACATGTACACATTAATACACGCGCATGATAAGACCAAACAAGAATATGAAGACACTTATTGAACAAATAACAGATCAAAGGTCTGACATAGAATATTTAGAATGCTAAATAAGTGATATGACAGATTGAAAAGCAACACCCCTTCTCTAGAAAAAGGGAAATTAAAAGATGATTATGGCAGAATAAAAGAAAATGAAGTTAAGCTAGAGAATAGTTTGTAAAAATAATTAGGCCAACGAACGAGAAAGCAAACATGAGAGAGATGAAACTAGGACAGAAAAGGTGGATAGATATACTAGTGTATGAAAAAAGTATATTAAAAATCTGTCAGAAAAAAAAGCGATGAGGAAGAGCAAGAGATGATTTATATTAAGAATAGAAAAACGATGGTGAGGATGTTGGTACATATCATGAATGTATTATTGTTGTTGGGTACAAAAAGGGTCATTGGGCAACAAGAAGAGAAAAAGAAACAAATGAAAGAGAGAAAGTAGGGAGAATCGTTCAAGTGATTATGGGCAACGAGAAAATAAAAAAAGAAGGGATAAAAGATTTCATGTTGGGTAGTGGTGTAGTAGAAGGTAAACGGCTAGTGAAATTAGTTTTTGATTGACAGAATTTCTGTAAATAGGATCATTAACATGACATGAAGTCTAACAAGTATAATATTTTTTTTGTGAGGGTTGGGGATAAGGAGGGGTTCGGGAAATAGAGAAAATAAGACAAATAGTTGGAGTTAAAGAAAGAACGAAAAGACAGAACGCAAGAAGACAAAGTTTTACCAAAGGGTGGTGGATCAGAAGCTAAAGTTCCAACGGAGAATGACGAGAGGCAGCATTGTCTTTAACACTGAAATTGACAGTGAAACTTATACTGACATATTGACGCTGACATTAACAGTAACATTGACATTACAATGAACATGGACATGAACATGGACTTGAACATGAACATGGACATGAACATTTACATGAACATGAACATTGACATTACAATGAACATGGACATGAACATGGACTTGAACATGAACATGGACATGAACATGGACATAATATGTCCATGTAAATGTTCATGTCCATGTTCATGTTCATGTTCATGTTCATGTCCATGTTCATGTTCATGCTGAAGTTCACGTTCATGTTGAAGTTCATGTTCATGTTTTTGTTCTTGTTCATGCTGATGGTGACGTCCATATATTATATGGACGTCAACGTCAACATGAACAAGAACAAAAACATGAACATAAACTTCAACATGAACATGAGCGTGAACATCAGCATGAACATGAACATTCGCAATGACGATATAGACGTAGTAGATTATAGAAAATACAGGACCAATAGGATGAATATCATTTACCATAATGTTATCTTTATATTTCATATAAGAATCAGTGGTGTGATATTTTGTAATTTATTTTCTCATTAGTTAAAAAATACTTATTCTATTTCTACATACGTCCCATAAAAATTTCCATTGCAAAATCAAATTGATCAATAAACGAAGAAATAAAATTGATAAATTAGTAAACAAGTGGATAAATAGATAAATAAATGAAAATTAAATGGACAAATGAATATATAAAAATAAAATTTAGACAAACATATGTACTAGACTATAAAGCAGAGACACAAAAACTCCTGGATACAAAGTCGTGGTTTATCACCAAAAAAAAAAAAAGAAGAAGAAGAAAAACAAAGAATCTCATGAATAAAAATTCCTGTGAACAGACCAATAAAACCCTCTCCTGCAATTCCATAGAGTGTGGACACAGGCATCCCGCATCCGCTGGCGGCCGAGAAGAGAATATTATTTTGATAAACGGCTCGGACGGAGAGATAGAGGTTGCCAGACAGCCTTTTGGCAGATACGAGAAAAATGTTTCTGGCGTTGGTGAGGGGATGAGAAACGTGCAGTAGAGGGCGCTGACCCCAGCACAAAGGGAAGTCTTAATATTCAAAGACAAAGTCAAAGATGACTATGTTATGTACACGCTCGTATGCGCTTACTCTTGTCCTCGTGGAAACAAGTTCACTGTGGTTGGCGATTTATATATTCGTTGTATCTGTAGAAAGTTAATTTTATCCAGTCAGCTAGAATCCATTTTGATAAGACATTCACTGCGCTTTACGACCTGTGTATATATTCTGGCTGTCGCTAGGCGATTTTATTTTAAGGAAGAAAACTCTTATGTAAGAAAAGGATTATTTTGTTTACATGTATGAGGACTGAGAAGACATTTTTAGTGAGCACAGTTTACATAAGAAAACTCTTATGTAAGAAAAGGATTCATTTGTTTACATGTACAGTATAAGGACTGAGAAGACATTTTTAGTGAGCACAGGACACTGATAA
>NC_134777.1:5784157-5786657 GCF_046742065.1 Oratosquilla oratoria
TCTTCTGTAATTATGGAGTAACTTTAGGTGTGTGTGTGTGTGTGTGTGTGTGTGTGTGTGTGTGTGTGTGTGTGTGTGTGTGTGTGTGTGTGTGTGTGTGTGTGTGTGTGTGTGTGTGTGTGTGTCCTTGTGTGTGTCCGTGTGTGCGTGTTTGTTTTCCTGCTAGTTGTTATTTACATCGTTAAGTTAATGTTTTTTCTGCTTTCTTTATGTTTTGCTTATGATCTTCATTTATTTCTTTAATAGTTTGGTCTTTTACGCATTCAGTCAATTATTTTTTAATTCTCTCTTTATCTTACCTGATGCCCTAATCTTTTGACATCCATCATCCGTTTTACACATTAAAGTTTTAGCTGAAGTCTTTCCATTTTGTTGTCTGGCGTTTTTAGAAAACATTCCGTGTCTCTGAGTCATATTTACTGCCCAGGTACAGATGAATCATATTACTTCCTGTTCTTCCTTCTCCAGTATTACCACTTTAAATCTCCCCAAAATTTTCTATGAATGATTTGAGAATTTTGATTTATAATGCAAATGAGAACAACGCTCTATCGCCTAATGCAGTGGTTCCCAAACTGTGGGTAAATTACCCCCTGGGGGGGAGGTAACAAATTTTCGGGGGTAATGGAGGGCTGACAAAAAAATTGAAAATAAAATAAAATAAAATAAATTCAAGAAAACATTACAGTACCCGGCATTAGGATTAAGGTTAACTTAGTACGTATAATTGTAAAACTAAAAAAAAAGTTTGGGAACCACTGGCCTAATGGATCATATGTGCACATCAATTTATCCCGTCCTGTGATTTTGATTGAAAAAGTAGTAGTTGAATTCTATTAATCCATATACTAAATTTCCAGACCAGTTCATTTGACTTTGGTCTACACTTATTTCCCAAACGGGTCGATTTTGATTAAAACTTATATTTCAATAAACCTCTTCTTTCCAACGTTAAACGATTTTATTAAACTACGACAAACTCTAACCTTCGAAATTCTATCGAGAACGATATTTCTTTCCCATTCACAGATATATTCAGAAAGCGGTAACTTGAACTTTATTTTTGTAGTGGCATGGCGTGGGGACTTTTTCAATCCAGGGCCTACACTTTTGAGAGTCATACACAAGCCCAAGCCTGGCGAAAGCTTTCCTTCATAACTTTTCTAATCCTGGAAGCTTTACTTGCGACCAAGGACATGTTTAAGATTCACCTTGGATTGGAGACTCACTTCAACTCATTTATATTATATACTAGACTTTCTTCATGTAATTTTTCCCTGCGAAGATGGTTTATCTATACTGAATACAATCATCTGGTAGCTGATAAGTTTTGTGTGTGCGTGTTTGTGTGTGGTTGTGTGTGTGTGTGTGTGTGTGTGTGTGTGTGTGTGTGTGTGTGTGTGTGTGTGTGTGTGTGTGTGTGTGTGTGTGTGTGTGTGTGTGTGTGTGTGTGTGTGTGTGTGTGTGTACGTGTGTGTGAGTGTGTGCGTGTGTACTTGCGTGAGTGTGTGTGTGTGTGTGTGTGTGTGTGTGTGTGTGTGTGTGTGTGTGTGTGTGTGTGTGTGTGTGTGTTTGTGTATATGTAAGTGTGTGTGTGTGTGTGTGTGTGCTGCTACGACTATTTCCTTTTTATGTTAATATGAAGCTTCATACATTCGTATGGAAAGCTATATTGTTTTATAATCCTCCAGTCACTTTCCTTTTCATATTTTACATGACCCTTCACCTCTCTGCTAACCTAAGCAAAGATATCTTCCCTGTTAATTTCGTCTGTTTCTTTCATTGCTCAGAACACGTCAGCAAAGTCACTCCTCATAAATTTTTTTTTAATTCAGAAAGAATTTCTTTTCATCCCGTAAGTCTGTCTTACTTTTATGTCTGCTGGATTGAAGAACGAATTGGTTTTTGTTCCTTGTGTTTTACCAGCCTTCTTTGTATCCTTTTCATTGTTAATACAACTCCACTGTTCTCTGTTTCTTCATGATCTCTTAGCTTACACACGCGCGTGCTTTCACGCATACACACATGCACACACACACACACACACACACACACACACACACACACACACACACACACACACACACACACACACACACACACACAACCTCGTGGCGCAATGGCTAGAGTTCCCGCCCGCCACTACGGTGGTCCGGGTTCAAAACCCATCCCAGGGCTAAAATAATTTTAGTATCACTGCGCTGCGGGTTGTTACTCCAACTCTCGTGGGCAGGGAGTTGTGTGTGTGTGTGCGTGTATGGTCACAGTATTACCCATAGATCGGTCATACGAGCTCTGAGCTCCTATACGGGTTGTTAATAACTGTCGATCACAAGTCCGACACGTGATCCAAGACCATAGTGAATCACAAGCGTGTGCGAATATCTGTTATGCATCGGTGGACAGCAGAAAGAGGCAAGATTGTTTTCAGACGGAATTGAGTTTGAGCTGGTGTATCAGATAATGCGGTAATTAGAAGTCACAAATTATGGAGTAGAAA
>NC_134777.1:5791657-5801657 GCF_046742065.1 Oratosquilla oratoria
ATACGTACATATATGTATACGTATACAGTATGTATATGCATGTACTAGTGCACACACACACACGCCCACACACACACACACACACACACACACACACACACACACACACACACACACACACACACACACACACACACACACACACACACACACACACACACACACACACACACACATATATATATATAATTAAAAATGATGGCTGATTGGGCATTTATTATTTTCTTAAAGGTATTTTCCGTAGGCGTTACTGTGGACCTAGGTTCCTATGAAAGGAAGGCTATGAGTGCACTGTAAGTAGTCATGTTTGCTATATCGCGATTTCGATTTCAAGACCTTCATCAGATGCTTTGGGGGAAATTCTTTCTGGTCAGGATAAGAATTGTTGCGATGAATTGTGTAATGATATTCCATTCTATACGTTAGTTCTCATACATGTTCTTCACTATAGGAGGCTACCGGATACCTAGGAGAGGTTACCTGGTAACTGTGGTAGTGGTGAAATGTCACGTGTATGGAAGATCCTCCACCTTAGTGTTGTGGCGAAATGTCGTATGCTTGGGCTTGTGGTATTTTGCCTCGTAATTAGAGTTTTGGTGTTATGTCTTATGCTTGGGTTTATGGCGATTTGTCTCATGCTTGGAAGGGCTTTAAGGTCATCTGCTTGTATAATTAGATTTGGGCTCAAATCTTTAATTGATAGTGCTTCTAAGATTGGGTGGCGTCTATCATCTGCACATATTTCTAAAATCTCAGTGTTTTCTTCTAGAATGTTTCTTGTTAGTGCTATGTCATGGACTTCTGTGGTTTTTAGGGGCTTCTGATATCATATGGTATGAAAGGTGACGGGATAAGCTCGTTGTCGTCATGTCAATATAGGTGGAGGGGAGATCTTTACAGTTCCCTTGTGCACATGTAAGCCCATAGATGACATGTGATTTCACTATGAGGCCGAAGAAGGACAAGGCTCCGTCAACGCAAAGGTGAGTTTAGAGGTTTCTTGTACGCGTCGGAGATTTTTTGCTTCATTATTGTTCTTGGTCTTTATTCAAGTTCCATCAATATATCGACAGTAAATGTCCGTTTTTTTTTTTTTTTTTTTTTTTTTTTTTTTTAATACTTCTTCTATGCAGCCCATTGATTAAGGGGAAATTCCATTAGGAGGGGATCCCATTGCTACCTTATCAATTTGACAGTATTTGTTTCCACGGAGGCAAATGAACAGGATCTCTTTAGTGCAGTATTCAAGCAGTCCACGTAGTATAGGTTCTGGGATATTTAGTTTTGGTGTAGTGTCATCGTAGTGAAATCGGTTTATGATGTCAGTGATTGTGCGGTTTACGGAAGTATTAGTATATAACCCTTCCACATCGAAAGAAGCGATCCTGTAACAGAGTTTCTCTTGAGAATATGTAGGAAGTCGGATGAGATAAATTCGCTAGTGACAGCGACATTAATCTGATAAATTTAATAACAGTCGCATGTAGGATTCGAACCCACTGCTTCAGCCACTGGTAAGATAACCTTCACAATGCCTTTACCCGCTGGACCACAGATTAATGTCACTGTCATTAGCAAATTTCTCTCATGGTTACAATGGCGAAAGCGTGAAAGGGATTTGTTCCAATCCTTACCCCCTCCCACAACCGAGCTCGGGTCCTGTGTAAAACAGGAAATGGGATGGTAGATTAGGGATCCATCCTATCTTCGGCAATCAGGTATATTCCAGGTCACAAGGCTTTTGTAGCTTTTGTGGTCGAGTGGATAAAGGCATTGTGAAGGTTATCTTACGGCTGAAGCAGTGGGTTCGAATCCTACATGTGACTGTCATAAAAATGATGAAATTATCAGACACATATATATATATATATATATATATATATATATATATATATATATATATAATTTTTAGAAGCTCTGCCAAGGGATTCGAACCCTGATCTGTGCGTACATAATCACGCAGTCAAGACGCTAGCGACTGAGCCACGTGCGATGGTTCAACAGGACTGTACAAGTCCCCGAATACGCTTCACGTAAGATCAGAATACCTAGCGTGGTCGTGGACTTCTACAGTCTTTTTGAATTATCGCACGTGGCTCAGTCGCTAGCGTCTTGACTTCGTGCTTACGCACGCACAGGCCAGGGTTCGAATCCCTTGGCAGAGCTTCAAAAAATGTTCAATCTGTATTAATACACACACACACACACACACACACACACACACACACACATACACACACACACACACACACACGCATATATATACATATATATATATATATATATGTATATATATATATATATATGAGATTATTTCAAATTAAAGTATTCAGTGTTCACAGAAAATACAAGGATTACACTGAACAACAAATAAAAAAAAATACTGGAGATGTGTAAAGTGATTTAGACTAATTTGGGTACGCTGATTTCAAAAATCATAACCGTTTTGCTGTATCACGTCAGGATTTTCAGTGACAGAAATATTCCCATTGCCTAGAAGTCAGGATTTCAATGAAATTTGCATATGTCTTCAACATGTCTATTTCGTACAGATAAAGATGAGTAGGCGTTCCTGTACCAATCATCCTGACAACTTCTGTTATGTCTGTGGTCGGTATACCAAAAAAGATCAACGGCGAAGTATATCTACAGCAGTGAAAATGAAGGCCGCCTACTTTCACTACTTCGGGTGTAAGGTGGGGGACCAAGAACAGAGCTGGGCACCACACATCTGCTGCACAAGCTGCCACACAGCCTTGACTCAGTGGTTGGTGGGCAAGCGCGCGAGCATGCCATTTGCGGTGCCCATGATATGGCGTGAGCCGCAGAATCATCATGATGATTGTTATTTCTGCTGCACAAGCATCGCCGGCTTCAACAAGAAGAATAAAGGCCACATCAAGTACGCTGACTGCGTCTCTGCTCGTAAACCTGTGCCTCATGATGACGAGAACCCCGTTCCAACACCTCCAGCTGATCAGAACATAGCTGTAAGCAGTGGTGAAGAGGATGGTGATGATGAACCTTTTGAACCCGACACTCAAGAACCACACCTTCTGAACCAGGGAGACTTAAATGATCTTGTAAGAGATCTCGCTGTCAAAGGCGAAGGCAGAGCCGCTTGGATCAAGGCTGCAGCAGTGGAATCTACTTGAACCTAACACCAAGATATCCTTGTTCAGAGCACGTCACAGAGACATGGCTGAGTTCTTTGAGATGGAAGACACGATGACATTCTGCAGTGACATCAACGGTCTGTTGAAAGAACTTGGGTGTGATCACGATCCTGCAGACTGCGCCTCTTCATCGACTCGGGGAAGAACAGCTTGAAGGCTGTTTTGCTCCACAATGGCAACGAGAAACCATCAGTCCCACTGGCTCACGCGTTCGGCATGACAGAGACCTATGAGACTATGCGGCAGCTGCTTGATTCCATCAAGTACAATGACTTCAACTGGCACATCTGCGGAGACTTGAAAGTGGTGGCGCTGTTGTTAGGGCTGCAGTCAGGCTACACGAAATACATGTGCTTCCTTTGTCTCTGGGATAGTAGAGACGACAAGAATCACTGGACGAAGAAAGATTGGGAAGAGCGAAAGGAGCATGTACCTGGTCGACACAACGTGAAGCATGTCGCCCTTGTCGACCCAGCTAAGATTTTCTTTCCACCACTCCACATAAAGCTCGGCTTGATGAAAATTTTTGTACGGGCAATGGATCTGAATGGGCGTGGGTTTTTATACCTCAAGGAGAAGTTTGGCAACACCTTGTCGGAGGCCAAGATCAAGGCTGGTGTCTTTGTTGGACCGCAAATCCGACAGATTATGAAGGACAAAACTTTTCCGACAACTCTAAACCCCAAAGAGCTGGCAGCGTGGAGGAGCTTCAAAGCTGTGATGGACAACTTCTTGGGGAACGAGCGCGCGGACAACTATGAAGAAATAGTGCAGCAGCTGCTGGAGTCCTTCAGGAAACTTGGCTCCAGGATGTCCCTGAAAATCCATTTCCTACACCAGCACCTGAACTTCTTCCCTGACAACTTGGGAGCTGTCTCGGACGAGCACGGCGAGCGATTCCACCAAGAGATTTCACTCATGGAGACGCGTTACCAAGGGCGGCACAACCCGAACATGATGGGCGACTTCTGCTGGTTCCTGCATCGTGAAACTGACACAGAGCAGCACAAACGCAAAGCCAAATGCCTAAAGCATTTTTAATTACATTCTAGTGGAGTTTTTTTTTTTGTAATTTCTATAATTTTGAAGCATTCATGATGAAATAAATGAATAAATGAATTTTTGTAAATTTCATTGAAATCCTGACTTCTAGGCAATGGGAATATTTCTGTCACTGAAAATCCTGACGTGATACAGCAAAACGGTTATGATTTTTGAAATCAGCGTACCCAAATTAGTCTAAATCACTTTACACATCTCCAGTAAAATTTTGTTGTTGTTCTGTGTTATTTATTTTCTATTTTTATATTACTCGAACATACTAAATGTTTGTATATATTCGTAAGCACAGGTGTTCATAATTTCTAACAGGCCAAATAATACTCAATACATTGCTATTATGTTAAAAGATATAGTGAATGATGATTTTTATCGTCTCGATATACAAATGGTTGTAACACCGCCTTATTTTAAAATTTTCTTTATCAGAACTTATCTTTAACGTCTCATAATATACCCACAATAAATATTTGCAGAAAATCGCTGTTGTTTATCAGTCAAACGTATGCTACCCATGTTTACGCATTTTTTTTATTTCGCATCACTGCACTTGCATCAAACAAAAATCCATGATCGAACACGTGGAGCACTTACTGGAGCCCCACTTACCTCTGTGTGAATTCGGTGAAGTGTTTACATGCACTCAAATCCATAACTTCCTACTCGTTCCGCTTTGTCCTCGACGTCATTTGTTTACTTGGAAGTTAATTATTTTATGATAATGATGCCTACAGAGTTACCAGAATATACTGAGCTAAATGATGCACATAGTGAGCTTTGACTCGCATCGCCTTGCCGCGCCTTGTACAGTTTGTCACTGTTAGCGACATCTGCAGATGCATTGTAAAAGGCATCACAAACATAGCTACATTAGGCCCACGGCGTTGTGGAGCACTGGTTTCGTTCTCGCTTTACACTACTGTATATAGACTTGGTCTTGAAGCCAAATGGTAGCAGTGACTGTCATTTGCCCTGCAGTCTGAGCTCATAAAGAAGGAAAATGTAAAGAGTTCATTTTGCACCTTCACAATTCATTGTATAAGCACTTAATTATTTTTTTCTTTCACAGAAGACCGAACATCTTTTCATTTATTAAATCTTCTTAACGCTTATTAATTATTGTTAACGATAATTTTTTCCATCGTCACATTGTGGTAATGAATGTTTGAAAAATCTGGAATGTCACAAGTCTAAACTTTGCTACAGGGTTACAATAAAATATTTTCATTCTGTCTCTGAGCTTAGCACAGAAAGTATATGACATTCTGTATGTCAATATCGAGGTAACAAGAATTATCGAATTTTTATTGGTATACAAAAGATCACACATTGAGGAATGAATGATCTTGGAAACAGAATGAAAAGAAAAATTATAATTCCATAACGGACGAAGATAAGTGAGGGAACATAGAGACATAAGAATGAAGAAGAGTGTAAGAGACTTTAAAGCCTACACTAGGCAGTTCCATGTCCATTATCACTTATTATTCATATCCATAAAGTTATCTAGCCTCTCAAAACAACCATTAATTTCAGCGCTTACTATATGGTTACTAAATCTGTTCCATTTGTTAACCTATCTATTTGTACACCAGTTCTTCTCTATTTCCTATTTCAGAAGGTAGCTCTGCAATACATAAGGATTTCCCTACAGTTGAATAAAATAGCAGAAACAGAATCTTGAAAGAAAAAACAAATCCTTAGTGGCCACGGAACTAGGTCAAATTAATCGAGATGGTCTTTGACCTTCTGAAGAACGAAGGCTTCTCCAAGAACAAAGTTGTTCAACGTCAGCTGTAGTAAAATTCTTAAATGTCACCACATTTTTCAATATGTCCATAAGCTTCCGTTTCTTCCTACCTTTAGATTTCATGTTTAACCTTGATTTAAACTTCACACACCTGTATATAAACAGTCGACTGAACTTGTAAAAGCAAACAGCAGGAAAGGTTTGAAAAATGACCATGAAAGCTGACTTACTCCCACCGGATACCAAATGTCCTATCGCAGGAAAAATTTGTCGTAAAATATATATATATACGATGTTACTCGTGATCGTGTTTGCATTCAATATATTTTTATGCTTTTATTTGCTTATATATTTATTCATCAGTTAACTGATCAAATTGTTTTTTCTATATATCATTTATCTATCAATTTGTAATTTTAACTATCTATCTATCTGTATATTCATATACTTATTCATTCATTTATTCATCTACTTATAAATTCATTTACTTATCGATTTATTAATTCATTTATTGATCTACCCATATTTTTTCTTATACTAATTTATTCATCTATTTATAAATTCATTTACTTATCGATTTATTAATTCATTTATTGATCTACCCATATTTTTTCTTATACTAATTTATCAATATATTCATTTAGATATTTATTTATTCATTGATATATTCATCCATTAATTTATTTCTTTATTTATTCATTTGTGTATATATTTTTCTATTGTTTATTTCTTCACATATTCATTTAATTGTATATTTACCTACTTTTTATTTATGTTCTCACCTTCTCACCACACCCCGAGGCAGGTGGATTGCCATGTCGGTTGTGATGCCTCACAGTTTCTCCAGCGGGAACATAAGAACATAAGAATATAAGAATGAAGGAGACTGCAAGAGACCTTAATGCCTACACTAGGCAGCTCCGTATCCATCACCACCTGTCATCCCCATCCATAAAGTTGTCTAATCGTTTCTTAAAACGATCTCTGTACCTCTCTTCTTCTTCAATTGCCTTTGTGTTCTCCACTCTTCTCTTCTTTCTGTCTCTTCTCTTCTTTGGTCTTCCCACCGGTCTTCTTCCTCTCGTTGTCCATTGGTAGTACCGTGGTGGATATCTTTCCATGTCCATCCTCATTAAGAACATAAGAACATAAGAATGAAGGAGACTGCAAGAGACCATAAGGCCTACACTAGGCAGCTCCGTATCCATCACCACCTGTCATCCCCATCCATAAAGTTGTCTAATCGTTTCTTAAAACAACTGATAGTTTCAGCGCTTACTACATGGTTACCAAGTTTATTCCATTCGTCGACCACCCTATTAGTAAACCAATTCTTGCCTATTTTCTTTTTAAATCTAAATTTGTCCAGTTTATAACCATTACTGCGAGTCCTGCCCTGTTGTTTTAATATGATGACCTTGTTTGCATCACCCTTGTTAAAGCCTTTGATCCACTTGAACACCTCTATTAGATCACCCCGCACTCTGCGTCTTTCCAGAGAGTGTAAGTTAAGGTGCCTAAGCCTCTTTTCGTAAGGTAAATTTATGAGTCCATGTATCATTATATGTCCATACCACCTCAGTTTATTTTTTTCCACAAATGTGATCCATCTTCCTATTAGTATATTTGTTTGATTATTGATTAATTCATATGTTAATTAATTTATCTATCATTATTAATTTTTCTATTAATTTGTCCATTCATTCATTTATTTACTTACCTTTGTAATTTTTTCTCCACAAATATTATCTATCTACCTATTTGTATATATGTTTATTTATTAATTCATATGTTTATTAATTCATCTATCATTCATCCATTATTTACCTATTCATTTGGTTATATATTCATTTGTTTATTTATTTATTCATTGATTTTCTTATTCATTCATGTATTCATGTATTTATCTATTTATTCATTTCTGTATTTATTATATTTCTTATTCATTTATCTATTCATTCAATTATTCATTTATTTTTTCTCGATGTAGAGACACCACGCTTGAGCTTGTACCGACACGTGGTTCACAAAATGATATTTATTTAGATGCTGAATCGACGTTGTCAACATTGCTCAAGCTGACAACAAAACAATTAAGTTCAGAATATATATGTGTATATATATATATATATATATATATATATAAATTTTTTTATATATATATATATATCTATATATATATATATTTTTATATATATATATATATATATATATATATATATATCTTTTTTCAACCACAAATCACTTTTAATTCCATGCCATCGCAGTCGAGACTGAAGAATCGCTCGATGGAGACAATCGTTGGAAATTGAAACGTGGACGAGCCTAGTATTCGAACCCAGATAACCCGTAACAAAGTTACAGTGACTGGGTTCGAATCCTCGGCTCCTCCACGTTTCAATTTCCAACGAATGCCTCCATCGAGCTATTCTTCAGTCTCGACTGCGATGGCATGGAATCAAAAGTGATTTGTGGTTGAAAAAAGATATCAATTGATCGCTGGGAACCATTCAGTGTAAATGTGTGTGTGTGTGTATATATATATGTATATATATATATATATATATATATATATACATATATATATATATTTATATATATAACATGCCATTTCTAGTCATGTTACCTTGGATTAAAATCAAGTTAATAGTCCTTGCAAATAATATTCGATAATTTCAGATAAAGTTTTACATCTCAATTACAAAACACTTTTATTTCATGCCTGGTAATGAAGCAAGCTCGTCGACACAATGAATATGTATAAGCTGATGTTCAGCATCCTACGTTAGTCACTGATAGATACAATTGGCTATTCAGACTCATGGTTATAAAAGAATTAATATAAAATCAACAAGAGCTCATGAAAGCATTACTCTTTGGAAAGAGACAACACTTGTCTGCTGCTTGTTATGGGATTATTTGAGCACTGAAATAATGACTTTGTTCAATCATGGCTAATCTTATATGAAAACATCCACAACAATGAATAAGGCTCCGCTTAATTAGTTTTCTTCTGATTTGTAATAGTTCATTTGCTTATATGCAAAAAAATGAAAATAATTTTAACATGATATTAAACTGCGTCATTGTTATCTATTTCTCTCTGGTTCCAGGAAGTTAGACAATGAGGTAAAACTGACAGATTCAGTGGCAATAACACGCTCCTCCCCACCCATCACCATATACACATACACATACATAGATACATAACCCGTTTAGCTACGCAGATACCTACACACAACCGATCATACACATACACACATGCACTCATGCCCCTCATACAAACATTCACAAATGCCCTCATGCATCCATTCTCATATGTCCACATACACACATACACATACGCACATGGCTCAACGGTCAAGCAGTATCGCTCACCACCGATACTTCAACGATCCGAGTTCGAGTCCCGTCCACGGCTGAAAATCTCATCATCACTGCTCTGCTAACCGGCACCTCAGCTTTCGTGGGCAAGGAGATAGGTATGTGCGTTTGCGTGTGTGTGTGTGTGTGTGTGTGTGTGTGTGCACACGTGCGTTTGTGTATGTATGCAAGGTATTACCATTACATGGGGCTGTATATGAGCTCTGGACTATCATCCGGGATAGGGGTAATAGTTGTCCATCGTGAGGCCAACAAGTGACCCAAGGCCGTGGTGAATTACATATATATGCGAACACACATGCATACGTACATACATACATACATACATACATACATACATACATACATACATATATGCATGCATATATACAAACATGCATACATACATATGTACATATGTATATACATACATAGATGCATACATACATACATACATATATACATACATACATACATACATACATACATACATACATACATACATATATACATACATACATACATACATACATACATACATACGTAAATAGATGCATACATACATATGCAAGCACATATGTAGTACATGCACACGTACCTACATACATATATACAATCATGAACAAATGCATTCATAAATACAGACATAAAC
>NC_134777.1:5814157-5816883 GCF_046742065.1 Oratosquilla oratoria
GTGTATAAGTCTGTGTCTTCAATGACGTGTTCATGGCACTTGTAGAATAAGTGTGTCTCATTTAAGCATTGTCATGTCACGCCAGGTTAAAGTCACATGATTTTTATATCACTTTCATTTGCTCCATAACATAACGAACAATATCGATATGTATTTTTCTGACTTTGGATAATTAATGCATTTAGAGGACTTAAGGAGTCTGTATGAAGGAGTGATTGTGCCAACAGCACTGTATGGGACAGAAACATGGAACATAAAAGAGGAAGAGAGAAGGAGTTTGAATGTGTTTGAGATGAGGTGTCTGAGAAGTATGATGGGGGTTACTAGGCTAGATAGAGTGAGAAATGAGGAGGTGAGGAGGAGAACAGGGTTGGAAAGGGAGTTGGGAGATAGGGTTGATGAAAGAGTATTAGGATGGTTTGGACACATGGAAAGAATGAGTGAAGAAAGACTAGTAAAAGAGGTATGGAAGGCAGATGTGGAGGGAGTGAACATGAGGGGACGTCCTAGGATGAAGTGGATGGATGGGTGAAGGGGGGCTTTGGGGAAGAGGGGAATGTCTGTTGAGGAAGGACGGGAGAGGACAGAAGACAGGGGTGAATGGAGAATGGTTGTATATGGATGATGTTGTGATGCATGAGGTGGAATGGGCGGGGGGATGGGGGGTGAGGTAGTATGTGTGAGTAAAATTTGACGCAGCCCGAAGGGATTTCTCCCCGTCTTCTCCTTTTATGCATGGGGGGACGGAGAGGGGGGGGTCGCCGATTTTATGAAGCGGCCTTGCTGTGGATGTGCTGTGTCTTGCGACACTGCTTCTGACCCAGGGCAGTGGACAAGGTGCAGGGATGACCCGTCATCCAGGAGATGCTAAGATAAGAGGAAGGGTGGAGGGGTGTGGAGTGTATTCAGGGATGGAATGGGTGGGAATGATTTTATGCCTTTTCCTTTTTGGCTACCTCCCTTGTGAGGGGGAAAAAGCCTTGGTATATGTATATATGTATGTATGTAAGTTGTAAATATATTTCTATATCTCTTTCTATGTGCTTTCGACCATACATAAATAATAAAACCAATGAATATTTTACTCTCACAGATAAGGAGTTTGTAAGTCCGTAAGATGGTATCAAATTTGATTTCTATTATTTTTTCTTGATACTTTCGTAAATTTCAATTCACCTATTTGTGTTTGTTTTGGTTAATCATATGATTTCATTAGGACAAATATGCTGCCTTACCAATCTGGCTTTGTTACATTTGATCCGGCTTTTATTAAACCAACTCACGAATTCATTTATTTTCAGTTTATGCAGACTGCGTCTGCTAACATTTTCAATAACTCTACTGTGATTAGTGTGATATGCACGTCATATTAATTGTGAATCTATATTTATCAATATTTCTAGAATTCTAAGTTAATATACCGCTTTATATCTTTATATTCATTTATCTCTCTCTCTCTCTCTCTCTCTCTCTCTCTCTCTCTCTCTCTCTCTCTCTCTCTCTCTCTCTCTCTCTCTCTCTCTCTCTCTCTCTCTCCCACGCGCGCGCGCGCACACGCACCCAACCACCCACCCGCACGCACACACACACTCGCACGCACGCACGCACGCATGTACACACACACACACACACACACACACACACACACACACACACACACACACACACACACACACACACACACACACACACACACACACACGCACACGTACACACATACACACACATATACACAGTGCCTACTTATCTCCCAGCTTGTCTGTGTACCACCATTTCTGCCAGTCTCTTTGCCTCTTTGCCTGTACGTCTTCCTATATGTATGTGTGCCTTCCGGACTCTTGTCCTTGAATATAGCGTCCCGTGTACTAATACACCTAATTATCTACATAAATTTTAATCATCGCAGCTATTTTCCAATCCCCATCTCCTCTATTCGTTTTCTTCTTTATATTTGGCATCGTCTTTTCCAGGTAACAGAATGAGTCTTATATTGGCAATAAGTTAGGTGACACACTCCCTTTTCAGATCGGAGGAAATTAAGAGATCACGTTCGAGTTGTTCCAAACATTCATCTCCTATCATTGGTACCACCGTGGTCTATCCCATTTATTGTTTAGGTCGGTGGTCCCCAAACTGTGGGTAAATTACCTCCTGGGTGGGAGGTAACACATTTTCGGGGGTAATTGAGGGCTGAAAAAAAAAATGAAAATAAAATAAAATAAAATAAAATCAAGAAAACATTACGGTACCCGGCATTAGGATTAAGGTTAACTTAGTACGTATAATTGTAAAACTAAAAAAAAAAAAAAAAAGTTTGGGAACCCCTGGACTTAAGGTGTTCAATATCTCTCACAGAGTTCCTTACTCTCCTGATGAGCTTATTTGTCAAGAAGATTTTACATTTGGGTTATGAATACGCTTCTCAGAGCAATTTATATATTTCGTGGTGGGTACTGGTTCTCGCACCATACTTCCCTACATTAACAAAACCTTAGATGTCAGTCGTATCTGCGTATCATGCTCTGGCCTTGGATTCCTTTGTCGACGAAAGTCTCGTCTTAATCGTGATTAATGTCTACGCTCGTTAGTTGCATGAAAATCAAAGCTCTTTTACATCACCCCCTCTCATTACATCCATCTCTTTCTCTCTTTCTCTCTCTCTCTCTCTCTCTCTCTCTCTCTCTCTCTCTCTCTCTCTCTTTCTCTTTCTCTCTATCTATCTATCT
>NC_134777.1:5817383-5819883 GCF_046742065.1 Oratosquilla oratoria
GACTGATCTAAACACTTCTTTTAAGTATTTTCGCTTTCCTCCATATAAGATAAACAGTCAACAGGTAACTGTTCCTTTGTTCATCGTGCTCCCATCTGCAGATGTAGAAAGACTTTTATGAATCAAATCAATTACATAATAATTGCTTTCTACCGTGAGAAATATGTGATGGCTGAACAACCTTTACTAACTGGTGTGAGGAAGGCGTCATCAACACTTCAAGCAGTAATTATGATCATGGTTATTGTGTACCTAATGTATATAAACGGATGACTTTAATATAATATATATTATAATACAATTTATTATATAGTATATATTATATAGTATTATATTATATATATGTATATATATACAATATATATAATGTGTGTGTGTATTTGTTATTTATATACGGTTACACACATATGTAGGTACATACAGTAGTATATATATATATATTAACGTACGTGTGTGTGTGTGTAGTGTGTGTGAGTGTGTTGTGGTGTGTGTGGAGTGTGTGTGTGTATGTGTGTGTTGTGGGTGTGTGTGTGTGTACGTGTGTGTATATTCACTATGGTCAATGTATATCACCTTGGTCTTTGGATCAACGGTGTTGGGACTCGTGATCGACAGCTATCTATTTCCCTCCTGGACAGAAGTAGACTGTGTGTTGGGTGTGTGTAGTGGTGTGTATGTTGTAATGAGTGTATGTTGTTGTGTGTGTATGCAAAAGTGAACCACTGGAAAAAAAATAAAGGAAGCGCGTAGCAGATGTAACATTTTGGAGAATAAGGTTGGGGGTGGGGCCCTTTTTATTTTTTCTGCTTTCATTTAGTTATTTTTCTTTAGTTCCCAGAGTGATCCAATACTTTTGCTTTATAATCTAAAAAACACATTCGAGATTCTAATAAAGTTATCTATAATTAAGCTCGATTATTATCGAGTTTCCATACTTTTCTTCATTCTTTCTTAAACTAAATGAGAAAGAATGTAAGAACCAATTCATAAACTCATATGAACTGTTAGTTAAGAAGGGAGTCAAGAAATGCAACTTGTACGAAGCTAATTGTTCTTGCTGTCTGAGACTTCTTGAAACCATTTACGCACCAGGAGTGACCATACATCAGTCTTACCATATGTTTGACGTTTTGGACCCAGCAGGGACTTCTTCAACAAATAACCACAGTTTGAGAAAACATATTACATAACGCATTTTTATGTTTGTTTTCTCCCCTAAAGCTCAGAGGGCTATATAAAGGAAATAAATGTGTTTTCTTAAACTGTGTTATTTCTGGAAGAAGCCCTGCTGGGCGAAACGTCAAATTATATTGGATCCCATTACTTTCTAGCGGTTTAGGAGCCCTCAATCGCACTCAACAGTGCTGTTTTTTTTTTTATTTTTTTCTTTTTTTTTTTTATTGCAAGTCTCGAATGAGACTGGAGTGCTTTTACTCATTAGTCCTCCACACGATCCCCATCATGAGTCAGTTGCGTCCATCTTTCTCTCGGTATCTTCTTCTCCATCTGCAATCAATGTTCTGAATGACAACAGACCCTCTTGACCGTTCTTCTCACTCACACAAGTCTCAATGAGTTAAGTTTTTTGTCCACGAAACAAAAGAAATCCAAATATGAATACAAAAAGTCCACCTTTAATGGGGACATACCTACAATCCTCAAGGGGTTTTGTAATCAGCTTATCCAAAAATATTTTGTTGCTACGAGACTGCTTAGTATTTTTAGGTCTTTATTATTACTAAAGAATCCATTAACTATATCTCGAAATGCATACCACTCCTCTCTTTCGGCATCACTCGTTGCATTCTCAAGTTATCCTGACTTCAACATTTTCCTTACTTGCGGGCCAGTAAATATACCACCCTTAACTTTGGCCTCTGATAGCTTTGGAAAGAGTAGAAAAATCTCTTGAAATACTTTTCTACCATGATATAATGCTTTCACAAACTGACCTAGTTGAATAAGATGTAAAACCTACATTGCAGAGTTTCTTTTATACAGTTCATTTCCTCAAAACTACAATCCACCTAGAAACATAGGAAGAAATGTCCTCTAGTTTTGCTATTATATTTTTTGTCTATCTATTTTACCTTCCCGTGCGTCTGTAGAAATATCTATACCATAAAATAATCACTTGGGTTTGATTATTTGAGTTCTGTAGTGGACCACATCAGTGTTCCGTCGGAGATTGTAGTTGTTTTGGGTGAATCGAGTGGTATCAAGGAACCTTACCTTTACATATGTATTTCAAATGACTCAATTAAGAACCTCAATAAAAATATGTGCAAACTTTCTAACTCCAGACCAGGTTCTGAATAACACCAATCTTTTACAGATCACGAATTACGTAGTCTACCGATACTGTAGCTCATTTCTACCAAATGCAACCCTGGTATAAGAATCAAAGTCCTTAAAACTCTATCAAATTGCACGAAAGCTTAGCAGCAACAATATTTTGATGATTTCTCGACAGAGCAACTCTTTGAGGAATCTTTGTTTG
>NC_134777.1:5839883-5849883 GCF_046742065.1 Oratosquilla oratoria
CTAGGGGTGGTTAAAGGAATTAGTGGCTGAGTTTGGGAAGGTATGCGATAGGAAAAAATTGAAGACGAATGTGGTTAAACGCAAGGTAATGAGATTGTAAATGAAGAGCATGGAAGCAATTTGGAAGCAATTCTTAAATAAGATATGCTAGAGGAAGATGATAGCTTTAGATATTTGGGATCGCAAGTGACACGAAGGGTAGAGGTGGAGGTAAATTGTAGACTGAGAGAAGCAAGCAAATATCTTTGGGGGATTAAAATTCTCATGAGAAATAGGCATTTGGGGATGGATGGAAAGAGAAGATTATATCAAGGGCCGATTGTGCAGACGGCATTGCATGATGCAATACATGGAATTTAAGAGAGGTAGTTATCATTCATCAACATTTATTAAAAATCAATTAATACAATGTTATTAATAATAATTTACCAGGTAATTAACATTCATCAACATTTATTACAAATTAAATAGTACAATGTTATCAATAATAATTCACTAGGTAATTATCATTCATCAACATTTATTAAAAATCAATTAGTACAATGTTATCAATAATAATTCACCAGGTAATTATCATTCATCAACATTTATTAAAAATCAATTAGTACAATGTTATCAATAATAATTCACCAGGTAATTATCATTCATCGACATTTATCAAAAATCAATTAGTACACTGTTATCAATAATAATTCACCAGGTAACACCATTCGCCTTGAAGGAAACTGTGAACTATTGAAAACAAAAAAAGACTAAACCTAAAAACCTCTTATATACATACATACATATACCAAGGCTTTTTCCCCCTTTCAAGGGAGGTAGCCAAAAAGGGAAAGGCATAAAATCACTCCCACCCATTTCATCCCTGAATACACTCCACACCCCTTCCACCCTCCCTCTCATCTGAGCACCTCCTGGATGACGGGTCATCCCTGCACCTTGCCCACCGCCCTGGGTCAGAAGCAGTGTCGCAAGACACAGCACATCCACAGCAAGGCCGCTTCATTTAATCGGCGACCCCCCCCCCTCTCCGTCCCCCCCTTGCATATAAGGAGAGGACGGGGAGAAATCCCTTCGGGCTGCGTCAAAATTTGCTCACACATACTACCTCACCCCCCACCCACCCCGCCCATTCCTCCTCATGCCTCTTATATACCTACTTGAAAATTATATTCTGGCTACCTTGAGACAAACCTATCCAACTTGGAGAAATACCATGCAGTCGAGGGTTAAAAAAAAAAAAGTTCCTCGAGACGTTGGCGCCCACAGCCGTAAAGTATTTCTCCCAAAGGATTTAAAGCTTTTGCGAGTCTCCCTAATTCCTCACCCGGTGGCGTTCTCGAGACCAGTGAAGGAATTCGAACCACTTTCTAACATGAAGGGAATGTGTGAATGTTGCATGAGGGTTTCTGTGTATATAGTATGTGTTTTTCTTTAACATTTCTGAATGTGTGAATGTTGCATGAGGGTTTCTGTGTATGTGTTTTTCGTTAACTTTTCTGAATGTGTGAATGTTGCATGAGGGTTTCTGTGTATGTGTTTTTCTTTAACATTTCTGAATGTGTGAATGTTGCATGAGGGTTTCTGTGTATGTGTTTTTCTTTAACATTTCTGAATGTGTGAATGTTGCATGAGGGTTTCTGTGTATGTGTTTTTCTTTAACATTTCTGAATGTGTGAATGTTACATGAGGGATTCTGTGTATGTGTTTTTCTTTAACATTTCTGAATGTGTGAATGTTGCATGAGGGTTTCTGTGTATGTGTTTTTCTTTAACATTTCTGAATGTGTGAATGTTGCATGAGGGTTTCTGTGTATGTTTTTTTCGTTAACATTTCTGAATGTATGAATGTTACATGAGGGTTTCTGTGTATGTAATATGTGTTTTTCTTTAACATTTCTGAGACCTTTAGAATGTTTAAACACTGTATGACGTTTTACTGAACAGCTGGTATAGGTAAGCATCATAAATCAGTTTTTAATATGAGGGGAATGTGTGAATGTTGCATGAGGGTTTATGTGTATGAAATATGTAATTTTCTTTAACATTTCTGAGACCTTTAGAATGTTTAATTGCTGTATGAAGTTTTACTGAACAGCTGGTATAGGTAAGCATCAGAAATCAGTTTTCAATATTTATGAAGTGTATAATATATGTAATATTCTCCAATACATTCACACATTCAGAAAAGATATCTGACACATTTGAACTATACTAATATTCTCAACACATTCTGAATGTACAAATGTTATATATATTTCCAACACTATCGAAATATATGTCCAATGAATTTTCCAAAACACTCCTACATTCAGTAAAAATGTCCAACTTATAAAATGTTGTATATAGTTTGCCAACACGTGGAATATATAAATGTTTCATAAATGTTAAAGACGCACGCGGAATGTGTGTTTTGCTAAATTCCTCCGATATAGTCAGAATGTGGAGTATTAAGGCTTCCAAAATCATAAAAGAATCTATACATTTTTACTATAAGCACTATTTGAAAAGACATTTAAACTATGTGGAACGTATGTTACAAGATTTCCAACATGCTTGGAATGTGTTATATTTAGAAGTCTACTGCCTTATTAGAATGTCCGTGTATTCTTAAGGGTTCAAACATTTTGAAAAGGAGTAAGCTCTGATTAAAAAAAATAAATAAAAAAAATGTGATTATTGAAATTACCTCTTACTCCATCACTCACTCACTCCTCTTCCTCCTCTTCCTCTTCCTCCTCCTCGTTCTCCTCCTCCTCTTCCTCCACTAACCTTTTACTTCCACCTACACCACTTTCTTCTTCTCTTCTATCTCTACTGTTTTATTTTCCATTTTCAACACTTCTAATCTCAATCAACTACTTCCACCTTCAACTCTACTTTCACTTTCCATTCACCACATCCATCTCCACCTCCACCACCTCAATCTCCATCTCCACCACTTCCACCTACACCTTCCCTTCTTCCACCTCCATTTCCACCAATTCCACTCCCACCAACACCACTTTCACCTCCACCTTCTTCCCTTTCACAAACAAAAAGGATTACAAAGGCGGAGCATGCCGACAGGAGACCTTTTGGTCCATATCTAGGTCGGATGCGAAGAAAAAAAATCATAATGATAATAATAAATGAATAAATAAAAACTATGATAATGTAAATAACAAATAAAATACATAAATAAATGCATAGGTATAGTTAGATAATAAACAAACAGGTAAATAGTAAATAATAATAGATTGACATATAACTAATAATAAATGAAAATCAGACAGACAAATGATAACAAAACAAAAACAAATAATATAAAATAAATTATAGTCATTACAGCATCTTGCAGCATTTTACAGCATCCATCTTCCCACCCCATTTCCACCACTTCCACCACCACATTCACCACCTCCACCTCTACCAATTCCATCTGCAGTTCCACTTTAACTTCCCCAATTTCTCCCTTCCAATCCACCACTTCTGCCTCCACTTACACAACCTTCACCTCCATGTCCACTTCATCCACTTCAGTCTTCAGCTCCACAGTCCCTTCTTTCTTTGTAACTTCCATCTCCTCCACCATTTCTATCCACACCTTTACCACTTCCACTTTCACCTTCTCCACAACTTTCGCCACCATTATATCCACTACTTCCACTTCGAGTTCCTCTTTCACCATCTTACGTCCTTCAACTCCACCGGATCCACCTTCACCACCTCCACCTCCACCATTTACACTTGCAACACTTGCAGTTCCATCTACACTGTTTCCACCTCCGACTCCACATCCACTTTCAGCTCCATCTCCACCGCTTTTACTTCCACCTCCACCACTCCAGACTCCATCGCTTCCAACTCCACCATTTCTACTCCCATCTCCACCACTTAAACCTCTACTTCTCCACCACTTCCACTTCCACCTCCACCATCTTTGCCCTCCACCTCACCTCCACTTCCTCAATCAAATCCACCTACACCTAACTTCAACCTTCTCCACTACTTCAATCTCCACCTCCACTTTCATCTCCATCGCCACCATTTTGCTTACGCCTTTACTAATTTCACTTCCACCTACTCCACTCTCATCTCCACCTTCATCTCCACCAATTCCACCTCCTCCTCTAATCACCTCCACCACCACGTACACTTCCATCTCCACCTTAACCACTTCGATCTTTGCCTCCACCTTCATCTCCACCTTCACTTCCAGATCCACCTCAAACTCCTGAAACGCTTCCATCATCATATTGTGTTAGCGTGGTATGATTGTATAACAAATTATCGTACATTGTACTGGTGTGTTGCTTATTTGGGGAATTATATGTTTCCCCCTCTTTATCAAATTGTCATTTGTTTTGTTGTTTATTGTTTTATTATTTATTGTAATTATGTGTACATTATGTATATTTGTAATTATATTGGATATCGCAAATGCGATGCGCGTCTTTTTTTTTTTGCGCCAATTTGGAGCTTGGCGTGATTTGAAAGCCAGCCCTCGTTGTTTACACACGTATTCGTTGTCAGTATCTGAGATTACAGTGTGATTCCCACAAATGACTTTTATTGCCACCCAGTACAATATCCACCACTTCCACTTTTTCACTTCTACCTTCGCATCCACCAATTCTTTCTCCACTTCCACCTCCACTTCTACCGATTCCTCATCTATCTCTTCCACCACTTCCACCTTCTCAACTACTTTCACTTCCACCTTTGCCTTCTGCAACACTCCCAACTCCACCTTTTTTACATCTTCCACCTCCACCTCCACTTCAACCACCTCTCCCACCTACATTTTCTCCACCACTCCGAACTCCACCTTCTTTAAATCTTCCACCTCCACTTTCTCCACCACTCCGAACTCCACCTTCTTTACATCTTCCACCTCCACTTCAATCACCTCTCCCACCTCCACTTTCTCCAACACTCCCAACTCCACCTTCTTTACATCTTCCACCTCCACCTAAATCACCTCTCCCACCTCCACTTTCTCCAACACTCCCAACTCCACCTTCTTTACATCTTCCACCTTCACCTTAATCACCTCTCCCACCTCCACTTTCTCCAACACTCCCAGCTCCACATTGATTACATCTTCCACCTCCACCTCCACCTCTCCCACCTACACTTTCTACAACAATTCTTCCTCTGTCTCTTCCATCACTATCATCTGTACCTCGTGCATCCACGTAAATCTCTTCCACCTCTACCCACTCCACTACGATCCTCCATTTCCTCCACCACGTCCACCTCCTCTTCCACTTCTACATCCTCTACTAATTCCACCACCACCGTTTTCACCAACATCTCCAGCACTTCCACTTTCATCTCCTCCACTACGTCTACCACCTTTCCTCCTACATCAACCTCAACCAGTTCTATCACCAACACTTCTAGACTTACCACTTCCACCTCCACCTTCATCGCATCCACCTTCACCTCCACTTCTTCCTCCTCCACTTCAGTTTCTAACTCCACTATTTCCACCTCCATTTCCAATCCTTTCACCAGTTCTGCCTCCACCTTCTCCATCACTTATGCATTCACCTCCTCCACCACTTCCACTTTCTCCTCCATCATTTTCATCTTCATTTCCTCCCATCACTTCCACCACCAATTCAAAACTTCCTTCCCTCATATCCTCCTCCATCTTGTTTTCCTCCTCTCCATCTTTTTTTCATTTTTTATTATTGGTCCTCCATCTCTTCTTTTACCTTCTTCGTTTCTCATTCCTCTTTGTCTTTTTCTTTTATTTTTTCTTCTTGCTCTGTTTCCTCACTCTTCCATTCGTCCATCTAATTCTTCTATTTTTCTAGCTCTTCCATATCTTATTGTCTTCTTCCTCCTCCTCATACACCTCTTTCTTATCTTCCTCCTCCTCCTCCTCTTCCTCCTCCTCCTCCTCCTCCTCCTCCTCCTCCTCCTCATCATTTTTTTATTATTGGTCCTCCATCTCTTCTTTTACCTTCTTCTTTGCTTCTCATTCCTCTTTGTCTTTTTCTTTTATTTTTTCTTCTTGCTCTGTCTCCTCACTCTTCCATTCGTCCATCTAATTCTTCTATTTTTCTAGCTCTTCCATATCTTATCGTCTTCTTCCTCCTCCTCATACACCTCTTTCTTATCTTCCTCCTCCTCCTCCTCCTCCTCCTCCTCCTCCTCCTCTTCCTCCTCCTCCTCCTCCTCCTCCTCCTCCTCCTCCTCCTCCTCCTCTTCCTCCTCTCTCCATCATATTCCATCACTACCCTCAGCCGCGAACTCTTTAATCCTGTCAATACCAAGGAACTCTATATCGATTCTGTAATAACAAACACCTGAGGTTTTCACTCCCTTGAGGGTCGGACAGCCAGCCCGATCCATCAAGGCCATGATCAGATTCTGTTTCTTTGCCCCCAAACGGTATAATGAAATCAAGTGCAGACTTACGAACTCGAGTTCGGAGAACGAGACGCTTCGAAGATGGGTACAAGACTTCTGAGGTTTGCGCCGGGCGGTCGTGTCATTCGAATTTGCATTTCCCCCATCAGTTCTCGTTTTTTTTTGTTTTTTGTTTTTTTCAAGACACCTTCCCATCTAGGTGTGTTATGTTCAGATTCGCCTCTTACTGATAGACGTCAAGACCATGGATTGATTCCAAATATCTATCAATAGTTGAACGAGAGAATCAAACCCCCGCATGGTATTTTTCTATTTCAATTTCCTAATGATAAACATCGATTAGGTTGTCAATCTCTACGTTATTCCTTTCTTCTACTTTATCTTTCAACCTTTTCGTTCCAACCTGTTCATTTTCTTCGCAGCATATATTACTCTGTAGGGGACAGACTTTGTTATATTGTCAATATTGTAATTAAATCGATATTGGGAAAGAATTATACCGGATCTGAGTTTTTCCTTCCAACGTGGAAAAGTTCCTTCGTCATCTTTAAGTGAGCCAGATCGGCTTAACTGTTTGAAAGGAATCCGAATGTCAGAGAAAGAGAGAGAAAGAGAAAGAGAGAGAGGGGAGAGAGGAGAGAGAGAGAAAGAGAGAGAGAGAGAGAGAGAGAGAGAGAGAGAGAGAGAGAGAGAGAGAGAGAGAGAGAGAGAGAGAGAGAGAGCAAAAAAAGAGAGAGAAGGAGAGAGAAGTTACTCTGTCAAACGCCAGACTCTTTCCTTCAGGTGTGTGGCAGCCCTTAGGTTAGGATGGAAGCGAATCTACCTTGATTTTTTTTTTTTTTTTTTTTTTTTTTTTGCAAAAGAGGTCTCGCCATTATATTTCTATATTTCTTCTCTTCATCTCCTCTTTCCATCACATTCTAGTTCCCTCTCTCTATCTCTCTCTCTCTCTCTCTCTCTCTCTCTCTCTCTCTCTCTCTCTCTCTCTCTCTCTCTCTCTCTTTCTCTCTCTCTCTCTCTCTTTTTCTCAGGGGCATTGGGTTCTTCGTGGTTAAAGCTTTCGAGTCCTACACCTTTTACAACCAATTCGTCTTCATCAATCTTAACTCGCTCCTAATTCATCAGCACTACATTTCTTACGTTTTTAGGAAACAGGAGTCTTTTGATGTATACATATATATATATATATATATATATATATATATATATATGTATATGTATATACATATATATTTATATATATATGTGTATATATATGTATATATACATATATATATATATATATATATGTGTGTGTGTGTGTGTGTGTGTGTGTGTGTGTGTGTGTGTGTGTGTGTGTGTGTGTGTGTGTGTGTGTGTGAGAGAGAGTATTTGGCTTACCAGAAAGACACAGGGAAGCCTTGTCCGCTTTAAAGAAGCTTGACAACATCATCATCATCACAAAAACGGATAAAGGTGGTAATATCGTTATCATTGATCAATCTGTTTATGTTAAGAAAGCTTTTGAGTTGCTCAGTGATTCGGCCACATATGAGAAACTCAACAAAATCCTCTTAAGAACGCAGCCGCTGAATTCAACAGGCAAGTTCGTAATATCTCAGTTGATAAATGTATTAATGATTTGAAAATTACCAACCTAAAGCTCCCATATATTTATGGTCTCCCTGAAGTTTACAAACCAGACGTTTCCCTTAGGTTCATTATTTCCAACCGCGGCTGGCGGACTTATTATCCCCATATGTTGGGAAATTGTCTAACTTCCATATCTCCAAATCATGTGATTTCATTTCAGAAATTAAAAATATGAGGGTACAGGGTTTAAGGCTCCTCAGTTTTGATGTTTGCTCATTATTTATTAATGTTGAACATATTCTTACTTTTTTGGAATCCAAACTGCAACCGTTTCAAGACAATTTCACTCTACCTGTCAACAAAATTCTTGATTTAGTTCGCCTTTGTGTTTCTTCAAATGTGTTTTCCTTTCAAGACCAATTCTTTCTTCAAAAATCCTGTCGCAGTATGGGTTCTAATTTAGCTCCTGTTTTTGGCCGATTTATACATGGAATATTTTGATTGTGCCCTTTTACCCACCATCAAACCGCCCGAAATTATTTGGCTCCGGTACGTGGACGATATCTTTTCGGCGTGGGACGACAGTTGGGGTTCATTTGAAGTGTTCCATGATAAATTGAACCAATTGACCCCGAACCTTAAATTCAAAACTGAATGGGAGGAAGGTCACCAAATCCCTTTCTTGGACATTTCAATAAGAAGATTTGATGATAATTCACAGTTTACAGTGTACCGTAAACCCACCCACTCAGGGAGTTACCTTCACTTATTTAGTAATCACCCTGATTATGTCAAGAAAAGTGTTGCCTCTGGTCTTTTCTTATGGGTTTTCAGGATCTGCAGTTCTCAATTTCTGGAAAAAGAAATTGAGGTGATCAAATGTCAACTCAGGAAGTGGGGATATCCACCTCGGTTTCTGGACCAAACCCTTAGTAAGGCTAGAGCCAACCATTTCAAAATTTCCGTCCCCTCTAGTCATCACCGCTCCTTTAAATATATCTTAAAAATTCCCTATAGTAAACCATCAGTTCTTCTACTAAGTTTTCTTATGAATGTCTCACTATTGCTTATCACTATCCCAACACTGTGCGTAAGCAAATTGTGAACATTCAACAAAAACTGAAGGAAGTAGTCACCCGGTGTATATTGTTTGCCCTGCCAAGATTGTGATTTGGTGTACTTGGGTCAAACCGGGAGAGACTTGAGCACTGGATTGGCAGAGCATAAAAGATCAGTTAGGTATGGGCAGGAAAATTTGGCCGTATTTCTTCGTGTTGAAAATAAGAAACATTCTTTCGACTGGAGTAAGGCCAGATCCCCAGGTAATATGTCCTTGATGAGGTCGGAGCGAAGGTTGAGTGATGGTAAGGTAAAGTCTGATTGCTTTTGACATGGATTTCTTGGCAGCCATCAAAGTTATGCAGTCTGGGGACCACTTCCTTTCAAAACCTTCGGAGGTATTAAAATTTGGAATACATATTTTAGGAAGGTATAGTGTAGTAGCATATTTTAACCCACTGTCGGAGAATGAAATAAGATGGACAGAAAATATAAAATATATATATCTCGACCACTATCTGTTGTCCTCTTCAGCAGAATGATACATAGTGTGGAGTATGAGAATATATATAGCTGAGAGGGGTACATTTGGGACAGGGAAAGGGGTGGACTCAGGTTATTTTATGGTCCTTGATGAGGTCGGGTGAATGTTAGCTAATGACGAGGTCAAGTCCGACTGCTTTTGAGATGGATTTCTTGGCAACCATCCAAGTTATGCAGTTTGGGGTCCACTGACCTTTGACCTTTAGAGGTATTGAAATTAGGTATATGTTTAATCAGGGAGGATTCAATAATTTTTCTTCGAAAGCTGCAGTGGGATTTATAGACGATGGCGGCATTACACCAATCCATGTGATGATCCCCTTTGCTAATATGTAGGAACACTGCGGAATTCACTTGACCATATTTGATGGAGTTTTTATGTTCTATAATTCTTGTAGTCAACTCTCTTCCTGTTTGGCCCCAGCACACTTCTTCACAGTCTTTACAAGGTAGTTTGTAAA
>NC_134777.1:5854883-5872383 GCF_046742065.1 Oratosquilla oratoria
CTTTAAACAATGACCATTTCGTCGCTCCAGTCTTATAGTCGGCTTGCCCTATGTTTACATGATTAATCGATCCAGCCTTTCATTTTTTAAGTTTATCACTTATAATTATAGATCACATGGCTCTCTGTCTTTTTACGTCAGACATATTTACATCTTTTTAGACAATGACCATTTCGTTGCGTCGACTCCTTATTGTACGTATTAAACGTGAACGTGATGCAGTGGGCTCTTCCTTCATCCAGCTATCGAGCACGAGCACTAGTCTTGTTTTGTCTCCTGAGTCAGTTGCACTGTTGGAGCCTTACGTATATCCAATATATTTTAAACAAGATTACTCTGAGTCCCTTCATCACGTTTTCAAAGTAAATTATTTTTAACGAAGAACGTAGTATGGCGCAGATGTTTTGAATCTACTTTTATATCTCTCATTGATCATACAAATAAAAAACAATGGATTTTTTTTTACAATAAATAAACCTTTAGCAATTTTGATAACAAAGTAACAAGCAATTTAAGCAAATTGTGTTTACACCAGTTTCATTCTGGTTTCTTCCCGCAAGCTCGGGTTATATAAGGAGTCAGATGTTTGTCCACTATGCTATTTCTGAAGAAGCTCTGCTGGGTGAAACGTTAAATACATTGGATCCCATACTCTGACCCCCGATAAGATCCGCAAAGTCCTGGTTCTATCTTAGTTAAGGCAAGAGACATAAAAGTTATTTCATTGTCTGGTGTACACATCTCGAATCGTAGTACCACGATGTGCAGACGTCTCTAACCGCTATTTCATCAATTATCTAATCATTTCAATGCAGCGGGATGAAACAGCTTGATGAAGATCCATGAAAAACAGTTGTATGTCACCACAGGAAACACCATATGTTTCATATTACTCTAAACTTTATTTCCAACCAATGTCTATAAGACCTAGCTCTTCTCAACTCCTTCCATAATTGGTAGCACTTCACTTTTATTCTGCCTGCTGCCAGACTTTTTCATTCATCTCCGTGACAGTCACTCGGCAACATTAGTTGAATTTAGCCTTCCTGCAATGGATGTTACTTTCCATGTACTCTGTCACACGATTTTTTTTTTTTTTTTTTTTTTTTGTCTCCGTGGCATTCTTCGTTAGTGAAGAGATTAAAGTGTCTCTGAACATATGACAATTGACCTAAATCATATCTTCTCACACTTTTTTTGTTTTTGTCTCCGTGGCATTCTTCGTTAGTGAAGAGATTAAAGTGTCTCTGAACATATGACAATTGACCTAAATCATATCTTCTCACACGTATGCATGTGTAAGATATGAGGGCATGCCATGAAAAATATTCTAAGCGTGAGGTGTCTTTCGTGGACATTCCAAGAAAATGCAATAATCAATGTTCTCACGTTGTGTTATTCTCCAGTTGTTTCAGAGATTTTTTTTTCCCTTCGGGTTAGCTTTCTTCCTCTTTATTCTCTTTTTTTATGTGTCTTTGAACACGGCACATGAGGGGGCGAGGACCTTTGACATTTTTTTCAAGACACCTTTAGAATTTTTCAAAAGGGGACTTGCTATTCTATTTCTTAACATAAATCATTTCTTTAGATCTTGACTATCCAAAGGAACAAGTACCAAGAATTTAAACGAAGCCAATGCTTGACTATCTTTTTAGTTTAGAATTTTTTGACTGAAATAACTCAGCACTTTTACTTTTAAAGAAATTGAATGGGCACTTTTAAGAGTGATATCTTCAACCACACGATTATATTTAGTTTCGATATACCACTGGGTAATGCTTTAAGGTTCTTAGGACCTAGAATGATTCCTTCAGGTTTTTAAGATTGAGTTTATTTCATTAGGGTCTTCAGGAAGATCTCTCTTAGGCTTTTGGAAAACTATCTGGGTCTAAGATTTATATGAAAAAAAAATCTGATTCATTAAGGATTTTGGTAAGAACAATAAGTCTAAAACATAAGGGAAGCACTGAAAGACAAAATTAGAATATATAAGTGAATTTCAGTTACCACCTGATAATGAATATTATGTTATATCATATCATATTGTATTATATGATGTTATATAACATTATTATATCATATTATATCATATCACATCATATCATAAATTAATTCATTATGTTATATTTATTAATATTATATTATATATTGTATTATAGTATATTACATTATATTATATTGTATTATATTATATTATGTTATATTATATCATATTATATTATATTGTATTATATTATATTATATTATATTTTATTATATTATGTTATATTATATTATATTATATTATATTATATTATATTATATTATATTATATTATACTAGCCAAATTACCCGCTCGTTGCTGCGGGCAAATGATTATCATTTTAATTTAGATAAAATTTGTGGAGAAAAGTTACACGTATCAATATAACTCAACAGAAAATGTAACAAAAATAGAATGTTAAGAAATTAAGAAAAAAAAATCAATTTGAGGACGGAGACGCCCTTTAGAAATAAAATATGCTTATCCAAGTAGCCTGGGTTATGGTGAACATGATTATGATTTTGAGGGGAGTTCGCGAACAAACAGACGGAGGCTACTACTTTATTATAGTAGGTACCTTAGGTTATAAGGTTTCAGAATGTATATAGTTATAGGGGTCTATCTGCAAAAACCTAGGAGTTCGTGAATTAAAATCCTAACCTAACCATACCCCACCTAACTTTAACCCTTAATCCTGACCAAGATATTTTTTTTAATGAAATATAGTTATCCAGGTACCTGTCGTGATAGGTTATCAGAATATATGTGGTTATGGAGGTCTATCTCCAAAGCCCTAGGAGGAGTTCGTGAACAAACAGACAGACAAATGAAAGATAGTTATCCAAGTACCTTGGGTTATAAGGTTTCAGAATATATGTATATGGTTATAGGGGTCTATCTGCAAAAACCTAGGAGGAGTTCGTGAATAATACCTAACCTAACCATACCCCACCTAACTTTAACCCTTAACCCTAACCATTTTTCTAATGAAATATAGTTATCCAAGTACCTGGAATAATAGAGTATTAGAATATATATATGGTTATGGGGGTCTATCTCCAAAACCCTAGGAGTTCGTGAACAAACAAACAGACAGGCAGACAGAGGGTACTACTTTGTTATGATAGATTATATTATGTTATATTATATCATATCATATCATATTATATCATATTATACTATATTTTACTGTGTTGTACTATTTGATATTATATTTTATTATATTATATGATATTACATTATATCGTATCGTATTACGTTTGATCATATTATATCATATTATATTATGCTATGTTACATTATATTATATCACATTACATTACATCATATTACATCATGTTACATTATATCATATTACATAAAGGCCTATGACAGGGTAGACAGGAAGGCATTGTAGGAGATACTGCAGATGTATGGGAGAAGAGGAAAACCGTTAAGAGCAGTCAAGAGTTTTTACGAGAGTAGTTGAGCCTCTGTTAGATTTAGAAATGGACAGAGTTAGTGGTTTGAGATCAAGGTCAGACTTCGCTGGGGATGTGCTATGTCTCCCTGGCTGTTTAATTTATACATGGATGGGATGGTGCGAGAGGTAAACACAAGGGTAATGGGCCGGGGATTGGAGATGGTTAAAGAAAATGGAGAAAAGTGGGAGGTGAGCCAGCTGTTGTTTCCTGACGACACTGGGCTGGTGGCAGGATCAGAGGATGGATTGAGAAAGTTAGTGACAGAGTTTGGGAAGGTGTGCAAAAGAAGGAAGTTGAAGATAAATGTGGGTAAAAGTAAGGTGATGAGATGTACAAGGGGAGAATGTGGCCGTGAGAAGTGAGTATTGAAGGAGAGAGACTGGAGGAAGTGGATTGTTTTAGATACTTGGGTACGAATGTGGCTGGAAACGGAGGAAAGGGGATGGAGATAGAATGTAGATCGAGAGAAGCAAGCTGATGCTTGGGGTGATTAAAAATGTTATGAGAAATAGACATTTGGAAATGGATGCTAAGAGGAGATTGTATGAAGAAGTCCTTGTGCCGACAGTACTGTATGGGGCAGGAACATGGAAAATAAGAGAGAGAGGAGGAGTTTGAATGTATTTGAGATAAAATGCCTGAGAAGTATGATAAGGGTTACCAGGCTAGATAGAGTGAGAAACGAGGAGGTGAGGAGGAGAACGGGGGCGGGAAGGGAGTTGGTAGATAGGGTTGATGAAAGAGTACTGGGATGGTTTGTACACATGGAAAGAAAGAGCAAAGAAAAGTTAGTACAAGAGGTATGGAATGCAGATGTGGAAGGAGTGAACATGAAGGGGAGACCAAGGATGAGATGGATGGATGAGGTAAAAGGGCATTGGGAAAGAAGGGAATGTCTGTTGAGGAAGGACGGGAGTAGACGGAGGATAGGAGTGAATGGAGGATTGTTGTGTATGGATGATGCTGTGATGCTTGGAAGGGAGTGGGTGTGGGATGGTGGGTGAGGGAGTATGTGTGAAAAATAATTTGACGCACTCCGAAAGGATTTCTCCCCGTCTTCTCTTTTCCTGCAAGAGGAAACGGAGAGGAGGGGTCGCCGATTTAATGAGGCGGCCTTGCTGTGTGGATGTCTGTGTCTTGCGACACTGCTTCTGACCCAGGGCTGTGGGTGAGATGCAGGGATGACCCGTCATTCAGGATTGGCGAAGAGGGAGTGAATGGGAATGGAGTATGAGGGGATGGAATTGGTGAGAGTGGGTTTTATGCCTTTGTTTTTTGGCTACCTGTCTTGTAAGGGGGAAAAAACCCTTGGTATATCTATGTATATTATATCATATCATAGTATGTTTGATCATATATGATATATCATTGCATTTTATAATTTTCTATTCTATTTGTCTGTTTTCTTAAGACATCCATTTTAAGTAAGAAATAACAGGAAATAAATATTAAGAGTGTTATAATCTGTTTCAATTAATAAAATTCATACGTCACTTACCATTAATTTTCGAACGGTATTTATTTCTATCTTCTTTTTTTTATAGCTATAAAGTGATCTGTCTATCCTGAGCAACTTAGTATAAACAATGAATTATTAGAAACAAGTAATAGTATCGTTAGTTTTACGTCACGATCGTGTTAAATGTTACGATCGGTACATAATCCTCTCCGATTACTTACTAAAGACCTGTTCAGACGACCGGGCCTGATCGGCGGGCATGCCCGTTAACGGGCACAGTTGACGGTCAAACGGTCAAATTTCCCCGGGTGTGAAATCACTAATGCGGTGCCCGGAAGTTGGAGCCTCGAACCTTCCAGATGCAAGTTAATATCGTAAACCTGAAGAGGCTGTTTACTTGATCAGGGTACACGGATTTAGTGTACGTTGTAGACAAGAGTAGCTCTTAGTTTGGCGTCCGCCATAACATACATAATACATTGAAAATAATTAAATCTTTGAACAGAGTATGCAAATAACAGTATACATATATAAATTCAACAACACAATAGTCATCCTCATATAACATGATATTTGGAACATACTGTGTAATTTAAAGGACATGCATAATAATCCGATACGGAGTAATGATTTTATAAACAGTATGATGTGCACACTTAGGGGACACTAGCAATGGCAGCATGTTGCTACAAACCCACAGCAGGCTTCCCTCCCACATCCCACATTTCTTTGTCTTCTTTTTCTTTAGACACTAAGCAATTATCATGGTGTAATATATCTTCTTGACAATGCTAGGCGCCATGCTTGTCGTGCCACACTCCACACGCTACTAGCATCGCCGGGCACGCCCGCCCAGCTATTCATCAACTCAGTCGTGTGGACAACATTCACGGGCAGGCCCGGCAGAATTTGCCCACCAACCGCACTCCCCGACGACCACGCCCGATCGTCTGGACATGGCTTAAGACAGAGAGCAAGGGATGACAACGTGACTTAAAAAAAAAAAAAAAAAAAAAAAAAATTGTCCAAGGTCAAGTTAGGTCATGTAAGGGCAGGTGAATTAGGTTGATATTTGGCAAATAAACAAATAAACAAAAAAAGGACAAACTCGCGTGCGCGCGTGGTCGTGATTAATCACTCATTTTCATTAAAAAAAATCAATATCATTTCATACACTATATTATTAGAAATAGTTCCAGGAACAATATAAATCTCCTAAGGGCATAAAAGGTTATTAAATTTGATTACCGTTCGGAGCACTCTATTCATCAGAAACACGTGTACACTGTTTGGACGTACGTACATGTGCGTACGCACGATAGCTTTCGTGCTTGAATGTACGAGTGCGAGAGTAAGTGTGTGTGATTCACCTTGTTAGTCGTGATTTAAAACCCTGATCCATGATCAATAGAAGTATTCGGTTTGCGTCGTTGCAGATCCTCTACATGTTTTGTGTGTGTGTGTGTGTGTGTGTGTGTGTGTGTGTGTGTGTGTGTGTGTGTGTGTGTGTGTGTGTGTGTGTGTGTGTGTGTGTGTGTGTGTGTGTGAGAAAGAGAGAGAGAAAGAGTGAGAGAGAGACACCAAGGTCTTGGATCACGTGTTGGGCTCGTGATCGACAGCTATTTTCCTCCCGGAAGAGAGCTCAGAGCTCATATATGACCGATCTATGGGTAATGCTGTGACCTTAAACACACACCCAACTCCCCATTCACGAGAGTTGGAATAACGAATCACAGCGCAGCGATACTGAAATTTCAGCCCTGTGCGGGATTCTGACCCGAACCGCCGTAATGGCGGCTGCGAACGCTACCACTGCGCCATCAAATCGTGTATGTTTGTTTGTGTGTGTGTGTGTGTGTGTGTGTGTGTGTGTGTGTGTGTGTGTGTGTGTATACATATATATATATATATATATATATATATATATATATATATATATATATATGTATATATATAAGTCCGATCCATGAAATCAAAATAGACAAATTCCTTAGCCCTTTTCAAATACTTGGTTTAATTTCTACTTTCCAAGTGTAAGCGAGGGCACATGTCAAAAACTGGTTCCTCGATCACGTCACCAAAAATCACCTGTAAAAGGTACAATGATAAACAATGTAAAACAAGAAAAGAACACATCACAAGGGACGTTTTCCAAATCATTTCGGAAATCAATATCAAAATTTTGAGTAGAAAAAATATACTCAAAATATGAGAACAATAGGTGTGGAATAATGTTTTTCCATGTGCACTAAATGAATTGAAAAATATTCAATTTTCTGTCGACAGATAAATGATTTTTCCCGTGTAGTAATAAATGAAAAGCTGTAACGTGATTGCATTGATAAATATGGAACATATGCATCAATCTGAAAAAGTGAGGCGAAAGATAAACAGACGATCATGTTGATAAAGAAAAGGAAGTTTGGACAAATAAATCGGAAGAGGAAACTGATTGCAATTCTGACAATGCGAGAGAGAGAGAGAGAGAGAGAGAGAGAGAGAGAGAGAGAGAGATGTAGAGATAGATGTAGAGATAGAGATAGAGATAGAGATAGATATAAAGATAGAGATAGAGAGATAGAGGGAGAGAGAGAGAGGGAGAGATAGACAAACAGAGACATAGACAGAGAGAGAGAGGGAGGAGAAAGAGAGAAGAAGAAATGACAAAAGAACGCACTAAAGTGGTCGACGATCTCACCCAGAGAGAAAACGAAGACAAACAAGACCAGATTGGCTGCGGTAACGTCCACAGAATTGAATAAAACCGTCTGGTAGTAATCATATTAGAATTCGTAAAGCACATCTTCGTAAAAAGAAAAATCAATAGAAGTAATCTCAACACCACTATCATAGTAATACCAAGGAAGTTGATCATACTTAACGACTATACCTCCCCTCAATGCCACCAATATACGGGTCCATGTCTTCAAAAGGAATGTTTTCATCAGGTACAGAAGCGCCTGTTTTGGGTGACGAAACACAAATACTCCCTGCGTAACTGGCGTCGCCTTTATGACATTCTGTTTCGTGCCGAGCTATTCTATTCGTCTCTCCGGCTGACAAGACTTTGGTAGCAAAAGTGGATACCCCCTCTCGGCCAGCCCCTTCCCTACCGTGCGTCCCTTTTCCTCTTTCTTCGTCTGCCGTTAGGCTCTCTTGTCCATCCTTACGGCAGTCGTTAGGAGTAGAGGGCCTTAAGCTGGGTTAATCTATTTACAAAACCAAAATGTTGTTGCACATTTGTAAAATGTTTAAATATATCCCACTGTCGGAGAAACAAAACAAAAGAAACAAAAGATCTGTATACTTCGACCACAACTCTGAGGACCATAGTTGTGGTCGAAATATACAGATCGTCTGTTTCTTTTGCTTTGTTTCTCCGAAAGTGGGGATATATTTAATCTCCCTGTGCTAACCAAATTATACTTCGTTGCGTTCATCACCGAAAACAAATGGTATATACAGTACTCCATCCTTCATAAAGGAATTACATGAAAGAGGTCTCCTGCTTGCTTTACAAACCAGATGACACGGAGATTAATAGAATCACACAACAACAACCAGAAGGAAAAGTACGAGCATCGCCAGGAAGGACGAGAATAATGGAGACAGTTCTAAGTTTCCCTTCCTTTATTGGTCCCACGATGATTAATAAACGAGAGTGGTGGCAGAAAGACTAAAAAGAATAAGTGCTTCTCCACACACAAGGAGATTATCGAGGTCCTCGTCTTACTAAAGGTGTGTCACGAAGACGAATGAAATTGTTTAGCAGAATACTAGCGTAAATTTGTAATTGTCACTCGATGTAGAAGAAGTTCATCGAGTTATGTTAAAACCTCTTGCTTAAGAGGAATTTGCCACAGAGATAATTTATAGAACAAGAAGAGAACGTATCAGAAAACAAGGGACAGAATAGAAAAAAAAATAAAATAAATGAAGGAAAAGGACCAGGAAAAGATGGCGAGTGACACAGGAATCCAAGCTCTAAAATGAGGGAAATACTTTGCAAAATATTTCCTTTCAAGTTTTGGGACGGGAAGAGTTTTTTTTTCAACTTTTGTATACGCACGCGCGGGTGGTTGAGTGTGTCTTTGCTTATTTTATGTTTGTTTGTTTGCTTGTGTGTGTGTGTGTGTGTGTGTGTGTGTGTGTGTGTGTGTGTGTGTGTGTGTGTGTGTGTGTGTGTGTGTGTGTGTGTGTGTGTGTGTGTGTGTGTGTGTGTGTGTGTGTGTGTGTGTGTGTGTGTGTGTGTGTGTGTGTGTGTGTGTGTGTGTGTGTGTGTGTGTGTGTGTGTGTGTGTGTGTGTGTGTGTGTGTGTGTGTGTGTGTGTGTGTGTGTGTGCGTGTGTGTGTGTGTGTATACAGGTATGTATGTATGTTTACATATGTTTATAGAAATGATGAACCTATTAATTCGAACTGGATATACAAATACCTCGATGGACCTATAAGCCACCAACACCACTACGTCATATCTGCTACATAAAAGAATTCTCTTGCGCATGTGATAAACCAAAATTTGTAGACATTCATCAAAATGTGTACGACACTTGTTTAAACAAAGCATACGAGGGATCAAGACAGCTGGTGCACTCAAATTTATCCTTCCTTACTGTGCACTGCAATACCCAGCTTGCAATAAGTGGGATGATCATAGCCATCAGACGGGGCAATATCGCGTGTAAGGGACTCGACCCTAACGCCTTCCACTCCGCCCCCAAGCCATTCCAGAGTGTCAAGTCCTCTCTCATTGCCCTCCCCCTCACCAGCTGCTCGCCCTCAGCTGGCTGTAAAACGGAATTGAGCTGCAACACAGCTGGTACCTTTACCCTCTTGTACACCAGTTTTACCGTCCGTACTATTTGTAGTACTGAACACCAGATATTTTCTCTTCTGTTTTGCTGGGAACTACAATGATACTGATTTGATCGTTTATGTCAATAGCACCACATAAAGCACCCCCTCTATCATCCATAACGCTGTGTCAACTACTTTGATGCCTTCATCTGCACTGCAGTGTGACCTCTACAATTGAAATCAGCCACATCCATCACTTTAACCTGACAATAGCTGTGTTACATCAATAGCTGTATCTGTTCTACCAGTGACACAATCATTCCCATTTATTCCATCATTATAATCCTACCCATCGTCATCCCTTTGACGACTTCGTTTTCGTCGGTGGAATAGAATTACCCGACTGTAGTAAGAATGATTGCAAGAATGAAAAACAGACCTCAATGGTTTAAAACTTCATAACATATTTGCAATCAAGCCTTTACAAGTCCTTTATATCTTCAGCAATATTCACATTATTATAATCATTCTCCTATGCAAAGTGTCACCTCATTGTTGTCGTGCAGTGGCTGAAGTACGCCTAATGATCCCAATGGCAATGTAAACCAAGATTCAATCACGCTGAGCTAACAAAAAGATTGATTGATGATTGATTAATATGATTTAACGTCACAGACTCCTCCCATTTGAAGGCTAGGGCGGTATCCCTTACAGAAGACTTTGTAGCGTGGAATTTAATGAACCATGCCCTTGGTTCAACTTCGTCGGTTACAGGACTCGAACCGCCATCCCTTCGACCTTGGCCTCAAGTAACGACGCCCTAACCCGCTCAGCTAGCGAGCTTGCGAAAGACAAGGAGGAAACAAAGAGTGGTCTAAACCCGGTGACCGAACTAAGACTATAGCATACTTTCGGTCCCACATCTGAGTAGTGATGTGAAGAAATCAAAATACAGAGAAGAAAGACCAAAATGATACATGGACTCAGACATTTGCCTTACGAAGAGAGGCGTAGGCACCTTAACTTACACTCTCTGAAAAGACGCAGAGTGCGGGGTGATCTAATAGAAGTGTTCAAGTGGATCAAAGGCTTTAACAAGGGTGATGCAAATAATGTCATCATATTAAAACAACAGGGCAGGACTCGTAGTAATGGATTTAAACTGGACAAATTTAGATTTAAGAAGGAAATAGGCAAGAAACTATCAGTAGTTTTAAGAAACGATTAAACAACTTTATGGATGGGGATGACAGGTGGTGATGGATACGGAGTTGCCTAGTGTAGGCCTTATGGTCTTTTGCAGCCTCCTTCATTCTTATGTTTTTATGTTATGTAAGAAGAATCACACTGGCTCGGCCGTCGCCTAAGATAAAAAGGACCGCGACGCCACTGCAGAAAACCCAGTTGGTTCGACAAATAAGCAAGGCTCTTCAAGTGAATTTATACATATTGGCACAGAGATCAAGATATACTCTCTTATCGTAGAGCAGTGTTTCCCAACCTTTTTTCAGGTGACCCCAATATGATCCACATGATATTACCGCGACCCCACTAATATATTTGTATGTGTGTTAATATACATATATATATATATATATATATATATATATATATATATATATATATATATATATATATATATATATATATATATGACTAGTTGTTGACTGCAAAAAGTAGGGGACAAGTATAATAAATACAAGTGTAAGAAAGGTAATGTAAGGTTATAAAATACAAAGTTAACACCATCATGATTATTGTATTGAATTCAAATCACCATAAAAACTGTTACAACACTATTCTACCTCAATAAATTGCAAACCAAACCTTATAAGTACAAGTTGATAATAAAACTCTCCCACGGGAGAAACACCCCAGATATCTTGGAGTAGTCCTTAATAGAACACAAACCTATGAGTAACATCTAGACAACACCTCAGAGAAATTAAAGAATAGAACACTACTTATCAGAAAGTTCGCTGGGACATCATGGGGTGCCTCCCAGAGTGTACGAAGAGCTTCTTCACTGGCTTTATGCTGCGCTGTTGCCGAATATTGTGCCCCAGTATAGATCCCGCAGTGCCCACATAGCCATAGTAGACACCAAACTGAATGACAACATCCGCCTCATATCCGGTGGCACCAAATCCACACCTACAGGCTGGTTACCAACAACGTGCAACATATCTCCACCTTGCCTTCGTAGGGACGAGATCATCCATAAGCAGCACAAACGCATCCTAAACATAAACTTTGACAGACCACTCAAACAAATTATAGACGAAGCTCCAATACCTCACGACTAAAGTCAAGGAAAATTTTCTATGGAGAAGAAATGACAACTTCAACATTAAGGAAATCTGGAGAGAAAAATGGAGACAAAATCTCCCTCGACATGAAGAACTAGTAGTAGACCCCAGTGAACAACCGCCCGGGTCTCACAAACTATCTACTCGTAGAAGACAATGGACACAGGCAAACAGGCTAATATCAGGTCATGGTAAAACAGCAGACAACCTGCATCATAAGAACATAAGAATAAAGGAGACTGCAAGAGACCATAAGGCCTACACTAGGCAGCTCCGTATCCATCACCATCGATGGGACTATCTGAAACCCCCACTATGCTCTGTCTGCCAAGAATCTCCGCAAGACACTGACCACCTAGTATTGCACTGCCCAGTTACAGCAGTCCCGGGGAAGTACACAATGATCTATAAAGCCGGGGAAGCCTTTATTGGCTAGAGGGACAGTACGACCTTGGAGGTGTGAAAAAACAACCATAGGATACTAATACTACTATCACCGTTGTCATCATTGTCATCACTACAATTTAATGAATTCTATATAATATATAGTTTTTCTCCAAAACACAGTTTTGTTAGTTTTCATGTCATTTCTTATGAATATTCTTATTAACTTATCCCAGTTCTAGTCATCATGTTACCCTAGTAGGATTTGACCATTTTATTGCTCAAACATATACTAACTAGCAAAATAATCTCAAAACTCACTTTTGGACAAACGAAAGACTGATTTGTTCTGTATATTACGACCACTATATGGCGTTCTCTTCAACGGTTCGTTCATGTGATTGTTAGATTCTTAGGTTTTTAACAAAGTATTTGCCTACAACGAGCAAAATTGCCATGTAACAATATAAACTTTTTAAACTTTTTTGTTTCGTTCCTCTTGTTAACGCATCACCTACCCTAATTTTTAACTTCAGTTCTGTTTTCATTCGTGTTGATTTTATTTTGTATCACTAAGGTCACTGTCATCTACTACTACGACGGCCATCACCACAGACAACGTCACCGTCTATAGGTCTATCACCGCGACAACTAGAAACATGTTCACAGCCACAACCACAACCAAAACCACAACCACAACCAAAACCACAACCACAATTATAACCACAACAATAAATACAATAACCACAATCATATATATAACAATAGCCACTACAACCATAAACATAAACACAACCACAACCACATTCTAACCACAACTATAAACACAATCACAAACACCAACCACAAACTCCAACCACAACCACAACTACACTCACAACCACAAACCACAAAAATCAAGCACAACCACATCCACAACCACCAACCATAATCAGCCACAACCACAAACCACAAATATATACTACAACGACAACCACAAACCACAAAGACAAACATTTACCACAACTACAACCACAACCTCAGATCCAGCTACAACCACAACTAAAATCAAAACTACGGCTACATCCACAACTCAAACCATAATCATGACAACAACTGCCCAGTGAATTCCATATCTCAGTCACTATATCACGATTACCAACGGAATTATAGAGTTTATCGTCAACTCTTGCTCAGCAACAAACACTTCCATCATCACAATTCAATTAATTGACATTAGAATCACAACGAAAGGAGACCTTTCGACTTATAGACAGACAGACAGACAGACAGACAGACAGACAGACAGACAGACAGACAGACAGACAGACAGACAGACAGACAGACAGACAGACAGACAGACAGACAGACAGACAGACAGACAGATATATAAACAGATAGGTAGGTAGATAGATAGATAGATAGATAGATAGATAGACAGACAGATAAATAGGTGGGTGCATACACACGTACATACATACATACATACATACATAACATACATAAACAAAGTAGATAAAGTAGATAAAGTAGATAAACAGATGAAACAGATGAATTGGTTAATTATTAAATATCTAATGGGCAAATAAATGAATAAATAAATATATAATTAAATGAATTGATAAATGAATAAATAGATAAAGGAACAGGTAGATGAACGAATAGATATGTACACAAGTTGATACACAAAAAGGTACAATAAATAGTTATCAATTAATAGATAAGAGATAATTCGATAAATCAGTAGATAATGAATAGATAAATGAATATATCAACAGACTAATAAATATCATGGGACTAAACAAAAATTTTTGATTAATAGATAGATAATTATATAGATAAAATATAATAGATTCATTCGTCTTCTAAAAGAATCTGTGCCAAATATGGAACTGTTTTTTCTCGAATGATGTGAGAAAGCGATACTGAATCCGGAGATTTTGGATTCACCCACGTCGCGTCGGGGTAATGAAAGCCGTGTCAACGCTGGAATATCTATTTACGCGGTAAAATCAGTTTGACCTTCCGCGGACAGTACCATCTACAGACCGGCGCTTCCGTCGGCTCTGCGATAATTAATAATCACAGATTCTGTTGAGGTCCGCATTTTTGTCAGAGGATTACATCTAGTATTCACATTCTTCATTACCATCTTAGATTACATTGTCATGGAATTTGATAATATAACTTATTAGTATTAGTAAATGTGTCTATATATGGTGTATGGCTAGCTGATTATATATCTATCGAACGTGTAATTGTTATAGGATTTGTTGTCAAGGTCGGGGATCCATTGGCATCTATACTCCGTCATGTACTGGTCACGTGATGTGAGATGGTCCATGACGTAGTGTTCTGCTGAGTCATTAATTATGTAGCTGGGTGTTGGTTGCTAAGGTATCGTCCATGGTGCATTATCACGTATACATAAGCCGAATCTTAGCTGTGTGTTATGAAATGTGATGAATACAATATGTGCTTATTCATATGGTCTGGAGTAGTGTTCCTCATAGTTTAGGTCGTGAAATCACTTATTATGAAGTGCTCTTACTGAATCTTTAAATATTCAACTCATCACAGAATAGAATTGCAATGTAGATATTTTGGTAGAAAACCTAGTTGTAAACATTTTGAGAACATTCATTAGCTTATTCAAATGTTTTCTGTGGATCCCTGGTCAAGAAATACTGAATCAGAGATAGTTTTTCAACTGAATGATTTTTATTTTTTTTTTATCTAAATAAGGCAGTGGCGTTAATATCATCTTGATTAAAATTCCTCTTTCTAATTAAACTTTTCTAATTTGTGGTTGTCACTATACGGTTTTAGTAAGTCATAATAGAATTTTAAAAAATACATAAATATTTCTTTATATAAATTGGTGGAAAAAATCAAGCAATGCACAAATAGAATTGCGCAATTATTATATTTTCACGTAGCTAAACACTTGTAATTTTATCAACTGGAATAAAAAGTCTGAATATCCACGCCTTTCAGCACTCTAACTTCAGCTGAAGAAGAAAAAGAAGAAGACCACAAAATTTTCAGATACTGGCAACACAAATGTATAATTGAATATTTCTTTCAAGCTTAAAAACAACGACGAAATGAAAATGTCATCTATAATATCGGACAATTGGCAATGCAGATTGTTAGAAATTGATGTCTGTTTAGTTGATTTAGGAATAGAATATGCGAGAAGAGAACTCCATGAAAAAGGAACGAAAAATATCTCACATTATTTCTTCGACAAGTTATTTTAAAACCATGTCCTGTTTCAATGCGATGTAAAATCAAAATGCATAGACGAAGCCCACTATATGGATAAATGCGACCAATCATAGGATGATTAGTTAAAAGAAAGATTTTAGCCTCTTATCTTTATATGAATGGTATAAGAAATATGAAAGAAAGAAAAATTTTCACAGCATTTCTGTGCAAGATTATTCTTAGTATAACTTTTATGCTAACGTGCATAATATATCTTAGTCCACAGTAAATCAACTCAAAATAACCCAAAGTAACCTATCGTAACCGAAATTAACCTGAACTCAGTTGACCTAATTAAGGGCCAAGTCATACCAAGCTTACGACCCATTTCCGACCACCGGCGACCAGTAGGTGTTCCCCAGCCAGTTGCAGGTAGCCTTTGGAAGTCTCTGGTAGTCGGTAATAAGATAGATAAATAGATAGATCGATAGATAGATATATTACAACACACACTGAATAGTCCCCAGTACATTGATTTTAATCTTATCAATCACGTTAACTTTTTCAATTTCATTTGCTTGCATAGGTTTTGTGTCGCCGACCGATCGCTTGATTTTCGGTCGAAGGGAGTCGGAAACAGGTCGTAAGCTTGGTGTAACTGGGGCTTAACGTAACCTAATCTATCTGAGCCTAACCTAACCTAACGTGTCATAATACAACTTCAACCAACCATATCCGTTTCAATCAATAATCACTCACAATTTTCCTGAGCAATATATCTGTGTTTCTTTCTGCATTGGGGTAAAGGAGCATAGACGGGAAACAGTGAAAACGACAACTAAAGTAATTCCTCAAAACAAACCATTTGGAGAGATCACAGAATACAAAACAAAGATGAGAAAAATTTGCAACAGAAAAAAGATGACAAAGATGGGAGAAAAAAGAGAAACCTTTGCGAAAAGCTAAAGAGAGAGTGAATAAAATAAAAGGAAATAAAAACAGGAAGTAACTAATTAAAGAGGAGACAGGGCCTCTTGTGGAGAAATAAGTTAAGGCGAGGTGAGGAACGGATGTGTATATCGAAGGATAAGGAGTGGATGAATTGGAAGAAAATGATTAGTGTGAACGACGCTAGAAAGGTAAAATGTGTGCCTGAATGTATTTACTTATTAGTTAAAAAAAAAGTGGTGCTAAGATAAGAGGGAGGGTGGAGGGGTGTGGAGTGTATTCAGGGATGGAATGGGCGGGAATGATTTTATGCCTTTTCCTTTTTGGCTACCTCCCTTGTAAGGGGGAAAAAGCCTTGGTATATGTATATGTATGTAGTTAAAACGAAAAAAAAAAAAGCAGAAGAAAGAAAAATACCAGTGCTAGGAGGGAAAACGGTACCATAGCAACATTCACACTGAGGTGTACAAGAAACTCCATTATCTGAAGAGTAGAAAAAGAGAGAAATTATACACACACATATATATATATCTATATATATATATACCCAAAATCACACACATACACACACACACACACACACACACACACACACACACACACACACACACACACACACACACACACACACACACACACACACACACACACACACACACAAAAGCACACGCTCGACGGCCAGTTGTTATGTTTGCAACTACCACTTCTGCGGTCCGAGTTCGAATCGAACCAGGAATGAAATAATTTCACTATCGCTGCGCTGTAAGCCGTTACTCCAACTCTCGTGGGCGGGGAGTTTTTGTGTGTGTGTGTTAGGTCACAGCATTATTCATAGATCGGTCATGTCGATTACAAGTCCAACACGTGATCCAAGACCATAGTGAGTGGCACACACACACACACACACACACACACACACACACACACAC
>NC_134777.1:5879883-5882383 GCF_046742065.1 Oratosquilla oratoria
CTATTATTATTACTATTATTATTACTATTATTATTACTATTATTATTACTATTATTATTATTATTATTATCATTATTATTATCATTATCATCATTAATATTATAATTATCATTATCATCATTAATATTATAAATATCATTATTATAATTATTATTACTATCAATATTAATTATTATTATAATTATTATCATAACTATCATTATTATTATCATTATCATAATCATCATTATCATTATTATTACTATTATTACTATTATCATCATTATTATTATTATCATTATTATGATCATTACTATTATTATCATTATTTTTATTATTATTATTATTATTATTATTATTATCATTATTATTATGATTGATATTATTATTATTATCATCATTAATATTATTATTATTATCATTATCATTATTATTATTATTATTAACTATCATTATTATCATTATCATTATCATTATCATTAATTATCATTATCATTATCATTATCATTATCATTATCATTATTATTAATTATTATTATTATTATTATTATTAATATTATTAATATTATTATTATTATTATTATCATAATTTTTAATATTATTATTATTATCATTACTATTATCATTATCATCATCATCATCATCATCATCATCATCATCATCATCATTACATCATCATCATCATCATCATCATCATCATCATCATCATCATCATCATCATTATCATCACCATCACCATCATCATCATTATTATCATTACTTTTCTTATCTTATTTTGTTTTATTTATCTATTTATTCATTCATTTATTTATGTATTTTTTACGAAAAGTAGTCTTTTCCTTAGTTCTGCAGTAGATAAATTATCACGCATGCATCTCGGAGGAAACGGAAACTAAAATGACTTTTCCTTATTTTCTGTAGGTGCTTGAGTACTGGAATCATTAATATTAAACTCTTCGCCACCAATGTATGCAAGGGAAATTAATGTAACAGCCTGGAGGAAGCCAGAATAATGTAAAATATACCACACATTAGAAGAGAGGAATCGAGATAATGTTTAAACCACCTTCTAAGCGTTGTTTCTTTTGATTGTAGATGAAGTTCCCTTATTGTGACAAAACAAATGTGTTTTGCTACATGTAATGGTAATTTAGTGGGTGAGGTAAAGTCTCGGTGAAATTTGGATTTATTATCAGGTACGAAAACTATGCACAATTAGGTCCTTGACCTAGGCAGTCTTAGTGGTAGATACTTGACCTAGGCACCCCTAGTGCCGGGCCTTGAACTCAGCACTCCTCCTGCCAGGTATGGGACCTGGGGAGTGTTATATTTCGGCGGCGCAGCCGTCGTAATAAAAGGAGAAGGGTTGGTTTTGTGGATTGCCGTATGTGAGATGTGTTAGTCATCAAATATAGGTATGGGTATTAGTTCCGTTATATAGGGGTTAGTTGTATGATTGGTGGGTGTGGTTAGATATTGTATATATGTTTTAAGTTACGGTAATGTAATTAGGGTTGGTATGAGAAAGGGTTCAATGGGCCTGTCTGGTGACATTAGGCATCTCGTGTGGTGACACTGTGGGGGCCTAGTGTTGTTGTCTTACTTTGCATTAATGAGTCAGGTGTTTTGAGATTTGGAAATCATTGAATCTGCAAGATTGGGGGTCTTGCCAAAGACGAGTACCATGTTGCATGTGTGTTGATCACATGTGTGGTTGGTGATGGTTATTGATGGTTGTACTAGTATAATGCATTATGTATATATATATATATATATATATATATATATATATATATATATATACGTATATATGTATGTATGTATGTTATCACCAAGAATAACGCAAGGAAGACATCTGATGATACAAGTAAAATGTATTATGGAATACAAAACGTTGATTTTTCGACGGATTCAAGCAGAATCCTTTTATTTGCGTGAAGAACGAAGATGTATAAAACAGTTCAGTACATTATGCATGTCTATATATATATATATATATATATATATATATATATATATATATACATATACAAATACATATACATGTTCATATTCTTTAACATAAAACATATCAAATCACATTGCGTTAGTCAGAAATTGAATCTTCAACAACTCATTCACAGACCAACGAGATAGTACCCAAACTGGCCATTAACAGCTCTATCATCTTATTTCACTTTATTCCTCCTCAACACATAGTAGACACAGAAACGCTATGCACTCTATCAATTAAAACAACAATGATGCACTTAATGTGAATAATTATAAAAAAGCAACACATAGTTAACTCACCAACTCACAGCAAGCAAGCAGTTTCCGATGGAGACAGTTTGCCAGCTGAGAAGTGGAGTCGTCAACAGCATCGCATAACACGCAACAAAGCCGCGCTATTCCCCGGGAAGGCTCCTTCTCGTAATTTTGGATAATGAGTGTCAGGGACCTTTGTCGCCGGGAGAGCTCGCGATGTGTTTATGGGTGCCAAAGAATAGCACTGTGGAAGTTGCATGAGGGTTTCCAAATA
>NC_134777.1:5894883-5917383 GCF_046742065.1 Oratosquilla oratoria
CATCCGGGGTAAAACCATAAAAAGCTCGTATAATTCGATACGTAATTAATGTTGTAATCGTGCACACTTATACCTACCCACTTGCTCAAGGAGGACAGTGATATCTCTCACTATTGTGATCCTTGCCTCCCATGAGACTGGGTTTTTGTTCATTTATAAGATAAGGGGCCGGGTTTTTGTCCACTTGGGTTTTGTCCACTGGTCTTTTATCCGTGCACCACCATGAGCGAGCCTCAATTTCTGGCGTGCAGCGTGACAGCCATCGCCGGGAACTATGATGCCAAAAATTCAAGTTGATTGTGTGTGTGCATACGTGTGTGCGCGCGCGTGTGTGTGTATTCACCTAGTTGTATCTCTGAGCACTACTCTCATTTTTCTGCTATGCAAGAAATCCTCCATCCAGTTTAGTAACTTATCTTGTATCCCTCCTATTTTTTTTTTTTTTTTTTACTTTGTCGAAGGCTTTTTGTAAGTCTAGGAAAGCACAATCAGCCCACCCATCCCTTTCTTTTATTATATCTATTAGTCTTGAGTAGAAACAAGTTAAGTTTGTGGCACATGATCTTCCATGTCTGAATCCAAATTGTATCGGGTTTATTATATTGTTTTCTTCTAGGTGTTTTATCCATCTATTCTTGAATTTTTTTTCACAAATTTTGGCTACAGTGCTTGTAAAGGAGACCGGTTTGTAATTTGTTGGTTCTTCTTTGTTTTCTTTTTTATATATTAGTACAATATTAAAAAGTTTCCAGTCCTTTGATATGTTTCCTTCTATGAGTGAGCAGCATATTATGTTATATGTCTTGTCCATTAATTCTTCTTTACATTCTTTTAGTATCCAATTTGGAATTCCGTCTGGGCCGTGTAATTCCTGACATCAAGGTTTGTTAGTTGATCCATTTTTTTCTTTTTGTGTTGTTATTTCCCTCATGGGGGTGATCGCACTTCCGTTCCTTCGTCAATAGTGAAAACCGTCTTAAAGTGGTTGTTCATGACTTCAGCCATTTCTAAATCTTCTGTATATTCTATATTTCCGTGGCGTAATATCACCATTTCCTGTTTATTTTTAAGTTTACCATTCACATATCTATAGAATAGTTTGGGTTGATCTTTACATTTTTCTCTGATGTCTTTTTCGTGGTTTCGTTTCTTCTCTCTGCGCACTCTTACATATTCATTTCTATGGTTGATATATATCAAACCACTTTCCAGTTTTTCTTTTGAATCGTTTTTTTCTATCTTTTCCAACCTTTATCTCTTCTATCTTTCGCTTCACTGCATCTTCTGTTGAACCAGCACTTAATGTACACCTTTTCCTGTTTCTGTCTTAGTACGTATTTATTCACTCCTTCATTATAAATTTCCATCAAATTCATCAATTTCTTTTCCACTTGAATCTCTTCTTTGAAGGAATTTCTCAAGTTTCCCAAAGTCCTTTTCCTTGTACATCAATCTTCCTTTTCTACAGTTCTCATTTGTCTTTATATATATTTCCTCCTTGAGTTCTACCTCTATTATTATGTGGTCATTTTCAAAATTGTGTCTTGTATTTAATTTCATCCACAATATCAGGTTCTGTTGTACATATTAAATCTAGTCTCGACGGTTCTTCATTTTCTCTATATCTGGCATTTTCTTTTAATCATTGTGTCATTGCATGTTCTACAGTCATGCCAAGTAATACATTTCCAAATAGATCCTCTCCGCCTTTCACTGTTATCTCTTCCCAACAGATTTCCTTGCAGTTAAAATCTCCTATAAGTACCAGGTTACCTCCATCCTTAAGCATCTCGTTTAATGAATGCCTTGTATCTTCTAACATTTTTGGATGCTCTCCCTCTTTCCAAGAGCCCGTTTTTCGGGGTACATAAATCAACACAAACTTTCTACCTTTCATGTCACTGTCTTCAACTTTTATCATTATCATTTCCACACCCTTTTTGCCCTCTGCAACCTTCATCACATATAAGGTTTTCTTGTCCAAAAACATGATTCCTCCTTCCTGTTTCTCGCTTCAGTTTTTAATCCAATAATTATATAACCCATGCCCAACACTATTTGGTGGTAGTGGACCCTTTGATATCGTCTCCACAATTCCCATTGTGTCTGTTTTTTCTTCGCTCAATCCTGAGATTGATCCGTCTATATTAGTATAGGTCACTTTTATTTTATCTTTTCTTCTCCGTCCCGTTTTCTGTTAATTTCGTTTCACTTACCTTGGTGTTTTATTTTCTCAGCCTCATGTCTAAGGCGCTCCAACAGAACTCCTTGTTTTCGGCCTCTCTCTCTCTCTCTCTCTCTCTCTCTCTCTCTCTCTCTCTCTCTCTCTCTCTCTCTCTCTCTCTCTCTCTCTCTCTCTCTCTCTTTTTTTTTTATTCGCTTACAGTCTTCTTTCTTTCGCTTTCCTCAACATTCAATTCTCTTTTCATCCATATATTGTTGTAATGCTTACTCTTTGCTAACTTACCTGATTTTGCCAGTATATCTTCTGCTACCATATGTGATAGTAGTTTTATCTTTAGGGGTCGATTTCTTTCTTTAAAATATTGTCCCATTCTATATACTTCTATTTCTTTCTCTACTTCTCTGTCATCGGCTTGTACTTCTTTTAGAATTGTTTTTTCCATTTTTACTCTGCTTTTTCTCTCAAGTACCTAAGCAAACCATGTTTTTCCTTTAATCCATATATTACAATACACTTTTTTCTATCCACTGTATCTCTGACCCAATTTGCTTTTTCCTTGAATACTTGAATAATTGTGTCCTTTGCATTTTCTTGCATCTGTTTTCTCTGTTTTCATTCCATTTCTTAATCTTATGCAAATTTTCCTCGCCTAAGTTTTCTTCAAGTATTTTGTGATTTACCTCTTATCTTAACTCTCACTATTGGTAGTATCAATGTTTTTCATCTTTTCATTTTCACATTTGACTTCAATTAGTTCTTTTTTATCTACTTAACTCGTTACTTATTTCAGAATTCTTCCTCTTTAGTTTACGTACCTCAATTGATTTCAAAATAGTCTTTCCTTAAAATCACAATCTCTTTCCTTAATTCCATGAATTCTCTCTCCAATGATTTTCTATTAAATTTCATCTCCCTTTCCAAATTTCTTTTTCCGTACTTACCAAAGCCAGAAAATGGGTCATCGCCGCAGAATCTACCAATCCCTCTTGGGGTTTCAAAGCCTCTACTTACATTTAGTTTTGGTATAGCACCTCCAGAGGGCTCTGCGCTAATGTCGACATTCAAATTAAACTCGTCGCCGCCGTTTTCTCCTGAGCCTCCTTAGTTTCCTTGCATTTTCTCACGATAGACACGTTCAACACTGCACTGAGATCATTCTGGGCAACCGCAACCCACTCAATGCAACCCAGGTCTATTGCTTTCCTTGCACTATTGAGAATTTTCGTTTTATTCGGCAGCTTACGGAACTCACAGCTGTTCACAGGTCGGTGGTTCGTGTGTGCATGTGTGTGTGTGTGTGTGTGTGTGTGTGTGTGTGTGTGTGTGTGTGTGTGTGTGTGTGTGTGTGTGTGTGTGTGTGTGTGTGTGTGTGTGTTCTTTACGTGTGTGTGTATGTGTCTGATCAAAGGAGAGATGAATGGATGGGCATCATGGATCAATTAGTAGATGGATGGAGATATGGATAAGAAATTCATAACAAATTGCCAATGTGTATGCTTAGCACATGAATGTAATATGACATCACTGATGTAAAAGCTTTATATCGTTGTATTGCTTTTGACCCAAGCAGTGTGGCGGTGAACGTGTTAATATTTCATCCTCGTGGTTGTATGGCATTTATTTGTTTATCATAAGTGAATACATGCCCTTGCGCGCGGGCGCGCATGTAATAATAATAATAATAATGATAATAACAATAATAATGATAATAATAATAATAATAATAATAATAATGATAATAATAATAATAATAATGATAATAATAATAATAATAATGATAATAATAATAGGTTTATTGAGATAGCAGTGATACACTGACAATAATACAATCGAATGCTTTTATGAGTAGTATAGTAATTATAAGAGTGATATGCTTAGTCTAAAATTTATAATGAGTTTATTGTGGGGACAATGGATGGAATAGCACTGTTCTTGTTTCGGTCAGTCCTCGGTGCCCTGATGGGTTTGATTTTGTTAGAATGCGTGTGTGTTTGTATGTGTGTGCGCATCTCTCGAAACAAAACAATTAAAATAACCGTTGAATATGACATGGTTTATCCTTTTCATCTGACTGGATAGTCGATTTTTTCTAGTTTATTGCCACAGAAATTCTATTTAGCTTTAAAAACCTCTAACCTGCAAAAAGTAGATCCCTACAATGAATAAATGCAGTCATGATTTATACTATACAGTTTTCTTTGTACCTCACTTCTAGGTAATTCTATGTAGTTAGAAGATATTCAATAGAGTAAAACATGCACTGGTATTAGTAGCTTAATCAATGATGCATTTGAAATTATATATTTGTTTGATCAAGGGGAGTGTAAGAGGCTGGTAGAAGTGGGTAGAAAGAGAGGTAGATAGAGAAGTAGGTGGCGAGAATTTCATTTTCGTGAGTTGGGTGTTTTATAAACAACAGTTGGAGGCGAAGGAATTGCACCATCTCGCTTCACGTCTAAATGTTTATAAACAGTCGCCGGGGACCCGAATTTATTGCTGTATAATGTTCATTTCTATGCTGATGTAACAATATGTAAACTAAGTCAGTGTTGCATTGATTTCGAGATTGCTTGAGTATGTAGTATTGCTTACGTGGTTTGTAAAAGCCTTTGGAGAAAGGGTGGAGGAGGAGAAAATTCAATTGGTTCACGAGAATAAAGTCACGCCCTTAGGGGAGGTATTTAGATATATAAGTAAAGATTATTGGACTAAAGAAATCATGACATCAATGCGAACTAACCTAGTACCAAAATTGAGGATTCCAGATGGGAGTCCCTTGGTGTAACTTGACGAACCAAGTGTATATATTTGGAAAGAAAAGAAAGAAAATTACGCACCGTTTAATTCCCTTCTCTTAGACCGAGCAATACTACGGAGAATTCCTACAAATGAAAACAAAAGTGACTAATCATACGTAACAAGACAGTGAGGTAAAGAAAATAGAAAATAAGAGACGTAATTCAAAATGAAATCACAAAAGAAAGTCGTTCCATAAAGACGACAAAAAAGTGGTGAAAGGGGACAGTGGACGGAGTAACAGGAAGGTCGTATCAACCCGTGAGAAGTGCATCAAGAACTGCCATAACACATAAAAACAAAAACATATGAAAGGTTGTTCCTAAATAAACACTCCAATGTTTATTAATCAGCCGATGATGCCAATTCAAAGAAACATCGGTTTCAAATCATCTTTTGAAAGTAAAATAAGTATTAAAGAAAAATTGCCTCAGAAGATATAAACAACTGCTCTGTGAAATCACTCAATACTTTTGCCGCGATGGCGATCTCTTTTAATTGATTTAAATCAGCTGCCGACAGCTAGAATAAGGTTATAAGTTTACGAATACAGAAAAAAAGTTTGACAGAGATGGGTTTCGCTCGTTCACTGTGAAGCAGATGTTGCCCATCTGCATAAAACGACCTTGCGACACGTGGAATAACAGTATAAATCACAATTGGAGAAAGATAGTATGAGAGAGAGAGAGAGAGAGAGAGAGAGAGAGAGAGAGACGAGACCAAGAACTGGAACGAAGACGAGATTTTGGGCGCGCGCGCGCGTGTGTGTGTATGTGTGTGTGTGTGTGTGTGTGTGTGTGTGTGTGTGTGTGTGTGTGTGTGTGTGTGTGTGTGTGTGTGTGTGTGTGTGTGTGTGTGTGTGTGTGAGAGAGAGAGAGAGAGAGAGAGAGAGACAGACAGACAGACAGACAGACAGAGGGACTGAAAGACAAGCATACAGACAGACAAATAGACAGACAGAGACAGACTGAGAGATAGAGGAAATGAAAGACAGATAGGCAGGCAGACAGAAAGACAGGCAGACAGAAAGACAGATAGGCAGGCAAAAAGACAAATAAGCAGACAGACAGACGCACAGACAGACAATCAGGCAGACAGACAGACAGACAGGCAGACACAGACAGACAGACAGACAGACAGATAAAGACAGACAGACATATAGAGAAAGACAGACACGCAGAGACAAATACAGAGACAAGCAGAGACAGACAGATTGATAGACAGAGAGACAGATAGACAGAGACGGACAGAGAGACAGACAAAGACAAAGACAGTGAATGGGACAGAAACGGAGACTGTGACAAATGCAGAGACAGAGACTGAGACAAATATATAGACAAAAGCCAGAGACTGAAACAGAAACAGAGACAGAAACTGAGGCTGAATCAGAGATGAAGATAAAGAATGAGGAAGAGAATTATTGAAAGTAAATTGAGAGATGAGGGAGATATTGAACAAACAAACGAGAGAGAGGGAGAGAACAAATCCATGACAAAATCCCAGTGGACAAAATTCCAGAGGCCAATACCAAAGGAACAAAATCTCAAGGGACAAAATTTCAGAGGACAATACCAAAGGAACAAAATCTCAAGGGACAAAATTTCAGAGGACAATACCAAAGGAACAAAATCTCATGGGACAAAATTTCAGAGGACAATACCAAAGAAACCAAATCTCAAGAGGCAAAATTTCAGAGGAAAATACCATAGGAACAAAATCTCGAGGGACAAAATTTCAGAGGACAATACCAAAAGAACAAAATCTCAAGGGACAAAATCCCAACCCCTAATGTATGAAGTGGACAAAATCCCAGTCTGAGACATTTTACTTGGTCTATATAAGGCAAGGTTATGCTTGTCACGTCATAAAACACCATGGAAGTCATCAAGAGTAACATGGGCTGCCTGAAACTTTGTCATGAAGAATATCGCTACACCAGAAAAATCGTGACCAAGAACACCATCTGAAGTGTGACAACCATGCTTCATTTTTCTGCAAAGGAGCAGAGTACAGACAATGATATAACAGTGACACTGAGTTTCAAAGATCACAACCATGATCAAAACCAAGTACACGTTGTTTGTATATCATTGATTGTGAATGATAAAATTTCTTATTATTTGTAAGACTGGGTTTTTGCCCACTTCTATGATAAGGGGCTGGGATTTCGTCTTTTTTTCAGCTAGGGTTCTATCCACTGTGATTTTGTCCACTGGACTTTTGTCCGTGCAACAGAGAGAACGAGAGAGGGCGGTTGAAAAATATCATATAGAAGTAGTGTGCCGTTACAAGAGGTAACAGGGCTTTTTTATACGTCCGTGTATCCCCATGTTTACATATTTTTTGTCGTAAGGCTCGTTTCCTCTCGGAAGAGGTTTTCAATTTTGTTTTTTGTAATGCTTTAATTTTAAGTATATTTCGAGCAGAGGCCTTTTCTGCTCGAAAATCCTACCTTGTAAGTTGTCTGCAAGCTGTGCTGCAAGATAACATCTCATTATTTGTACAATGCTCACTTAAAGAATTAGACTTAAGAAGGTGTGTAAGAACCGGTTGCTGTGTTGTGATGTCACGTCACACTTTAGGCGCCAGTCTGGTGTACACACCCTCTCCATAACCAACTCAGTGAGTAGTAAAACCTTTTATATTAGGTTAGAGTGTACTAGTGGATCCTTGGAAATACTTTTATTTCATGTGTAGCATTTAGCCTTTAGTAACTACAGTCCCATTTCCAGTTTTCATCATTCCACCATAACTATCGAAATCCCCTTGGTTCCATCCTGCACAATGGACCAGATCTGCATTAGATTCGCATCAAATATCCCCGTGATTCTGTAACCTTCAGTCCCAAGTCTGTCTACGTCACGGACGCTATGATGCTGATTGTCCACTTGATCTGCGGAGTCCCCAGTTGACTCCGCCACAAGTAGATCTGAGTGATTTACATTATCGTTTTCATATTTGCATGTACATCTATGTATTAGAGCATGTACTCTATTTTTTTTTTATTTCTAAAAGCGAGTGTGTTACTTGTAATTTTACGGAATTTCTACTCCTAGCTTATGCTTTAAACGCATTAAGGATGGGAATAGAATTTATGAAAGGGCGCACCTTAAGAGTGTGCCTATGGTTTATACTCGCGAAATTATAACAAAGGTTTCTATGACTACAGAAATCATCATAGGAAAATCTGAAAACTGGATAGTATGTATACGTCGCAACGTAAGCAAGTCCTGTATTCTATGAATCGATTGTGATCAGAGAGGTATTTTTGTGACATAACATCTGCACTTGTTTTCTTGACTTCGAGAATAAAATCAGGCTTGTTTTTGTATTCACATATGGGTAGAAAACATAAGAACATGACATAAGAATGAAGGAGACTGCAAGAGACCATAAGGTCTACACTAGGCAGTTCCGTATCCATCATCACCTGTCATCCCCATCCATAAAGTTGTCTAATGGTTTCTTAAAACAACTGATAGTTTCAGCGCTTACTACATGGTTACTAAATTTATTTCATTCGTCGACCACCCTATTAGTAAACCAATTCTTGCCTATTTCCTTTTCAAATCTAAGTTTGTCCAAATTAAATCCAATACTGTTACTCCTGCCCTGTTGTCTTAATATGATGACCTTGTTTGCATCACCCTTGTTAAAGGGTGATGCAAAAACAAAATATGATAACAGTAGAACCGATCAAAACGTTTACAAAGAGGAGAGGAAAGGATAGGTAAATATTTTGATATATAGGTTGGTCATGGACTGAAGAATAGGTAGAAAGAAGAAGGGATAGGCAAAACATAATATTGCAAAATTCCAATCCACGCGATACCTGGAATCTGGGACCGGAGGAGCTGTACATCGTAGCGTTGCTTTTGACCCAAGTTGCGTGGTTGGGGGATACTCCGCGCTTCCCACTCGAGGTTGCATAGTGTTTATTTGTTTATAAAGTCTGAGTGCAACCATATACGTCCACGCTTTCATTCGTACACTTGTGCAAGTGTGCTTGCGTTTGTGCGTTCGCGTGTGTGTATCTGTCTGTATTTACCTAGTTGTATCTTACGGGAAGGGGAGCTAAGCTCGTGCTGTGTGTGTGTGTGTGTGTGTGTGTGTGTGTGTGTGTGTGTGTGTGTGTGTGTGTGTGTGTGTGTGTGTGTGTGTGTGTGTGTGGTGTGTGTGTGTGTGTGTGTGTGAGTGCGTGTGTGCCTTTTGTGTATGCTCGTGCGTATGTATGTTCTTATACCCTAGGAATGTAGGTAACTGTCAACTGCCGTCCAATATATTAAGTTGTACCTACCTCCCGACACCACTCAGGAAATATAATACTGTAGCGGCATAGCTACAGGTACGGTATAACAAAGACAAGGGATGAATAATGAATGTTTTATTGGCAAAATTACAGGCTAGTCATACAAACTATCGGCTCAGGCGATGTTTGACTAAGCCAATCACTTGGGAGGCGCGAGCCAGTCAGGAGCGGCGTATGGTATCTTTACATATTGTATTGCTGATAACCACAGGGAAAAAACGGAAAAGAAAACTAGAATTCCCAAGCGCTTTCGTGATATTTCACATCTTCACGAAAGCGCTTGGGAATTCTAGTTTTCTTTTCCGTTTTTTCCCTGTGGTTATCAGCAATCTTTTGGATCACGTGGTGTTGTGATCTTTTTGCATTACATACTGTATGTACGAAAAGAGCCGGAGTCCGGGAACCATAATGGTGGAAATGTAGAAAACACCAGACTCAGAAGTAGGTAATTTATTCCCGACGTTTCGAGTCCTGTCCGGGACTCGACCTCAGGAGATACAATGGGATACAGAGATCGTATGGTCTTAATATACTAGTAGCTGCGCCCGCCGGAGGGGGGGGGGGGACGCGGTAACCTGCGAGGGGGGGGGAGAAGGTAGGTGCTGTGACCTGTGTCAAGCTGTATGTATACACACACACACACACACACACACACACATATATATATATATATATATATGTATATATATATCTATCTATATATGTATATATTTATATATATATATGTCTATATATATATATATATGTATATATATATATATATATATATATATATATATATATATATATACATATTTCCTCCGCCTTCAGTTACATTTGTCATAGTTTAAATCAACATGTCGAAAGGTGGCAGAAGTGAGGAAATGTGGAGAGAATACAACAGAAGGTGGCAAGTGACAAGTTATGCACAACGCAGACGTTTTCTCCAAGATTGCATAGAGGAACAAGTTGTTCAAAAATCAATACCATTACAGCTGACTAACACAGAACATCCTTTCGGAAATGCAGCTAGAGTTTACTTGGAAGAAGCAGTTAAAAATTTACAAGACCGATTAAACATTTTGTGCAGTGAGGATAAAAATGTATCGATACCTCGGTGTCTTCTGAATAAGTTACATAAGCAAAGTGAAGAACTTAACAAGAAATTGAGCCAAAAGTTAATACAGTTATGTGATAATAGTGATTGGAACAAAGTGGGTAATCCAGAATTAGTGATGAACCTTTCAGACAGACAACTTTCAAACACGGAAATTCAAGCGCTCTCGCTAGGTATGAAATTCGTTGTTGGAATTCACGAAAAGAAATTTAGTGAATGACTAAACTAAAACTATATGGTCGATGGAATTTGTATACAAGGGATTCATTCAAGGTATAACCACATGTTATCAAGCGCTAGCAAATACTAACAAGTGCGTAATTCTTAGGAGATTTCTTAAAGCTTTGATTCAAATAAGTAAAGTTATAGTTACTAGTGCAGATAAAGGCGGTGGCATAGTAGTGATGAACCAGCAAGATTACAATAATAAAATGTTAAATTTGCCCAGTGTAGGTTTCGGTGCTTTCACTTTCAATGATGTTGAATATAGACAACATTCTGGCTTAGCCATGGGTAGTCCCCTCTCTGCTGTGTTAGCTAACTTATACAGTATATGGAAATGCTTGAAACTGAAAATTATATATCAATAATGGGTAGAAATAGCGTTTGGTTAAGATATGTTGATGACATTATTGTTATTGTACCCAAAGAAACTAACATTAACAATAAATTAAAAAGATTAAACAACGTTAATAGTAACATACAATTTACGGCAGAACTAGAGAACAACAGAAAATTATAATTTTCAGACACTGTCATACACAGAACAAACAACAATGTAAAAATTTCGGTACACCGTAAATCCACAAATAAAGAAGACTATATACATTTTTATTCAGGACACAATCCTAGGACTAAACAGGTATAATAATTGACTTCTTCCTCAGGGCTATTCGCATCTGTAGTGAATAATTTTTTGGAAGATGAACTAGATCACATCACAAAAGCCTTCAACAAACTAAGATATCCAAAAGGTCTCCTACTTAAATTTAAAAAGAAAGCTAAGGAAATAAATAAGAAGAGTAAAGATATCAATAATTGCAACAAAGAAACACGATGTATCACAGTCCCAAATTCCAACATTAATTCAACTCCAGACAGTCCTCTTAAAAGCAGGTATTAAGATAACTAGACCATCAGGTAGTAAAGTGGGACATTTGGTTACGCGTAAATATAATAACCATACCAATGAAAATAATATTGTATACAAAATACTTTGTAAAAATTGCCCATCTTCATATTTTGAAGAAACAGGTCGTGGATTAGAAAAAAGGTTATACGAACACAAAAATTATGTAAGAACCCACAGGCTTTCTAATTCTATAGTAAGACACATAGATACACATGACCACCTTCCGGACAGGGACAATACAATTATAATAAGCAAAGGTTCAACGAAGAAATTAAGAAAAACAATAGGAGCAGCATATATTAATGTTAATAATAGCATCAACCGTAGACATGGTTGAATATTCTTGGCAAGAGCTACAAGTTTATTGGTAGTTGAAGAAAACAAACGGACAAATGTTCCGAGCACGACGACCTTTCCTAGGCACCCTGTGAGATGACATGCCTGTGTATAAAATGTCCATGATATACTTTATTGTCGAGATTTGTGCTCAAGACCCTAAGGATCGAAACGTTAAGGCAGTAAAATTCTTCCATTATTCCTCGTATACTTCCTCCGCCTTCAGTTACACACACACACACACACACACACACACACACACACACACACACACACACACACACACACACACACACACACACACACACACACACACACACACATACATACACATACACACACACACACACACACACACACACACACACACACACACACACACACACACACACACACACACACACACACACTATTGGAAAAGGATCTGTTTTCCTCATCCAAACAAATAATTCTTACTATAGTTAAACTAATTCAAAAGAGAAAGTTGATCTTACCTTCTTCTTGATAATTTAGATGTAAATTTTAGAAAAGGCGGATTTTCGAGAGACCGGTTTTAACTCGGCCGAGTTATACTTACGTCCCTTTCGCCTTTTTAAGTTTATCCGTTATTTTCAATTATGTAATTTTATTCTTTAAAGAGAGGTTTCTCTTTATAGTTGGGAGTGAATGTTCCTCCGAAATTGATTTTCTGTAGTTTCAGTTGACACAAATTCTAAGCGTCCTGACTTGACGAAAACTATTATTTGAGTGAATCCGGTCGTAGGCCACACGCAATATCTATAATTTTCGCGACCATTGTTTACTTTTCACCGACCAGAATTTTCGGTATTTATTTCAAATGTTTAAATTTTTTCAATAGACTACAAATTATCAGTAGCAATTGATCATTAACATTATTAATTATTCAGATTTTATCCAATAATTTAAATATACATAATTTATTACTTTAATGAAATTAAACTTCTAGAGTTCAATAAACGAGTTCAATATGACGTCACCTTTTACGTAATTTCTAATAATATATATATATATATATATATATATATATATGTATATAAACAATATATATATACAGTATATATATATATATATATACATATATGTATGTATTTATGTATGTATGTATATTGAAGTGGTAGATTGATGTAGAAGTGGTTTGTGATGCCCTTAAAAACATAAAGTTGGAAAATTATCTTTAAAAAATCATGTTACAAAAACATATAAGGAAAGGGAAGAAAGTTATATTAGGTTTACTTCTGGAAAAGGCAATAGAAAAAAGTGGTATATTTCAAATAATGTAATGCTGTGTGGTCTACTCTGTAGGAAAGCCGTGTTGTTCTTGGTCTTGTAAGAGTTATAATCATGCAAATAGTGGTAGAATAGGAAAATACATTTTTACAGTGGACAGTAAGCGGCCAGTTATTCAGAAAGATATTAACAAAACTGAAGGACTTGAACTCTGATGCTCAGAAGGAGGAAATGAGTTGAGTCTACCCAAAGTTAAGCATTTCATACAACGTTGAAAGAGTCCTGTGTGTAATGTGGAGAAGTAAGTAGAAATTAAAACATTTTAAAAGCTGTGTAGAGCATTCAGTCTTACTGAAGTTGTTTTAGCTACAGTGGTGGTACGAGACTTCCTGTTTAGTTTACTCGTGAAGTAATATTCTGGATGTCAAAGGAAAAAGTTTGTGCCTCCTCGAAAAAAGGAAATAATTCTGTGGAGATTTTTGTCAAGTGGACAAATTAATAAGTTGAACCGTGGTGGAGTTGAATGACTCAAGGGTTTCTCTGCCCCAATTAAATATGATAGAAAGGTCAGACGTCAGGTGTTCTGGGTTGGATAATTCACCGTCTCAGGTCGACCATGTTGTTGATTTATTTATGTCACGTCTGGAGCGCGAGACTAGACGCATACTAAACCTTAAGCTTGGATATATCAGAGATCAATTCAGATTTATTCTAACCTTGGGCATTCTATTTTTGTACCTACCTGTTCGTGTGCAAAATGTCATGGTTCCTGTTTTCTTCATATCTCATGAAGAAATACAAATTTGTATTTGAATTATTTGGTTTTTAGTCGAATATTCTGATTAATGATAATATTAAAAAACAAAAACCAATATTAGCAAGTTAACAATGCTTCTTTCCTATATACACTAAGATATTTTATATGTGATGTTTTATATGTTTCAACCCTTAGGCAACGGGTGACATATTTACACTAGTTGTCGTCACGTGACTTGAATAATCAGTTCATATTTACAGCCTGATCTATTGATTCCCGACCTTATAGTAAAGTTGGTGTTGGTAGTGTCATTTATAAAAGGGAACCCTTTAATGGAGCCTGATTTTTTTTTTCATATTACAAATAACATTAGAAGTTGTCACGTGACTTGAATAATCAGCTCATATCTGCAGCCTGATCTATTGATTCCCGACCATATAGTAAAGTTGGTGTTGGTAGTGTAATTTATAGATTGATTTTTTTCATATTACAAATAACATTGGAAGCTTTGGAAAACCTAAACAGAGCAAGTAAACTTCATTTAGCACCTGTCTGCACTCATTTTGAATGACAACGATCGTATTCAAACGAGGGAATCCCCACGGAAACAAATCAGCGTATACAATTACAGTGGTTCGAAGGATGAGGCGAGAGGAAGTGAAAGTGGGGCGGTGTAATGTTACACAAATCCTTGGGTTACTTGGTTACTGTCAAGATTTTCCTGCATCCTCCTTTATTCACCATAACCATTAACTCCTCTCTCCCCTACACATTGTAATTGTAACCCTCTCCCATCCTTAGCTTCTTGAAACCCACTGGATCAGTTTTAAGGCCCCTTTCACACTAGTTGCCTACCATTATTTTAAATTTAACCTTTCACACTACGTCACTGCGGTTACCCGGTTGCGCAACAGGCTATGGCTGTCGTCCGCTCCGACAAGTGACGGTCACAGGCAGTTGCCGTCACCAACCGTCTCTTTTTCTTGACCAGCAAAGCCAACAGAAGCACCTCCTCAATTGATGCCATCCTTTCGACTAATGAGATGATGAGAAAGGATTCCACAACTCGGTGACAGATCACTGGTTGCTTGCAGTTGCCCGAGACTTTCACACTAGGCAACTAGTGACCGTCACTAGTTGCCTAGTGTGAAAGGGGCCTAAGACCCTCCGGAGCAACTTCCTTTCTGGAATAGGTTCGATGATATGACCCGGCATTGGACGTGTTATGTCTTGGGTGTCGTATATTTCATTTTTTCTACATACATTGAAGACGGGCTGGTTGCTCTGTGATGAAAATCCGTGAAATTGCTTGATACGTTAACATATGTAAATGAAAAAACACAAATACTTCACAAACTACAATACAAACAAACCAATGGGGACACTGAAACAACAGAGCATAGCTATTCCCAGGGTTCAAGAGTAATTACCATCTCACGCACAGTTTTCTTCATTGTGACATGATTCTCCGGGTGCACACATTTATCTATTTGGGGAAGTCTTACGTTTCCTGTTTCACCATATAATAATTATCGTTTGATTAAATTGTGACATGATTCTCCGGGTGCACATATTTATCTATTTGGGGAAGTCTTGCGTTTCCTGTTTCACCATATAATAATTATCGTTTGATTAAATTTTTGACTTGACATTTCTGGGTCAGTTGAAATGAATTGCATATCTGATGGCCGAGGGATTTGGCTCCTCAACGAACATGTTGCTGATCTCCCAACACGGAGTCCTCCTCACGAGACTTTTCAGTCTGCTGCGATACGATTCTATTCTGTTTGTTTTTAGACTGAGTATAAGGCTGGGTCTGATCGATCATGACACAATATTGTCTCACGGTTGAAATGAAGGCGAAAAGAATTGTTTAGCGCCAAACAAATCGAAGTTTGGAAGGAAAACTACCACGACAAAGTGGTCCAACAACTGTTCCACTCTTAGCCTTTGCGTTCCGAGAACTAACAGACTTTCCCAGTGTCGTCTGAAGATATACAATGACGTCATTGTTATCGTTGAAGGAAAATTATTTATATTATCATAATTTTCAATTTATTTTATTCATTTTATTTTATTTTATTATTCTTTTTATCATTATTATATATATTTTTCGCACCTCACCTAGTTATGGACCAAAAGGTCTCCTGTCGGCATGCTCCACCTTTGTAATCCTTAGTAAATGTCGATTAGGATTGACCAGAACTATGGATGTTATCTACGTGTTTCATTCGACCAAACGCCAATCTCCATGGCACCATATGTTTGGCCTAACTTGTTAGAAATACTTACTTATAAAACTTGTAGTTACGCACCTGAACTGGTTGTATTCGGCCAGTGTAGTTTCTATGCAATACGTGTGAAGTAATCATGTAGGTCTCTTTTATATATATATATATATATATATATATATATATATATATATGTGTGTGTGTGTGTGTGTGTGTGTGTGTGTGTGTGTGTGTGTGTGTGTGTGTGTGTGTGTGTGTGTGTGTGTGTTTATATATATATATATATGTTGAGGTGTGAAGACAGAATGAGTGGTAGGGTGGTGAGTTTAAACGCCAAGAATCCGTTGAAGTTTTATTTCTGACGTTTCGTCCAACTAGGACTTCTTCAGAGTGTACACAAATAGAACAATGACAACTTATATACCCGCACAGCTCACCCCGTTCCCCCTCGGTCAATGTTGCTGCCATCTCTCTTTCGTCTTGCCTCATGGATGATTTGTCCGCTTGCTATCTTCGCCAGCTTGACGAAACCGTCCCGATGGTTGCTGCATGGGAGTGAGGTAATGTACGCTGCCTCAATTGTCCTCCTTTCCTTTCTATCGAGTCCAGTATGGAGCACCTCTGTTTTTTCCCAATCCGGCAAGTGGTGCTCCATACTGGACTCGATAGAAAGGAAAGGAGGACAATTGAGGCAGCGTACATTACCTCACTCCCATGCAGCAACCATCGGGACGGTTTCGTCAAGCTGGCGAAGATAGCAAGCGGACAAATCATCCATGAGGCAAGACGAAAGAGAGATGGCAGCAACATTGACCGAGGGGGAACGGGGTGAGCTGTGCGGGTATATAAGTTGTCATTGTTCTATTTGTGTACACTCTGAAGAAGTCCTAGTTGGACGAAACGTCAGAAATAAAACTTCAACGGATTCTTGGCGTTTAAACTCACCACCCTACCACTCATATATATATATATATATATATATATATATATATATACACACACAACGTAGTTTCGTGTGAAACGAAAATAATAATATGCAAATATTCTTCGTGATTAAGTCGACAAACCAACATGTCGTGCGTACCTTATGAAATTCAGCTTCTTATAAGGACAGACGATTTCATGTAGCAAAGAGGACTCTTGCATGAAGATGGTCTTGATTGATTGAGGCCTTTGCTAGCCGCGTCAGGTTCATTAGATTGTCTCTCAACTTTCGGAGGAAATTTTTATAAGATTGCGTCATCGTTTTAAAGTCGTTAATATGTTTCATCGATTTTCTTATCGGAGTTGGAAATAACTAGAATATGTATTCATTAATCCATTGAGAAGTGGGTTTTTGCTTAATTAAACAAAATTTTACGAAAGTTAACATTGATTAATAAATAAATCAACAATCATGTCAATTAGTAAATGAATAAAAGATAAATAAATTAATAGATTATATATGTAAGTAATTAAACTAGATAGAAAATACATAAATATGATTAAATGAATTCGTAAATAAGTAAATAAATAGATAAATGAATGAATAAATAGAAAAACGAATGAATACATAAATTAACAAATAAACATAGAGACAAACAAAAAAAAATAGAAAGATAAATAAACAAATAAATAAATAGATAGCAATTGAATGAGCGAGTGGAATTAATCAATTCATATGCAAACAAGATTGATAAACGAATAATCAAATAAATAAAACGACAGGGCAACTTAATTCACATACGAAATAAATAATCATTGTTTCAACACCTCTAAAGAATACAAACTTTACTCTTTGGTGAATAGAATTTATAGCACCCGGAACAAATGCAAAAAATCAAGTCACCTGTGCAAGTATTAATGAATTTATTTGGGAAATAAACTACATAGGAACTTAATAACTATATAATAAGAGTTATTGTTTCATAGGGCAAGATAACACAAAATCAATCATCTGTGGAATACATACCAAAAATTTATATTGTAGTGTTTGTAAAAGAGGAAGAGAGAGATAGAGTGTGAGTGAGAGAGAGAGAGAGAGAGAGAGAGAGAGAGAGAGAGAGAGAGAGAGAGAGAGAGAGAGAGAGAGAGAGAGAGAGAGAGATTGTTTGTTTTAATAAATTTATTACGCCCGTGGGCGGCAAACAATAGTACATCTATCACAGCATTGTGTTAGAGGACATGTCATATATTATATACATTCTTTAAATGGAGACATAATACAATAATCATTCAGGATTCCCCGAAATGGTGATGGCGGGATAGTGGTACTATGTAAGTGTTTACATATAATCATCATGCCCCGTCTCCGGGGAATATTGTCTGTCACTATGGGTCACTGGAGACAATAATACCAAGGGTGTTCGTATTACGACGGTTACGCAGCCCGTACGGTGATCACCGTGGCATATCATCCGTCTAGGAGCCCCGTCACACAAGTCGACTCCCAAGTCCGAGCCGAGCACTGACATATATTGTGCCTTCGTACTGGTCTTGCGTCGGCGTTACTTGTGGCGGTTGGGTAGGAGGTGGTCGTATGGGGCGCGTGACGTCCATGACGTAGGTATAGGCTGCCTTGGAAAGATGGTCCACCGATTAATAAATTCATTGCTTCTGAGGGCGACAAACAATAGTATATTAGTCATATTGTTATGGAAAGAGATACAAAAGGAGGTATGATTGGATTTAACAATCAAAATCCCCCAAAATGGGGGTGGCGAGCTAGGAGTGTATCTAAGTTGTCGTCACTAAGTAAATATTTACATACAGTTATCACGTCTTGTCTCTGTGGAATACTGTCTGTCACAATGGGGCATTGGAGACAGTAGTGTTCAAGAGTGTTGGCGTTAGGGCGGTTACACAGCCTGCATGATGAGTAATGTGGCATATCTTCCGCCTGGGATATTTGCCACACAGGTCGATATCCGAGTCTGAGCCGAGCACTGACAACATTGTGTCTCCGTACCATGGGTCCGCGTCGGCGATACTTGTGGCGGCTGGGTAGGAAGTGGTCGTGGTGTTGAATGGAGACACTGGTGGCTCGTTCCGCATCTCTTCGGCGTGTTGTTATGGTGTGAGTGGCTGCGTGTATTCTGTTTTTGAGGCATGTGAGAGAGGGTACTACGCGTTCGTTATCTAAGACGAAGGCACAAGCTGCTTTGGCAATACGGTCCACAGTGTCGTTGCCAGCAAGGTCGACGTGTGTGTGCAGGCATCCATACGAGAGATACGGCCATAGATGCTTCATGAACAACGGCGAGTTGGGTCAGTATGGCCTGTACAACACGATAGTAGTTGGGTCTGGGTGAGGAGAGGGCGTGTAGAGCTGGTTGGGAGTCACAAACGATCACACCATTTACGTTACAGTCTACAAGATATGTTACTGCGTCGAGGATTCCGTGTAGCTCACAAAACGTGGAGCTTGATGTGACAGGTAACCTGCGGCCAATCCATCCAGCTTCCACAGGTGGCTGTAAGGTGGGTGAGTACATGGCACACGCTGCTCTTCCATCAGCCTGTACTGAGCCATCCACGTAGATGACATGCGCTGCGGGGATCTTTGAGGATACGCTGTCGATGGTCTCTAGTGCTATTTGCTTTTGAAGTGCAGGAAGGTCATCTTTGGAGGTTGGTGTGAAGGTGACGTTAGGGAGGGAGATTCGCCACGGGGGCAAGTCGGGTTCAACCGTTTCTTCAGGGACGTGGATGTCAAGGTTTCTAAGTGTGTTGCACACTGTAGTGACGAGGTTGCGGCCTCCTGGTCGAAGTGGGAGGCGGGGTGCACTGTCAGGTTCGAGCGACGCTCTGATGGTAGCAGTAAAGTTTGGGGACAGATAGGGCGATCGGAGGCATTTTACAGAGAGAATGGCCATGTTAGCATATATTCTCTCTACAAGCGAGGGTAGACCAAGTTCACTTTGCATGTTAACGATGCGAGTCGAAGGAGGGCAACCTAAGATAAATCTCATTACTCTATTTTGGAATTTTTCGAGAGGTTCCAAAGCTCTCCTGGGAAGTTGACAAAGGGCAGGTGATAAGTAGTCAACGAGTGATCGAAGAAATGTGGTGTATAGAGTTCTGACCATTGGTAATGAAGCGCCGGTGGAATTTGTGGCAAGCCACTTGATAGGGTTAAAACGGGCCTGCAGACGATCAAGGAGATCATTAACAAGGGGATGGATACGTTGTCGAGTCGGTATGGCTGGAGTGATCCGGGCTGGTACTCCAAGGTATGTGTACTGTGTGCAATGAGGGATAGCATCACCTCCCATGTTGAACGTCGGTAGTGCTTGGAGAGTACGAGATGAAAATATTCTGCTCTTCTCAGGGGAAATGATGAGACCACAAGCGGTAGTTGACGTATAGAAGCCATTTAGAACGAATTGGAGGTCAGCGGGCGAGTTGGAATGGATGCAGATGTCGTCCGCGTAGCAGAGAAGGGTTGTACCGGGAACGTTAGGAAGAAGTGAGAGTAAGCGGTGCATCAAGACGTTAAAAAGAAATGGACTTAGTACGCCACCTTGCGGGGTACCGAGTTTGAACTGCTCGTAGGAACTGCACACACCTCGAAAGAGAACACGTGACTTCCTGTTACTCAGATAACCTCGAATCCATCGAAGGAGGTTTCCTTGCACTCCGAAGGTAACCAGCTGGTCAAGAATTATTTCATGGTTGGCTACATCGAAAGCACTTTTGAGGTCCAGGAAGGCAACTACGCTGGTGGGAGAGAGGCGGGTGTAGAGCTCAGTAAGGCAGTGGTGCGTACTTCGACGTGGGAGGAAACCATACAGCTGCGGGGAGAGTTGACCTTGTAGACGATTCATGAGCCGGGCAAGGATGATACGTTCAAGCATCTTGCTGAAGCATGAAGTTAGGGAAATGGGCCTGAATTTATCAGTACCTGGTTTCGGTATCGGAACAATCGTGCTTAAAGTCCAGGCTGCAGGTACATGTCCACGAAGGAGGCAGAGGTTGAAGAGGCGAAGGAGGGGGTTGCCAGGAACTTCCAGTAGGAGTCGGAGCACTTGGTATGTAATGCCGTCATCCCCGGGGGCAGAAGATTTTGTATTAGCCATGGCTAGTCGTAATTCATTTTCCGTAATCGGGACGTCGTCTTCTTCATCTGGGTGGAGAAGAGCAGCCATTAGGTGGAGATTACGGGTGTTGCGACGAGTGGAGAGTGCCTCTTGGATATGCGTAGGAAGATTGTTAGTCTGTGACTGTGACGACCATAAAGTAATGAGGTCCTGGGCGTAGGCGTCTGGACTGTGATGGAGGGCGCTGGGAGGTTGCTTCTCGACCCTTTTTACAAGGCGCCACATGGTCGCGATACTAGTCTGGTGATTTATGGAATCAGTGTATTTCTGCCAAGACTCTGTGTAGGCACAGTTCTGGAGGGCGACCATATCATCCCGTGCTATTTGGTACTGATGTAAAGAATCAGGTGTGGGTTGCGTCTGAAAAGTATGACCAGTAGTCTGTGTAGCTCTCTCCGCTTGGATAATACGGTGGTCCAACGTCCATGAGTGAGGTACAGGGCGGCGTGGTAGGTGAGCTTTGGTTACATAGCGGCTGTAGAAGTCGTGTGTGGTATTCACTAAGGACGTGTATAGTGCGTCGGGGGATAGGAAGTCAAATGTGGGAAGGAGACTAGAGATGTACGAAATATAAGTAGGGCAATATTTAGGAGGAATGGATATACGGGTCCGGTGATGAGGAGTTGGAATCCGAGACGGTATGGAGTAGTATAAACTAAGAGCAATATGGTCGGAGAAGAGAGAAGGAATTGCTTGACAGGCGACACGGGATGGCACGAGGCCAGACGTGATGATGTGGTCAACTGTGCCTCCACGTGCATGTGTGTCTCCACCAGTTTCCCATCGTGTGAGTCGGTACCGATGTATGTAGTTGAGTAGAGGGATTCCACTACGGTTGGGGACAGGGGAGGCATCACCAAGAGCAGGATGTCGAGCGTTGAAATCCCCCATATAAATCATTCCACGATTTGTAGGTACTGGGAGGGCAACAAGATTAATAACACCAGGGGCAGAGTATACGTTGCAAAGTCGAAGTTTACCATTGCCCACAGAGAGAGAGAGAGAGAGAGAGAGAGAGAGAGAGAGAGAGAGAGAGAGAGAGAGAGAGAGAGAGAGAGAGAACATAACATAAAAACATATGAATGAAGGAGACTGCAAGAAACCATAAAGCCTACACTAGGCAGTTCCATGTCCATTACCACCTGTCATCCCCATCCATAAATATGTCTAACCGTCTCTTAGAACATCCGATAGTTTCAGCGCTCAGTACCTGGTTATTAAGTCTATTTCATTTATTGACCACCCTATTAGTAAATCAATGCTTGCCTATTTCCTTTTTAAATCTAAATTTGTCCAATTTAGATCCATTAATGCGAGTCCTGCCATGTTGTC
>NC_134777.1:5922383-5924883 GCF_046742065.1 Oratosquilla oratoria
TATATAACAATAGCTTTTTTCCACCCTATGAGGGAGGTAGCCAAGTCAATTACACGTACCTACTCCCTCCCATTCCACTCCCCAACATTTCCTTCCCTCTTATCTTTGCTCTTCATGGATAATGGGTCATCCCTGCATCCCACCTACTGCTCTGGGTTTGAAACAATGCAGCAAAACACAGTGAGCCCACAGCAAGGCCGCTTCACTTAATCGGCGATCCCCCCCTCTCCATCCCCTCATGCGTGAAAATATGATTCACACATAAGCAGCCCTTCACCCCTTCATCTCCATCCTTGCATAAAATTCATAAAAGTACCACCTTCCTCATACCACCTCTTCTTCCGTTATTACCCGTCCATCTACACCTTCTACCTTTTCTCTGCTTGATTTGCCTTCACTTTCTCTCTTAATTTGCTTCCATTTTTTTATTTCTTTCAAAAGATTCTGTCATGAGGGGGTGACCACGGATGAGATGGGTAGATGGGGTAAAAGGGGCATTGTGCAAGAGGGGAATGTGTGTTGAGGAAGGACGGGAGAAGACAGAAGACAGGGGTGAATGGAGAATGGTTGTGTATGGATAATGCTGTGATGCATGAAAGGGAGAGAGGGATGGGGGGTGAGGGAGTATGTGTGAAAAAATAATTTGAAGCAGCCCGAAGGGATTTCTCCCCGTCTTTTCTCTCTCTCTTTTTTTTTTTTTTTTTTTTGCATGAGGGGACGGAGAGAGGGGTCGCCGATTTAATGAAGCCCCCTTGCTGTGGATGTACTGTGTCTTGCGACGCTGCTTCAGACCCAGAGCAGTGGGTGAGATGCAAGGATGACACGTCATCCAGGAGAAGCCAAGATAAGAGGTAGTGAGGGGGGTGAATGGGAGTGAAATATGTGGGGATGGAATGGGTGGGAGTGGATTTTATGCCATTGTTTTTGGGCTATCTCCCTTGTAAGGTGGAAAGAGCCTCTGGTATATGTATGTATATACCTCTCATATGGTTTTCTCGTCCTACTTTACAACTAATCTGTGAATCCTCTCTTTTTCTCCTTTAACAATCTTTTTCACTTCCTCATCCCGCCACTCATTACCCTTCCTTCTATTCTCTCCCATCCTCCTTGTTCCACACACCATTTTTGCACGCCTTGTTGTTCCCTCCTTGAAATATCCCCATTCCTCCTCCACTTCTACCTCTGTTATATCCTTCACTACCATCCACTCTTCTCTATGACTCTCATTGTACTCCTGCACCTTTTCCTTCACATTTAAACAGTTTACTCTAAGTACCTCATACCTTCTGTCCCTTTCTTCTTTCTCCGTCTATCCTTCAATCTGAACTTACCTTCCACCAAAAAAGGATCTGATAACCCCCCCCTCTCTCCCATAAGGGCTATGACATCCAAAAATCTTCCTACTGTTTTCCTAGATATCACTACATAGTTCATTGAAGCCTTATCAACCATTCCATCTACCTCCCTTTCCCATGTGTACTTGTGCTTATCTTTTTTTTTAACTTCCCAATCACTCAATCTACTGGTTTATCCCCTACTCTAGCATTGAGATCTTCCAATCACACTACGTTTGCATTTCTTCTAAAACTTTCTATGCATTTATTTAGATATGTCAAAAAAACTCCCTCTCCTCTACACCCTTCTCACTATCAGGTCCATATGCACTTGCAAAGATCATATTTTCGTTCTAGTTTCACCTTCATCCACATTTACATTGAAGAAACCTCTTTCCACTTCACCACACTCTTACCTATTTCTTCACTTATTAGTATACATCCCTTCCCTTCCCTCCCTCATCCTCTCCTTACTCCCGACACCCTTCCTACTACACCCTTAACCTTAAATTCACCCTTCCCTTTCAATTTAGTTTTACTTAATGCCAACACATCCATCTTCCTTCTCACAAACATATTGTCTATCTCTTCCATTTTACTCTCATCTGCATCACACCCACGCACATCAAAAGATAAAATATTTAGGACTCTGTTTGGAAAACTTCCGAACCCTCTTATGCCTTGACTTCTTGTGGAAATTTACCCCTTCGGGCTACAGAGAGCAGGATGCCTAGTCCCATCCTCCATCCGTCCTGTTTCAGTCGCCTTATGCGACCCGAATGGGAAAACTCGGTGTCAGTATTCTTTCCTCCCATACCACAAGAGTAGGCGAAAATGGAAATAAATATTCAGAGAAGTGGTATAGAACAATATTAAGAGAAAGGGGACAGCAAAACGGAGGAACTGACGCAGTACAATAAATCCGCATAATTTCTACAAAACGTAACATTTTCTCAGTAAGTACAATAGTCTTTTAGAATAGAAAAGTAGTCTTATCTGATTATCTTCCATGGAAGAGAGAAAGAACGAAAACGGAATCCTCGCACGTAAATGGTGCTGAGTATAAGACCTTTATCTTTAAAAAAAAAAAAAAAAAAAAAAAAAAAAAAAAAAAAAAAAAAAAAAAAAAAAAAAAAAAAAAAAAAAAAAAAAAAAAAAAAAAAAAA
>NC_134777.1:5932383-5939883 GCF_046742065.1 Oratosquilla oratoria
TGCCAACGCAGAACGAATCTTAAGAGGAAATTCAACATTAGTGTCCTATATTACCTTGATGCCACTTAATTGAAATTTTCGATAAAGTCTTTAACAGAAATGAAAAAACACACACCACGTTTAACTATGACAAGTTAAAAAAAAAATTCATTATAGTCAATAGTGGGAATATCGGATTTTTTTCTTTATTAAAATATTCAAGAGCCTCTGATACGTTTCTTCGTTTTATTAGGTAACAGTGCATAGACAAGGGGTATAATATTACCTGACTTCACCTCATGTATTGTATACACTCTTGGAGAGGAGTCCGGGAGTGGAGAGCTCTGGGAGTCGAGGGCTCTGGGAGTGTACAGGTCTAGGGGTGGAGGGATGTAGGAGTGGAGGAGTCTAGAAGTGGAAGGGTCAGGGAGTGGCGGATTCTGGGAATGGAGGGATCTGGGAGTGGAGAGCTCTGGGAGTGGAGGGGTCTGGGAGTGAAGAGGTCTAGGGGTGGAGGGACGTGGGAGTGGAGGAGTCTAGAAGTGGAAGGGTCAGGGAGTGGTATATTCTGGAAATGGAGGGATCTGGGAGTGGAGAGCTCTGGGAGTGGAGGGGTCTGGGAGTGTAGGTTTCTAGAGGTGGAGGGGCGTAGTAGTGGAGGAGTCTAGAAATTGAAGGGTCTGGGAGTGGCGGATTCTGGGAATGGAGGGGTCCGGGAGTGGAGAGCTCTGGGAGTGGAGGGGTCTGGGAGTGAAGGGGTCTGGCAGTGTAGTGGTCTAGGGGTGGAGGGATGTAGGAGTGAAGGAGTCTAGAAGTGGAAGGGTCTGGGAGTGGCTGGGTCTGGGAGTGGACAAGTTCGGGAGTGGAGGGACCTTGGAATGGAGGGATCTATGACTGGAAGGGTCTGGGAGTGGAAGGGTCTAGGAGTAGAAGGATCTGGGAGTGGAGGTGATTGGGATTGGAGGAGTCTGGGAGGTGAGTAGTCTAGAAGTAAAGGGGTCTAAGAATGAATAGGACCGGGAGTGGAGTTGTCTGGGAGTGGGAGTGGAAGAGCCTTGGAGTGGAGGGGAATTGGCGTACAGTGGTCTGGGTGTGTATGGGTCTGGGAGTAGATGGGTCTGGGAGTGGAGGGGTCTGGGAGTGGAAGGGCCTGGAAATGGAGGGATCTGGGAGTGGAGGGATCTAGGAGTGGATGGGTCTGGGATTGGAGGAGTCTAGGAATTAGGAATCTGGGTGTGGAGAGGTCTGGGAATGGAGAAATCTGGGAGTGGAGAAGTCTAGGACCACTCCACTTCCAGACTCCTCCACTCCTAGACCCAACAACTCCCAACCCCCTCAATTTCCAGACCCCTCCTTTTGCAGACCTTTACACATTTAAACTCCTCCACTACCAGACCTCTCCACTCCCAACCCCCTCTAGTCCCATACCCCTCCTTTTGCAGACCTTTACACATTTAAACTCCTCCACTCCCAGACCTCTCCACTCCCAAACCAATGCACTCCTAGACTGCTCCACTCCCAGACCCCTTCACTCCCAGAAACCCACACACCCAGACCCTTCTACTCTCAGACATCCTATTCTCTCAGATCCCGGCAACTCCTAGACCCCTCTATGCTCCGAGTCACTCCCAGAACCCTCCACAACGAGGCCCTTATATTCCCAGACCCCTGCACTCCCAGACCCCTCCCCTCCCCAACTCCCTCACTCTTAGACCACTTCACTCCCATACCCTACCACTCCCATACCCCTCCACTCCCAGACCCTTCCACCCCTAGACTCCTCCACTCCCAGACCCCTCCACTCCCAGACCCCTCCACTCCCAGACCCCTGCACTCCCAGACCCCTGCACTCCCAGACCCCTCCCCTCCCCAACTCCCTCACTCTTAGACCACTTCACTCCCATACCCTTCCACTCCCATACCCCTCCACTCCCAGGCCCTTCCACCCCTAGACTCCTCCACTCACAGACCCCTCCACTCCCAGACCCCTGCACTCCCAACCCCTTCACTTCCAGACTCCTCCACTCCCAACCCTCTCCACTGCCAGACCCTTTCACTCCTAGACTCCTCCACTCCCTGTACAACAAAACATAACTAGGGCTGGATACTCGTAAGTATGCACAATACCATAACTCTTCAGAAAGTGTCGCGAAATAGCTCCCATCTTTTTAATTTGTTAGGATAAGGTACTGTAATCAAGAATTTTTGGCTCAAATCAACGCAGCCGGAGTTGTGAGTACTACATGGGGACGCTTGTGTGACGAAACATTAAAATGGTGAAAAGTATTATTGTTATATATTATATATTATTATACATATTATGTGTTATTATGTATTACCGCCCCATTGTTTTTATCATCATTGACTTGGATGAAACTTTCAGATGGACGCACTTAAAAAATGTACTTCTTTGACATTTAAAAAAAAAAGTAAGATTTGGGATAGCATACTGGCGATATACACACAGACAGAAAAAAAAGATTTGTGAAAAATGTTAAATTCTACAAAGGTCACTACACTAATTTTAACACGAAAAAAATTACAAGAGCTCAAACAGTCTAAGCCCCTTCCCCCTGTTCACGTGCCTTCTTATTATCATAATAATTAGACTACTCAAGATGTGTGAAAAAGGATAACTACAAACACAGTGGAAATAATAGAAACACGCATACAGACACAGTAAGATATGAAAACCACAGAACATTTTATGAATGCTATAGTTTCACCATGGCAACAATTATTATCTATCTTTTAAACGCATTTATTACTTCTCCAGCATTATTAGTATCAATAGCTTTCACCAATCACAATAATCACAATAATCCTTAAAATTTACTTTATTTTTTACTACTGTAGCCTTTAGCTTTCAAATAAAGTAAGAATAACTAATCAAAAAGGGTCTGTTCGCTACCGTTTTTAGATAGTTATGGATCTCTGCAAGGCCACGCTTTGTGAAATCTCTTGAAATCTTTGCATATTCGATTGGCTAAAATCCCAAGCGGGTAATACGCGCCGCCTAAAAGCTCAACCCTGATTGGTTGCTGGCACTTATGACGACGCAGTTTCCATTTGTTATTCACATTTGAGCTACAGAATGCTTTCGACATTGGACCCAGGACAATGAGTACATATGCGTAAAAACATCATAGTGATATTGAAAATATAGTGCCGTGAGATCACTAAGAGAATATCTCCTCGTGTAATACAAACGATTGCTGGTCTTCTGTTGCTGAATCGTTAAACTTCTGAATAATAATGAATCACGTGCGTTAGAATATTACTTACTGAGTCAAAGTTAGATGGTTTTAAGACAATATTTCATTTTGTATTATTTTTTTCCAATCTTGAAAGAGTGTTCCCTGAATTTGGTCCCCAGGGGTGCTATTAAACTCCCTAAATTATTGAGTGCATAAAACTTTTGCAGTCATTGCCCTGTAAGAAGAAAATTAAAAGTGTCTTCCTCAGCTCTTTTATCAATCTTTCTTCACTCATTATTTCCATGTGTCCAAACCACCCCAATACTCTTTTATCAACCCTATCTCCCATCTCCTTTTCCATCCCCCGCTCTCCTCCTCACCTCCTTGTTTCTCACTCTATCCAGCACTGTAACCCCTACCATACTTCCCAGACATTTCATCTCAAACACATTTAAACTTCTCTCTGCCTAGCTTAAATTTTGCTGTCGGCACACTCACTCCTTCATATAACCTACTTTTTGCATCCATTCCAAAATGCTCATTTCTCATCACACGCTTTAATCATCCCAAGGCAATTACTTGCTTCTATCAATCTACAATTTACTTCCACCTTCACTTCCCCCTTGCCTGCCACATGCGACCTCAAGTAGCTTAAGCTATCCGCTTCTTCCAGCTTCTCTCCTTGAAGCCTTACTTTCAAATTGTTGCCATCCTCTCACTATATACATTTCATCACCTTGCTTTTACACACATTTACTTTCAACTTTCTCCTATCTCATACCTCCTCAAACATTGTCACTAGCTCCCTTAATCCCCCCTCTGACCCTGCCACAAGTGCACTGTCGTCAGCAAACAACAACCGGCTCACCTCCCACTTTACTCCATTTTCTTTAACAATCCCTAGTTCCCTGCCCATTATCCTCGCATTTACCTCCCGCATCACCCCATTCATGTACAGATTAAACAGCCATGGCGACATGACACACCCCTGACACAGCCCCACATTTACCTCTAACCATTCATTCTCTCCATTTCTAATTCTAACACAGGCTCTAATACTGTAGTGACGTGCATCTTGTGGTGTATGCTGTTAACTTGTTAAAAGTATAATCTAGTTTTGTCTGACGTGGTAGTATACGTCCTTATAAAGTGCCTTTAATCATGATCATAATGATAGGTACATTCTGTGTAATAATTCAGCATAATTTTTGTTATTATATGTATTGTAAAAATGATTAGTACAAATTAACAATTCGAGGTTTCATTTGATCTAACGAAACATTCTAATTAAAACTTTAACGACTCATATAATACGTTGCTCTATTAATGTTTCATATAAAATTTCAAGACTATTTTATCCTTAATAGTAAAAAAAAAAAAATACAACATAAACATATTTGTTTATGTTGAATTAACTACACAATGACAAATGTAACTGAAGGTGGAGGAAGTAAACGAGGAATAATGAGAAAAATTTAATGCTTTAACGTTCCGACCCACAGGGTCACAAAGCTTTGTGATCAAGACCCTGTGGGTCGAAATGTTAAAGCATTAAAATTCTCCCATTATTCCTCGTCTACTTCCTCTACCTTCCGTTATATTTGTTTATACTAATTGAGACAAATTTAGACATTTAAGTGTTACGGTGCACATACTTTACATCTCTCCACTTTGCCTCCCTCACTTTATATATTATTTCTCCTCTTTTCTTGCACTTCCTATGCGGTCCCTTAGTCCTACTTTGTAACCAATCCATATATTGTAACTTTTCCTCTTTTACTACCGCCTTCTCCTCTTCATCTCACTATTCATTACCCTTCATCCTATTCTCTTCCATTCTCTTCGTCTCTCATACTCATTTTGCACACATAGTCACTTCCTCCTTACAGGATACCCATTCTTCTTCTATTCCTTCCTCACCTCTCTCCTTATCCTCTTCGTCTTTCATACTCTTTTTGCACACATAGTCACTTCCTCCTTACAGGATACCCATTCTTCTTCTATTCCTTCCTCACCTCTCTCCTTCACCACTTCCCACATATTTCTCAGTTTCTTCTGGTATTCCTTCTACCTTCTCTTCTCATTCAATTTGTTAATTATTAGCACCTGTCTGCCTCCCACCCTTTTCCTCCGCTCCACGGAGGGAGTAATTGGTGAGGAACAGAAGGGGATTAGGAAAGGAACAATGCATGCGCATGTGTGTGTGTGTGTGTGTGTGTGTGTGTGTGTGTGTGTGTGTGTGTGTGTGTGTGTGTGTGTGTGTGTGTGTGTGTGTGTGTGTGTGCTCGTGTACGTTTTGGGGGGCAGATTTGTGAGAAGTTAAAAAAAATAGAATACACTCTGCGTTTTTATGAATTTAGAGGTTTAGGTTTATGACAAGGTAGACAGGAAGGCAAATTGGGAGGTATTGTAGATTTATGGAACAAGGGGAAAGCTGTTAAGGGTTATCAAAAGTTTTATACATGAGTAGTATAGCTTAGGTTACGGTTGGAAATGGCAAAGGTGAGTGTTCTCGGGTGAAGGTGGGAATGAACCAGGGTTGTGTTGTGTCGCCATGGCTGTTCAACGTATACATTGAAGTTGATACTCGGGTGAGGGGCAGAAAATTGGGGATGGTTAGAGACTAGAGGGAAGTTGGAGGTGAGCCAGTTGTTGTTTGCTGATGACACTGCCCTTGTGGCTGGGTCAGAGGAGGGACTGAGGCAAATGATGACGGACTTTGGGAAGGTGTTCGATAGAAAGAAAAAAAATTGTAAATGTAAGTTGATGTGATGTACAAGAGGTGAGAGTTGTAAGATGGAAATAAGTCTAAAAGGAGAGAGGTTATAGGAAATGTATGTAGCAGGGAATGTAGGAGTGGAAGTGAAGGTAAATTGTATTGTAAGGAAAGAAAGAATGCTCTGGGGGAGTGAAAACGTGTCATAAGAAATAGGTATTAATATATAGGTGTAAAGAGGAGAATGTATGAAGGAGCAATTAAGCCTAAAGCATTGTTTGGGCAGTAGATTTGGAATTTTAGGGAAGTGGAGAGGAGAAAATCAAACATGTTTGAGATGAATTATTTGAAAAGTATCGTGGGTGTTACGAGGATCGATAGATTAAGAAATGAGAAGTTGAAGAGGAGAGCGAGGCTGGAAAGAGAGCCGGCGGATAATGTAGAAGATAAAACTAGCAAAATGGATGTGGAAGGCAGAGGTGAATAGAGTAAATTGAGAAGATCAAAATTGAGATGGACGAATGGGGTGAGGGGAGCTTTCAATAAGAGGGGAATATCTATTGATAAGGGAAGGAAGAAGGCAAGAAAAAAAGGTGAACGAAAAATAGCTGTAAATGAAAAATCAATTCATCTGACCGAAGAAATTTCTCCTTGTTTTCTTTATTCTTGCATGAGGAGACAAGGATTACTGTGTAAATGAACCGTCTGACACTGGTGTGGATGTGCTGTGCCTTGCTGCATTGCATCTAACCTTGGCAGTAGGCAGTGGCCAGGGGATAGGGATGACCTTTCATCCTCAAGGAGCTAAGATAAAAGGGGGAATGGGTGACGGATGTGAGTCTTGAAATAAACCTGCGTTACAGAGTTCGGCCGAGTAGACGAAACTCTTGAACTACAACCATGGCAATATAGACATATATACATACATACATACATACATACATACATACATACATACATACATACATACATACATAATGTACAGTAATCCTCATATTTGACCACTGTGTTTATGTGTGTGTGTGTGTGTGTGTGTGTGTGTGTGTGTGTGTGTGTGTGTGTGTGTGTGTGTGTGTGTGTGTGTGTGTGTGTGTGTGTGTGTGTGTGTGTGTGAGTGCGTGTCATTTATCATGGTCTTGGACCACGTGCTGGACTCGTGTTCGACAGCTATTTCCCTCACGGAAGAGAGTTCAGAGTTCACATACGTGTGTGTGTGTGTGTGTGTGTGTGTGTGTGTGTGTGTGTGTGTGTGTGTGTGTGTGTGTGTGTGTGTGTGTGTGTGTGTGTGTGTGTGCCTGTGTGTTTGTGTGTTTGTGTGCATATGTGTGAATGATACAGCCAATGTTATCAGCTTTCTCATATTCTCGAAGACCAAGGGCCCCCAGTTATATTCCCTTCACGTCGAAATCGAGAGACTTCCTCGTCCTTATCTCTCTCTCTCTTCCTTCTCTTTGTTTTTCTTCTCTTCCTCTTCCGTCTTCTCCGGCTCTTCCTCCATCTCTTCTTTACCTCCTACTCCTAACCTCTTTCTCCTACTCCTTCGCCTACCCCTACTCCTTCTCTTACTTCTAGTCATACTCAATATCTTACTTACGTTCATACTAATAT
>NC_134777.1:5952383-5954883 GCF_046742065.1 Oratosquilla oratoria
ATATATATATATATATGTATATACATGTGTGTGTGTGTGTGTGTGTGCATGTGTGTGTGTATTCACTTGGTCTTACTTGGTCTTTGGATCACGTGTTGGACTCGTGATCGACAGCTATTTCCCTCCTGGAAGAGAGCTCAGAGCTCGTAGGTCCGATCTATGGGTAATGCTATGACCTTGCACACACACACACCCCCAACTCCCCGCCCACGAGAGTTGGAGTAACACCCCTCAGTGTGTGTGTGTGTGTGTGTGTGTGTGTGTGTGTGTGTGTGTGTGTGTGTGTGTGTGTGTATTTGCATAAGCGTATATACAGTATATATACATATATATATATATTTATATATATATATATATACCAAAGGCTTTTTCCCCCTTACAAGGGAGGTAGCCATACAACAAAGGCATGAAAACCACTCCCACCCATTCCATTCCTATCACACTCCACTCACATCCACCCTCTTCCCTCCCTCTTATCTTGGCACCTCCTGGATGACGGGTCAACCCTGCATCTTGTCCACTGCCCTAGGTCAGAAGCAGTGTCGCAAGACACAGAACATCCACAGTAAGGCTGCTTCATTAAATCGGCGACCCCCCTCTCCGTCCCCTCATGCAGAAAGGAAAAAAAAAAGGAAAGAAATCCCTTCAGGCTGCGTCAAATTTTTCTCACACATGCTCCCTCAACCCTATCTTCCACCTATTCCACCTCACGGATTACAACATCATCCATATACAGCCCTTCTCCATTCACCCCTGACTTCTGTCCTCTCCCATCCTTTCTCATCAGACATTCCCCTCTTCCCCAAAGCCCCTTTTACCCCATCCATCCACCTCATCCTAGGTCACCCCCACATCTGCCTTCCACACCTCTTTTACTATATGTCCATGTCCATGTCTTCCCTTAGTTTCATGTTTGCCGCTGATTTGCTCTTGAAGCTACTTGGCCAACCAAAAAATTATACACCGCGAGGAAGGTGGCTTGGTAAATGGCGACCTTGCCAGGATAGCTCACCTTTCTCGCCATACACCAGGTAGGGCTTATCGTCCTGTCAGCGGTGGTGCCTCACGAAGTTTCTCCACAAGGTCCTATCAGGATACAACGGCTCTCTCACCACTTCCTCAATGGTTCCTCCTCTTCACTCAATGGCTAGTCTGACACCGTCTTTCCATCTCTTCCTGGGTCTTCCTGTTTGTCGCTTTCCTTGTGGCTGCCACTGATAGAATCTAACTGGTTACTGTTGTTCATTCATCCTCGTGACGTGGCCAAACCATCTAAATGGGCTTCTTTCTACGTATATGGGCTCTATTTCCAGGTTTCTTCTTATTTCTTCATTTCTTATTTTGTCACATCCTGTTGCTCCTTTTATTATTCGCAGTACTTTCATCTCTTATGCTTGTATCTTGTTCTTCAGCCATTTTGCCAATGTCCATGATTTTGACCCATATTTTAGAACTGATCTTAAAAATATTTTGTAGATTGTAGTTTGAACCTGCGTGGGTATGAGCTTTTCTCCCATTATCGGATAGAGTGTTCTTAAGCTATGAAAGTAAATTAAGGATAAATACAAACTGGAACCAATTCTGGAAATAAATTGTTATGTTGTCAGAATTTGGCCAAAGAGTACTGTATATCAATGCACATATACTTCGTTTGTTTTACTATTTTATTTCCGATTATTTCATTTTGTGCTCACAATGCCTCTCATTCCTACCCTTTGCTTCAACTCAGTTAGCCTTTCCTACTAAGTCAATTCCTGGTCTCCTTCTCTTGTTCCTCTTTCTTTCGTTTTCTTTCTTAATACGTTCATCTCCCTCTCTTTCTCTTTCCTCTGTATTCTATTTCACATTCCTCATTCATTCCTCTCCCTCTCTCTCTCTTTTTTCTTTCTATTATTCTCTCTTTCCTCTCTCTTTTATAATTCCTTGCACTTTCTTCTCTCTTTCTTCTTTTTTCTTTATTTCCTCTCCCTTTCTTTTCTTTTTTCTTTATTTCCTATTCCTTTCTTTTCTTTTTCCACTCCCGTCCTCTCTTTTCTCTCTTTCCGCTCTCCTCTTTCTTTTCTCTTCTTCCCTATTTCGTTTCCCTTACTCTCTTTTCTCTTCTTTCCTCTTTTCATTCTCCATTCCTTCCCTTGCCCATTACCCTGTACCCACTCTCTCTTTTTTACCCTCTTCTCTTTTCCCACTCTTTTCTTCCATTCGTCCTTTTGTTTTCTCTTGCCCCCTTCCCCTCTTTTTTCATCTTGCCCTGCCACTCTCGTTTATCCTTCCCTAATTGCTGAGTCCTTTCCTACATCATCACCCCTTCCTTCATCCCCCTGTACCTTTCGCTCCCATTCCTTCATTCTTTCTCTGTTTACTTTTTGCTCTCTCCTCACTCTTTTCCCTCTTTCTTTAACCCACCTCTCCCCCTTCCACGTTCCCCCTTTTTTTCTCCCCTTCCCTCTGCCTTCTTCAGTAACTCACTCAATGTCACTTCTCAATCGCCTTTATCTTTCCT
>NC_134777.1:5959883-5969883 GCF_046742065.1 Oratosquilla oratoria
CTCTATCTCTATATGTCTATATCTTTGCTTCTTTATCTCCACGTCTTTATGTTTTCTATCACCTCACATTGCAACTGGTCTTCTCTTTAGTTGCCCATTATTCTATATTTCATAAATTGTCCTCGTTTTCTTTTTTCTTTCTGTCAACATCGTCGTACACACTTTCTCACTCTGTTCTCTTTCTTTTACCCCTTGTTTCCGTCTCCCCTCTTTCCCTTTCTCCCCTCCTTTCCCCTCTCCCTTCTTCTCCCCTCTCCCCTTTTTCTCCTCCCCTGTCATCACCCCCTGCCTTCCGATATCTCACAATTTTTGGTTTTCGTCTTTTTTTTTCTTTTTTTCGTTTCTCCACGTCATCCATAACTGGTCCGCGTTTCTTATTTTCTTTTTATTCTTCGTCTTCAGGATTCTTATTTCCGCTATCTTTCATAAGCAGCTTCTCTTTTTGTTTAGTTCACTGCTCTCTCGCTTCTTCTTTTCGAAATGTTTCGTTCATTACCCATGCTTTTGAGCGAGACTTCCTTTTCGAAAGATGTTTCACACTTCTCCAGTGCAAAAGCCTTTTTTTTTTTTATCTTTCGCTTTCGTCAATATCAAACGACTTTATTCAACTGACAGGTAATAATGGGGTGAAAGGAGATGGATTTAACCAATTACATTTCTGTCGTTTATCTTTAAGTAAATAAGATTGGTTCACGGAAGACAGGATGAAGTTGTAAGTCAAGTAAGGTGCTCAAAAGATTAATGAAGTTAGTTTTACAGTTCCGAAGGGTTTCTCTGCCATAAGAAAAAAAAAAAACAATAATAATAATAAATAAATAGAAAAAAAAATCGACGTGTGGCACACAAACATCAACTTATTTTTTCCTCTCTCTCTCTCTCTCTCTCTCTCTCTCTCTCTCTCTCTCTCTCTCTCTCTCTCTCTCTCTCTCTCTCTCTCTCTCTCTCTCTCTCTCTCTCTCTCCCCCTTTCCTTCCTTAATGTCTCTTTTTTATCGTTTTTTTTTCTTCTGTATTTATTAATTTCTTTTGTATATGTTCTACTTTTACATTTAGATTTTTGCTTTTGTATATTTTCATTTATCTTATTTATATATCTATTCCTTTATTCCTTTATTGCTTTTCCTTACATTTTTATTTTCTATCTATTTTATGCCTGTGTCTAGCTTACTGATTCTCTTTCTAGTTCGTTTTTTCTTTATTTTGTTCAGATTATATTTTTATATACTTTTCTATCTTTTTCTAATCTTTAGTCCGCTTTTTTTTTTTTTTTACATTGTTTTTAGTTTCTTCCTGTCTTTCTCTTTGTTCTTGTTGGCGATTTTTTTCTTTCAGTTTTATGTTTTCTTTCTTTTTTCTTCTTTTCTTGTTTCTTTCTATGTTTATTGTTTCTTTTTTCTCCACTTATGTTCTTTCTGTGATTCTCCTTCTGTTTTCTTTTATTTTTTCTATTCTTTTTCTTTTTCTTTTATTCAATTTCTGTCTCTGCATTTTTTTTTCTTCTTTTCTTTTTTCTTTCTTTTGTATTATCTATTTTTCTTTTCTTTTCGTCTACCTCTCTCTCTTTTATCTCTTCCTTTTTCATCTCTTTCTTTTTTCTTCTTTACGTTTTGTCTTATTCTTTCTGTTTATCTTCCCTTCCTTTTTGTCTGGTTTCCCCCATTCATCTCTCCCTCCCTCGCTTTTGTTTATCCATAATGCCATCGTTATGCTTCTTCTATATTTCCATTCACCTTTTCTTCTACAAATTCGTCTTCTCCTTGTTCTCTTATTTCCTCTTTCATAAATTATTTCGTTCATGATGGCTCTTTCGTTCAATACCCGTTTCCTCATTCATCACATTGTTTTTTCTACATTTCGTTCGGATATCTCCGACTTTCGTTCGATCACTGCGAGCTTTTTGTGGTCTTGTGATTTTGGTATTTCAGCATTTTTATATTCAACATCGTGACATAATTTGATTGTCTATTTTAATTTTATTTTATTTTATTTATTTATTTACTTTATTCATTTTATTTATTTTATTTATTTTATTTATTTTATTTATTTTATCTATTTTATTTACTTTATTTCATTTATTTCATTTATTTTATTTATTTGATCTATTTTATTTATTTTATTTATTTTGTTTGTTTTATTTGTTTTATTTATCTTATTCATTTTGTTTGTTTTATCTATTTTATTTATTTTATTTATTTCCATTTTATTTATTTATTTGTTTATTTTATTTATCTAATTTATTTTATTTTATTAATTCTATTTATTCTATCTATTTTATGTTTTATTTATTTTATTTATTTTATTTGTTTCATTTATTTTATTTACTTTATTTATTTTATTTATTTTATTTATTTTATTGATTTTATTTATTTTATTTATTCTATTTATTTTATTTATTTTATTTATTTTATTTATTTTATTTATTCTATTTATCTTATTATTTTATTTATTTATTTTTATGTATTTATTTATTTATTTATCTATTTAATTCTATTTATTTAATTGTATTTATCTATTTATTTATTCATTTAATTATTCATTTATTTATTTTTGCTAATTCCAAACGATTCTATTCCACTAAAGAAAGAACTCGAAGGAGACTCGATCCGACACTACCTCTTTTTTTGTTCTAAGTTGGTCCTCAGATAAAAAAAAAAGCCGCCTAAAGACCACCAGTCAATAACATCTAAGTTAGGTTACCATAGTTAGGAGGCAGGGGACCTAGCTGTGTGTAGCTTTGCACGATCTGTATGGTTTTATACGTGAGGTTTAGCTCTAACCTACACAAGGCTACATTGTTGTATCTTTAGATATATGAATGCACCTCAGCATGTATTAACATGCATTATCATGCTGAAAAGAATTTCAGTCTGGGTATCGTTCTTTTTTTACTAAACAAGCCCACCGGCTGCGCCGGCCCGGCTACGCCGGGGGCCTTGGCCTGCGGCGCTGCGCCTTAGGCGCGGGCATCTAGTTGTTCTCGCAAGTCATCTATATAGGCTATTTGTGCTGGTGTTAAATTTCCGTTCAAAATACCCTTTTTATATTTTTTAATTCTTTTTTTCCTTTAAGTAAAACTTTTTTTTACTTGCTTTTCTTGTTTCAAAACTTTGCGAATTGTTAAATCTTTTGCATTGGCCTCTCTCCGTTCCTTTCTAGCCTCCTTCTTCTTCATTCGTTCTTCCTCTTCGTGTTCTTCTTCTTCTTCTTTGAGTTCTTCTTCTTCAAGTTCTTCTTCTTCTTCTTCTTCTTCTTCTTCTTCTTCTTCAAGTTCTTCTTCTTCGAGTTCTTCTTCTTCTTCGAGTTCTTCTTCTTCGAGTTCTTCTTCTTCTTCTTCTTCTTCTTCTTCTTCTTCTTCTTCTTCTTCTTCTTCGAATTCTTCTTCTTCGAATTCTTCTTCTTCGAGTTCTTCTTCTTCTTCTTCGAGTTCTTCTTCTTAGAGTTCTTCTTCGAGTTCTTCTTCTTCGAGTTCTTCGAGTTCTTCTTCGAGTTCTTCGAGTTCTTCGAGTTCTTCTTCGAGTTCTTCTTCGAGTTCTTCTTCTTCTTCGAGTTCTTCTTCTTTTTCGAGTTCTTCGAGTTCTTCTTCGAGTTCTTCTTCGAGTTCTTCTTCTTCGAGTTCTTCTTCTTCGAGTTCTTCTTCGAGTTCTTCTCTTTCGAGTTCTTCGAGTTCTTCGAGTTCTTCTTTTTCGAGTTCTTCGAGTTCTTCTTTTTCGAGTTCTTCGAGTTCTTCTTTTTCGAGTTCTTCGAGTTCTTCTAGTTCTTCTTCTTCGAGTTTTTCGATTTCTTCTTCGAGTTCTACTTCTTCTTCTTCGAGTTCTTCGAGTTCTTCTTCTTCCTCTTCTTCGAGTTCTTCGAGTTCTTCGAGTTCTTCTTCTTCTTCTTCTTCTTCTTCTTCTTCTTCTTCTTCTTCTTCGAGTTCTTCCTCTTCTTCTTCTTCGATTTCTTCGAGTTCTTCTTCTTCTTCGAGTTCTTCTTCTTCACCGTAGTTGGCGGTGTAACCGATTTACCACCAAACGCGAAGGGTCAGTTTATTTTTTAATTATATAGATAACGAGAAGGTACCAAGGATAAGGATAATATTGTTTAATGGCAGCCAGGAAATAAAGAGCGACGCTGTATATATTTTTCTATTTATTATTATTCATATTATTGTAAATTTTATTCATTTGCTTATTTATATATTTATTTATTTTAATTATTTATTTACTTGTTTATTTATCTATTTATTTTATTTACTTATTTGTTTCTTTATTTATTCATTTATCTATTTATCATTATCATAATTTATTTCGCATTCGACCTAGTTATGGACCAAAACGTCTCCTGTCGGCATGCAACACCTTTGTAATCCTTTGTTGAATTGAGACAACACTCATTTCGCTGTCGGAGGGCGTACTTTGGATAAGAACAGTTAGCCTTAGTGACAGAAAGGACGAACGAAGCTATGCACCGTGGCATACATATACCATACATACTTTACATATACCAAAGGCTTTTCCCCCTACACCGGGGGTAGCCAAAAAAAAAAGCATAGAAACCACTCCCACCCATTCCATTCCCTACATATTCCACTCCCCTCCACCCTCCTCCCTCACTCTTATATTTGCACCTCCTGGATGAGGGGTCATCCCTGCATCCTGTCCACTGCCCTGGGTCAGAAGCAGTGTCGCAAGACACAGCACATCCACAGCAAGGCCGCTTCATAAATTCGGCGACCCCCCTCTCTCCGTGCACACTGGTACGGAGAGTTAATCAAGATAACATAAGAACACAAGAACATAAGAATGAAGAAGACTGCAAGAGACCATAAGGCCTACACTAGGCAACTCCTTATCCATCATCACCTGCCATCCCCATTCATAAAGTTGTCTAATCGTTTCTTAAAACAACTTATAGTTTCAGCGCTCACTACATGGTTACTAAGTCTACTCCATTCATCGACCACCCTATTAGTAAACCAATTCTTGCCTATTTCCTTCTTAAATCTAAATTAGTTGTTAATGAGAACATTGTGTGATGTACGAATGGAGTGATCAATAATTTATTTCTGCCATGGATGTTGTTTCAGCTGCGCATAATTTACAAACTGGCGATGAAGTAACACGGAAACACTTTATCTACATCGTTGTGAAGTACAGGAGTTTTATAATCCCAAAGGCAGTGGTTCCTAACCTTTTCTGGCTTTAGGTTCCCTTGCCAACCCTTACAGAAGTCCCCGGCACCCTTATTAGAAAATCTAAATTCTAGTTTGTCAGTATTTTGTTGATTCAACTTCAGTGTAGCAAAATTTTGTCCCTGGATAATATGAAAATACTCATCTTTACACTGATGCTGATTAAATGAACAAAAATGGATGACAGAGTCGGTAATACGAAAATTATTTTTGCCCTCAATTTTGGCGGCACACCTCAGCAGTTGATCTCACGGCACTCTTTTGGTGTCGCGGCACACCGATTGGAAACCACTGCCCTAAGGGATATGCAGGTTGTCCTGCAGTGGACCTTTGAGGCACTAGGTCACACTAGGTCACAGTAGATGTACACTAGGCCACCCCCTACCGGAATCACAAGTCCGGACCAGCTTGTTACCTATTCTACCACAACCGGAGAGCAAACACGCACTAAGGTCACCCTTCATTTGATGACGAATTTACAAATTTTATTATCATGAAGAAATATCACTTTACACAACTAAGGAGCTAAATCTGAATGAATATCAATGTCTTGGTCAAATAAAATCGTCTGGCATTGGCCAGAATAAAATCTATAAAATGTATCATCATTCCGAAAAGAATTAGAGCTTACAAGGTGATAGAATTTTCAACAATCAAAAAAATTCGTTCATAGTTTTCATAGTTCATAGTATGATGAAGAGGGACGATTTTCAAAATATGAGAACGAAATATTCTGAAGAGACGAGACATGATTTAGTATACTGATGTTATGGTACTATATCGTCGTGGTGGGAGAATGTGACCTCCACATTGTGGACAGCTACTAAAACTTCTATTTTCACGAGAGCTAGACTCTATAACCTTCCGAATGCCGTTCATGACCGCGTTTTCTTTTTGGTTCCATAAGGAGTATGGGCAGACGCGCTCACAGCTGTGGACCCGAAGAGTTAGAGCTCTATGTACAATAAACTCCTGACGATGTGCCATTGCAGGATCGTAACGTTACACGTGATTGCGGTTTCTTTGGATTTTATGTGAGTTTTAGTTGACATGTTGCGACGTGCCAATACGTTCCAAATGAACTCTCTCTCTCTCTCTCTCTTTCTCTCTCTCTCACTCTCTCTCTCTCTCTCTCTCTCTTTATTTTTCATTATTCGACTCGCTTTGGTATGTATGTACATATGTATATATGTATATATGTATGTATGTATGTATGTATGTATACATTATGTATGTATGTATGTATGTATGTATGTATATATGTAGGTAGGTAGATAGGTGTACATGTCTGCATGCATGTATATGAGTATATATGTATGTACATTGGTATGGACGTGTGTATTTTATTCCTTCCCAGTATAATTTAACAGAGGGATGCCTTATTGTTTAAGGTTTTTGTGTCTGTTTTCCAATACCCTTACCGTGCGTTAATGGCCTGGCTTAATGTGAAGGAAAATCCTATCCAGTAATCCATAATTTTTCTTACGTTATTTTTACTTTCTATCTGCAGTCCCAAATGCATTGCATCAGAACATTTGGATTATAATCACATTTATTAATACGGTGACAGGTTTTTCCATTACTAATTAAATTAAATAAGGTTTTCATCAGTGTTTCCAATGGAAGAACATTAAAAAAAAGTAATCTAGATTTTTAAGCTATGATTAATAAAACTTTATTTCCTCTTCTCTCTCTCTCTCTCTCTCTCTCTCTCTCTCTCTCTCTCTCTCTCTCTCTCTCTCTCTCTCTCTCTCTCTCTCTCTCTCTCTCTCTCTCTCTCTCTTTCTCTTTCTCTCTCTCTCTTTCTCTTTCTCTCCCCTATACACTCCTCCCTCTGTCCCTCTCTCTCTCTCTCTCTCTCTCTCTCTCTCTCTCTCTCTCTCTCTCTCTCTCTCTCTCTCTCTCTCTCTCTCTCTCTCTCTCTCTCTCTCTCTCTCTCTCTCTCTCTGTTTGTATTTGTGAGACTCAAAATGCCTCCTTACGTATAATTTTTGTGACCCAATATCGGTACTCACGTTTTGTTTTCTTTCTTTTCTATACTCTTCTTTCTGTGAGATATTTTTATTTCTCAGCATGTCTGTTCACGTGCCTCTCGCGTTTCTTTTTCCTACAACAGCTATTGTAGGATTTTCCTGTCCAACAATGTTTTTTATAAATGTTAGAATTTTGTATTTGTCTCCAAGAAAAGTATAAGACGTATGGTATGTCTCAGGCCATTCACTGATGTACTGTTTCCTAAGTCGAATTAACTAAGTATAATTTGCAATCGTGGTGAAAGTATTTAGATAGATATTCACCACGGTCTTTTGGACCACGTCTTGGACTCGTGATCGATATCTATTTCCCTCCCGGAAGAGAGCTCAGAGCTCGTATGGCTGACCTATGGGTAATGCTGTGACCTTACACGCACACACACACCCAACTCCCCACCCACGTGAGTTGGAGCAACAACTCGAAGCGTAGCGATACTGAAATTGTTTCAGCCCTAGGCAGGATTCAAGCCAGGACCGCCGTGGTGACAGTCGGAGCCTCTACCAACCGCGCCACCGGGTCGTGTGGCTAACCAAATGAATAATCTTTTAGTAACCAGAGTTTCTATTTTTGGGAATGATAATGTGCCGAGTGATAGAGTCTAAGAAGGGGTTAACACGGTCTAACACGCGGTTCGACAGACACGTGTTTAAAGTGATGTGTGAACGTGTGAACGAGGTATTTGGGGTTTAACCAACGTGTTCGACAACCAAATACCCCGTTCATACGTTCACACATCACGTGTCTGTCGAACCGCGTTCGACGAACCGTTTGACTGTCTAAAACCCCTCTTAGAGGTGATACAGGAGAGGATGAAGGACTGTAGGAAAACGAATAGATGGTTGAAGTAAAAAGTGATCACAAACTTTTCAACAGTAGATTGATATCTAAACGTGAAAGAATGCTGAGCCCATAGGCAAGTGACTGAAGTCAAGATGAAGTGAATAATTTATGAAGTCAGTACCTTCCACAAGGCATTTTTTATTTTATTATTATTATTATTATTATTTTTTTTTTTTTTTTAATATCTTCGGAAATGGGACTTTTTGTTTGTGGTCAAGTTTCCTTTTTTCTCAAAACTTTTATACATTTGACGTAAATATATATTTTCTCATCTCCAATCACCTTAATACTTTTTCAGAAGCCTATCCATGTGTGTATGTTAATTAAGAATATAAGGTTGAACATATCTCATTCAACTCTTTTCAAGACTTATTCATTTTCAATTTGAATGAAAAAAAAAAAAGTATTTGATCCCGTGCAATGAAAATGTCAAGTGAAATACGGATGCCCCTCAAATTTAACGTCCTTTAACGTCCAGGAAGATATTTTTCGTACACCACTGGGGGAGGGCACAAATTCACCATCATGAGGAGAGCGACATAACAACAACCTTTTTTCGATTTTTCCACACAATCATAATTTTTCCAAAGACTACGTCCAACAAAGAAAGATCACGAAGCCTTGATTAGGTTACAGAGTGCCCTGCAAGACGGCGATCATATTGAGCTGTGAGAGACAATTATGGAAACCGAATTAAGTCAAGGGTCCCGGAGTTCAAAAAGAGTGAGAGGACGTTAATCTATCGCAGACTTCTACTAATGGAATCTAAGAGGCTCAAGATAAAGAATAGCATTTCGGTCGGTCACGGGGTGCACACACACACAGACACAGAAAGGAACGGATGCTCAGCGACAGACACATACCATCCCACGTGGTACACTTTCTTGGATCGAGACCTGCATATGCATGAACGCGTGAAGGACGTAAACATCCGCAGGAAGCCGAAAACAGGCGTGACTGAAAATGGTCGCATATGTTTGCATAGGAAAGGAGGACAGCATAACTAAGGCGTTAGGTACACACACTCGATGGCGTAGGTTATGCATAAACTGTACGCACGCAATCACACGATCACACACGATCACACTCGCACACACACACACACACACACACACACACACACACACACACACACACACACACACACACACACACACACACACACACACACACACACACATACACACACACGCATATATGTGTATACAACACCCACCCACCCACCCACCCACACACACACACACACACACACACACACACACACACACACACACACACACGCACACACACACACACACACACACACACACACACACACACACACACACACACACACACACACACACACACACACACACACACATACACACATATATAAATGTACTGCGTATATACATATATCTATATATATATATATATATATATATATATATATATATACTAATGACCCACTTTAGGATAAGAATAGGCGAAAGTAAAGAGATCCCTATATTTCGATCACTATCTGTGATCCTCTTCAGCAAATGTGTTACAAAGTGGAGAGAAGCATGCATATACACAAAAGTAGTGAGGTGGCCAAGCAGGGACGGGGACTCCGGTCACATGTCTGGCGCTACGTGGACATTGGTGGATTTTGTCCGCAGTTAGTGTCGAGGGTAGCAATCTATTAACAGTTAAGGTTATATAGTCTAGTGACCAATGGCCATTTGAGATATTATAATTGGGAAAATATTTTATTAGAGAGGATTCTATGATTTTTCTCCTAAAATTGTATTTTGATTTATAAATGATTTCAGTGTCGTTGTACACACACACACAAACACACACACACACACACACACACACACACACACACACACACACACACACACACACACACACACACACACACACACACACACACACACACACCCCTATATATATATATATATATATATATATTTATATATCTATACAT
>NC_134777.1:5974883-5992383 GCF_046742065.1 Oratosquilla oratoria
GGCACCTTAACATACACTCTGGAAAGACGCAGAGTGCGGGGTAATCTAATAGAAATGTTCAAGTGGATCAATGGCTTTAACAAAGGTGACGCAAACAAGGTCATTATTTTAAAACAACAGTGCAGGACTCACAGTAATAGGTTTAAACTATACAATTTTAGATTTGAGAAGAAAATAGAAAAGAATCGGTTTACTGATAGGGTAGTCAACGAATGGAATAGACTTAGTAACCATGTAGTGAGCAGTGAAACTATCGCTTGTTTTAAGAAACGGTTAGACAACTTTATGGATGAGGATGACAGGTGGCAATGGACATGGAACTGCCTTGTGTAGGCCTTATGGTCTCTTGCAGTCTCCTTCATTTTTATGTTCTTATGTTCTTACGTTTTTCTTATGTTGTTCAATTCTTATATTTAAGGGTTTGGCAGTCTGACCAGTATAGAATTTATTAAGCATTTTGCAAAATGTAAAATAAATTCTATATAGGTCACAGTGTCGTGTCAATTCGTATTTCATTCACAACGATTCTCCACGCACACCTATCCATTGTCTTGTTCCTTCCTTGCTCAACAGAGTTTCCCTTTCTACTCAAGGTCCCCTTTACCCCATCCATCCATCTCATTTTCGGACTTCCCCTCAACTTCACTCAATCCATCTCATTCTAGGTCTTCCCCCCAAAGTTCACTCCATCCATCTCTACTTTTCATTCTCCTTTTGTTAGTCTCCCCTCACTCATTGTCTTCATGTGCCCAAACCATACTAGTATATTTTCTTCAGCCCTATTTGCCAGCTCCCTTCCCATCCCCAGACTCCTTCTTACCTCCTCATTTTTACATTATTCATCCTCGTAGCTCCCACTATACTTCTCAAACACATTAAAATTTATTTTTCTATCTCTCTTAAGTTCCAGGTTTTACCCCGTACAATGTTGCACAACCACCGCTTCATGTAATCTTCTCTTTGTATCCGTACAATGTTAATTCTTCGGCGACATTTGCTTCCTACCATTAATCTACAGTTTATCCCCACCCTCTACCCCTCCATTCCATGCTACATGTGCCCTAAAGTATCTACTTTTCACTTACTCTAATCGGTCTCCTGTAAAATTTACCTTGAACTTACTGCCGCTCTCACTCCTTTTATATCTTATCACATATTTTTGCCCACATTCGCTTTCACATCCTCGTAGAAAAGGGCGGGGGGAGTGATGATAGTCTGTCCTAGATCAGCCTGGATGAACTGGGATAGTGTAATGGTCAAGGAAAGTTCTCTTACTTGGGAGAGCCCATTCATCTGAGAGATCCAACTTACCTGGAAGGACCCACATAGCTTAAGTAGTCAGTATATAAGTTCCCTATCAGTTTACTTTGCTAGTACTTGAAGACAACCTATGTAAGTAGAAGGCTTGCATAAAAAAGTATAAAAGGTAACTCACTCTCTGTGTACTGATATTGCTTGTGGGACTTATTTCCCGGGCAACGCATCATCACCAGGAAGGTAAAATAAATCAGCTGTGAATTCTAACTTCAAAGCCGCGGTCACGCGAGGCGAATTAACTCGCCGCTACCGCTATATGACAGTCGCTGCTACTGAGCCAGCCACACGAGATCCGACTCGACTACCCGTCCATTTAGCAGTCTTGTGTAGAGTGCAGGCACGTCAAGGGTTAGGCGCTAGATTCTAAACCGATTAATCCGGATAGCATGTGCCGAAACGGGACAAGAACTGCTGGATAAACCGGGAATTAAAAGAAAATAAGTTTAAAACCAGCAGCCTATGGACTATGTATAAAGGAGGAGGCATAAACCCAGTCAGAAAAGATGCAAATAAAAACATAAGAACATAAGAATAAAGGAGACTGCAAGAGACCATAAGGCCTACACTAGGCAATAATTGGTTTACCAATAGGGTGGTCAATGAATGGAATAGACTTAGTAACCACGTAGTGAGTGCTGAAACTATTGGTTGTTTTAAGAAAAGGTTAGACAGCTTTATGGATGGGGATGACAGATAGTAATGGACATGGCTTTGCCTAGTGTAGCCCCTATGATCTCTTGCTGTCTCCTTCATTTTTATGTTTTTTATGCTCTAATCCACTTTCTCACTTTTCCTATACCTGTGATATCTCCTCTTACATGTTCCCTTCTATATACCTGGTTTCAGTTCTCACTAAAATTCTTTATCGTTATAATTTATTTATGGATTTTTTTTTATACCAGTTTACTACCGCCTGCTCTTCTATATTCAAAATTAATTTCTTCTTCTATGTTTCTGAAGAGGAAAATATGAGAAGTATAAAGAAAAAAGAAGAGAAGCAAAACAAAAGATAAAGGAGGCAAAAAGGGAGACCATATGTAAAATGGGGGAGGAGTATGGTAAAAAAAAACAAAAAAAACAATAAAACAATAAAAAGATGTTTTGGAAGGAAATCAAGAGAGAAAGAGAAGGTGAGTGAAGCAGAGCAGAAAAGATAAAAGGCGCAGATGGACAGAGCCTTACGGAAGAGGACCCAGTAAGGGAAATATGGGCGGAGTATTTTAGAGCTGTTGAATGTGGGGGATAAGGAGGGAGTGGTGGTAGCAAAAGGAGGCGCTAAGAAAATTACAGTGATGGGAGAGAAAAATGGAGGAGAAATAAGAAAAGATGAGGTGTAATTAGCTCTCAAAATGATGAGAATATTTAAGGCTCCTAGATTAGATGGGTGTCATACGGAGTGTCTGAAGAAGGAGGGTACGGTAATAGTGGATTGGCTGGTGAGGTTGTTTAATGTGTGTTTGAGGGAGGGTAGAGTGCCAGAGGACTGGAGGAGTGCCTTTATATTCCGCTTTACAAGGAAAAAGGGGGCAAATGTGAGTGTAGTAGTTTCAGAGGGATCAGTTTGTTGAGAGTAGTTGAGAAGACTTATGAGATGGTTTTGATTCAGAGAATTAGGATAGTAATAGAGGGAGTAATTGTTGAGAAAGTGTTTGTTTAGGAAAGGTAGGGGTTGCGTGGATCAGATTTTTATGAGCAAGTTTTAGGAAAAGGAAAAGATTTTTTTTTTTGGGGGGGAGAGGTTATGGTTTTGGAAAAGGCTTACGACAGGGTAGACAGGAAGACACTGTGGGAGGTTTTGCAGACATAGGATTAGGGGTTGAGTGGATCAGATTTTTATTAGCAAACTTTGGGAAAAAGTAATTTTTTTTTTCGGGGGGGGGGATATGGTTTTGGAAAAGGCTTACGACAGGGTAGACAGGAAGACACTGTGGGAGGTTTTGCAGACATAGGATTAGGGGAAAGATTTTAATGGCAGTCAAAAAAATTTTTACGAGAGTAGTAAGGACTGTGTAAGAATGGGAAATAGAGAGAGTGGGTGGTTTGAGGTAAAGGTGGGACTGCATCAGGGATGTGTCATGTCGCCATGGCTGTTCAGTGTGTACAAGGTGGTGCGGGAGGTATATGTGAGGGTAATGGGCAGGGGATTGGAGATTGTTAGAAAGAAATTTAAAAAAGGGGTAGGTGAGCCAGTTGTTGTTTGCTGATGACATAGCGCTTGTGACAGGGTCAGAGGGGGGGATTAAGGGAGTTAGTGATGTAGTTTGGAAAGGTATGCGATTAGAAAAAAGTTTATGGTAAATGTAGGTAAAAGTAAGGTGATGAGCTGTACGAGGGTGGTTGATGGCAGCGAGTTGAAAGTAAGTCTAAAAGGAGAGATACTGGAGGAAGTGAATAGTTTTAGTTATTTGGGGTTGCATGTGGCAGGAAAGGGAGGAATGGAGGTGGAGGTAATTTGTAGATGAAGAGAAGGAAGTAAATGTCATGGGGGATTAAAAAGTTAAATGAGAAATAGGTAACTGGGGATGGGTGCAAAGAGGAGGTTGTATGAAGGGGTGATTGTGCTGACGGCATTGTATGGGGCGAAGGGTTGGAATTTAAGAGAAGCAGAGAAGAAACATTTAAATGTGTTTGAGATGAAATGTCTAAGTTGTATGGTAGGAGTTACTAGGTTAGTTAGAGTGAGAAACGAGGTGAGAAGGAGAGCGGGAATGGAAAAGGAAATGGCAGATAGGACTGGTGGAAGACTATTGGGATGGTTTGGACATATGGAAAGAATGAGTGATGAAAGATTAGTGAAAAAGGTGTGGAAGGCAGAGGTGGAGGGAGTGAACTTAAGGGGACGACAGAGGATGAGATGAATGGATGGGGTGAATGGGGCGTTGAGCAAGAGGAGAATGTCTGTTGAGTAGGGAAGGGAGAGGCAGGAGATAGAGATGAGTCAGAATGACTGCGTATGGATGATACTGTTATGATGGAGGTTGGGTGATCTTATGTATGAATGATATTTTGACACAGCCTGAAGGGATTTCTTCCTGTCTTCTCTTTTTCTGCAGAAGGGGACGGAGGGTGGGGGGTCGCCGATTAAGTGAAGCAGCATTGCTGAGGATGTAATATATCTTGCTGTATTGCGTTTGACCCAGGGCAGTTGGTGGATGCAGGGATGACCCCTCATCCATGAGGAGCTGAGATGGGAGGGGTGAAAAGGGGTGGTGGAGAGGAGGGAAATGGGTGGGAATAGGTATGTACCGCTAACTTGACTACCTCCCTAATAAGGAAGAGAAAGCCCTTGGCATATAAATAGACAGGTATAGATGTTTTCGAAACTGCATCAGAAAATATCGTTGTCCATTTCTAGGTTAGAAGCACTTAGACTATGAGTGGTCTTGAACTTCAATATCTTCTTACATACGTATGTTTATGGCACATCTCTTCTGAAATTACAAATATCTCGCCATTATATTTCTCTGAATGTACTCTTACTTTTGGAACCTTATGTTTCCTGCGCCATCCACTCGTTCTTCCTCTCCTCTCCTACCTCCGCACTTACACCCCTAACTGCCATATCTTCTGATCAGATGTTTTCTTCCAGACAGTGAAAATCACACATGCACTAGCTCCTTCACTCCCTTCATGAAATTATCTCCAACTTGTTTCTTTATGAGCACTTGATCTATACATTTCCTCCTTTACCAAGTTCTACGTAACCCCCCCCTCTCTCTCTCTCTCTCTCTCTCTCTCTCTCTCTCTCTCTCTCTCTCTCTCTCTCTCTCTCTCTCTCTCTCTCTCTCTCTCCCTCTCTCTCTCTCTCTCTCTCTCTCCCTCTCCCTCTCTCTTTTTCTCTCTCAATTTTTTTCAATTTTCTCTTTCTTTAATAATATCCACTAATACAATATTTTTCACCAACACATTGTCCTACGGTAGTGTCCATTTCATAGAATGTTTTTGTGTGTGTGCGGCATTCATGTGTTATGCGTATCTTGACTGTCAAAAATGAAGAAGTACAAGTAGTTGAAGGATTGTATTATGTTAGAATGTAATATCATGATTCTACATTACACTTCTTCACATTTTTCTTCATACTAAATATATATAATTCATTTATAGTTTACACAGACGTAAATTTCCTTTTGTTCAGTGACTTAGATCTTTTCACTTCTGTCACTACAAACTCGAGATAAATTTTTCAGTAATAGAGTATTGTTGGTCATCCTGTTCAATATCAGCATCAAGCCTGATAGCGTTGTTAAACAAAATATCAATATTTTTGTCATTAAATCATTTGGAAATAAACTCCCCTGCTGGGATTCGAACCCTCGCCTGAGCGGCTTGCTTTTTATAAGACGAAGACCGTACCATCACGCCACCATCCGTTTTGTAGGGTCATGGTGGCGTGATGGTACGGTCTTCGCTCAGGTGAGGGTTCGAATCCCAGTAGGAGAGTTTATTTCTAAATATCAATATAAATGCGATAACAGAAGGGGTGCCGGTTATAACTGTCATTATCATTAATGGTTATTTCAATAAGATTCTTCCACTGTGCACTTATGTTACACTCCTATCAGGCTGTCACTGCTGCATGAAATCCTTCACCAAATAATGAATCATCCTTGAAGGCTGACCATTAATCGCTTCCACTTGGCCACACCCAAAGAGCTGTCATAGTGACGTACTTTTGAATAAACCATTCTGGACAGTTTCATATTTTTGAATCTCTCTCTCTCTCTCTCTCTGTCTCTCTCACTCTCTCTCTCTCTCTCTCTCTCTCTCTCTCTCTCTCTCTCTCTCTCTCTCTCTCTCTCTCTCTCTCTCTCTCTCTCTCTCTCTCTCTATCTCTCTCACTCTCTGTCTCTATCTCTCACTCTGTCTTTCTATCTCTCTCTCACAATATATCTCTATATATAAATATATATATATATATATTTATATATATTTCCTGAAGAGGGCTACAGTTGATAGCCGAAATATAGGATTCTTCTTTATTCAAAGTTTATTTTCTCCGACTGTGAGTTCCTGTGTGTCATTTACAAATGTGCTACTACATTTCTGCTTAGAAATATATATATATATTTCTCTCTTTTTCTTTTTCTCTCTCGTCCAATGATCGTAATTCCCTTTGAGGGGGTACTCTCGTCGAGACAGCCATCCACAACAATCACCTCACCAGCCCTCTCGTCTCAACATCCTGATGACAAAGACTCGCCCGTCCACGGCCTCCCTGGGGGAACGAGGAGCACTTTGGGGGAAGAATTGCGTAGTTCAAGACGGAAGGTTTGTAGTTGAATGGAACGACACGTTCAGAATTGTAGGAATAGGATAGGAACCAGGCCACATTGGTACACATGTACCTAGTAAAATATAGTGTCTCTTTTGGAAAGAAAGATAGTCGTCGTTAAAATTCTTAAGGCTTCCTTTTCATTTCGTATACCACATCACAGATCTTTACCTAGATAAAATAGGTCTTATCCAGAATAAAAACTATAATGTATGTCACTTTGGTGAAGTGTTAATAGAAAATGGTTTAAGTCTTTCAGTCGGAATGAGATGAAGCTTTCAGCTTACTGAAATAAATGATATTAAAATTAAATTTTGGTCACTAGAAGGAAGTGGAACGCTGTCTTTTGTATACTGGACTAAAGTCATCTGGAGATCGATGACAATTGTCTGCTTCTCCGTATCATTGTTTCATATAATTTCTTAGAATTTATTAATCAATACTATCATGCTAACACTGTGAGGGGTGAAGGGGCTTCCATGACTGTATAAGTCTAAAGAAAAAAGAAAAAAAAAATTAACACGCACATACACGTGCACACACACATACACACACACACACACACACACACACACACACACACACACACACACACACACACACACACACACACATACACACACACACACACACACACACACACACACACACACACACACACACACACACACACACACACACACACACACACACACACACACACACACACGTATATATATATATATATATATATATATATATATATATATATATATATATATATATATATATATATAATAGAAATAAAATTAAATAGAGATGTGGAAACTTTCCTTCTGTGGGGAAAGTATCCCATGCAGCTGAAAGCCAAAAAAAAAAAAAAAAAAAGTTGATTCATTAGTCTGAGACGAGGATTAAGTTCCTATATCCGTTATTCACGAGGTAAGGAATCTTGACACTTTGCATACCGATCGTAACTTATACTTTTGCTATGTCATTTTATTCAGCTTTGGGATCCACTCGATATCCAAGAGTTAAAAAATATACAAATAAATGAAAATAAGACACCGGGTCATGACATCATCTTGGACGAATATGTTTAACATGGAAGAGAGTCAGATAAGACTATTCTTCGTACCGGATGACCTTGATCTTTTATGAACGAAAAGTTTCTCTTTGGTGAACGAAAAGTTTCTCTTTGGTGAATGAGATAATCTGGTAATAGAAAGAACAGTCTTCTGAAAAGTAATGACTTCGTTCGCGGATTGATCGAGAGAGTCAAATAGAATTGTTTTTCTATCGCATCACGAATCAGATATTCCTGTGAACTAAGTAAACTCGTTGGTCGTTAGTCACATCCTATCAACAAAGTTAAAGTAATTTAGGAGAAAGATTTCTAAAACAAGAAATATAAAATATCAAAACAACAGTGTATACACAGCGCAACACAACATGAAATAACATAACACAACATAACAAAACAAAAACACAACACACCACAACACAACACAACACAACACAACACAACACAACACAACACAACACAACACAACACAACACAACACAACACAACACAACACAACACAACACAACACAACACAACACAACACAACACAACACAGCACAACACAGCACAAAAAACAACAAAACAAAACACAACACAGACCGATTTTGGTTGGCATCGTACACGGAATACACAGTAAAGTTTCATGAGGGAACGCAGGTTAATGTCATCACTATGAGACTGGAAATAAAAAAGGAGTGAAAATACTACCGTTCTATGCTTCAAGTCTTTATTGATTATGAACAAGCGTATGGTATATTCAGGTAGAAAATGGCAGAACGGAGAAGTTAGTGAGTAGGAGGAGTGTTAAAAAGTAAACTTGCCAACTGTATACAGATATACATTTGAACTAGTTCCTCTAAATATTAACCTTTTAGAGTCCACGGGTTTTCTCTCAGTTGAATAATGTAATTTATTGGCATATAGAATCAAATAAAAGCCGAATGAAATATTGAAATAGGTAATGTAAATAACGTTTTGCATTTACAGTCCAGTTTTTCATCACTAGAATAAAACTGCTTGTTGGCAGACATAAACATACGAATCGAATAAAATATATAAAGGATTAGAATAAGAAATCATATAAAGGAGAGAAAAAGAGGAAAAAGAAAAAGAAAAAGTACTATTGGAGGAAAATGAGATATGAAAATATTGACTGTAAGTTTTGCGTATTATGACCATTGACGGTCGTCCACTTCAGCAGGCAGATAGCAGATACGAAACAGTGGGAATAGAAATGCACACAGACAAATGAAACACAAATAAAAGAAACTGGGAAGATTGAAGCTACGTGCCAGCGACCAGATTGCAGATGATTGATAGTATTCGGGGGCAGGAGATATCACTTTGGAAATTAATTTGTTCAGTGGAAGTTAAGTAATGGAGACTAGGGACCATTGCTCTTCAGAAACGTTAAAAAATATGGATTTATTCTATGAAAAAGAACGCAAATTTTGTCCTTGTAAAATTATAGAGTAAACAAAGATCAGGGATACCGACAGATTGTTAAATGTGGATTTAGTTTCTTTATTTAGTAATATAGCATCTTCAGAGAAAGAAGCCACTTAGGCGAAGCTAGTCAGGAATAAAAGTATTTCCCTCATCCCGTGTTCTCTTTACCTCCTATCCACATTATTATTATTATCATTATTATTTTCATTATCATTGTTATCATTATTATTATCATTACTATTATTATTATTATTATTATTATCATTATTATTATTATTATTATTATTATTATTGTTATTATTATTATCATTATTATTATTATCATTATTATTATTATTATTATTATTATTATTATTATTATTATTATTATTATTATTATTATTATTATTATTATTATTATTATTATTATTATTATTATTATTATTATTATTATTATTATTATCATTATTATTATTATTATTATCATTATCATCATTATTATCATAATTATTATTATATCAATAATAATTGTATTAATAGTTTTGATATAATAATATGTGTGTGTGCGTACGAGTGTGTGTGTGCGTGTGTGTGCGTATGTGTGTGTGTGTGTGTGTGTGTGTGTGTGTGTGTGTGTGTGTGTGTGTGTGTGTATTCGCCGAATTTACCTTAAACTATTGTGTGGAAATCATCAACGTAACACGAGCATCCATTTTGGAAAACGTATCCAAATAGATCCCTTGGATTTACCAGAATGACCAGTGTAATTCATAGTGTCCTCTCGGGATTAACCAAGGCAATGGGGACAAGACAATGGGGGGAACAGAGTCAGCTGAGGTCAGGAAAACAAAGCAACCCTAGAAATCCGATCCATTGGTGTCTAAACTTAAGTATAATATAGATTAAGTACAATATAAATTGGTGTACTTAAGTACAATATAAATTAATTCCGACAGTTGTCACTGGATTGGAGCACGAGACTTGTACGTGGCAGGTCGGTGCCCCTTCCAATTACACTAACGAGACTATAAGATTCTTCAACCTTGCCACGTGCAAAATCGGGTTCGAGTCCGGGGAGAGCTGTCGGAATTATTTGATTGACATCGCCGTCACTGGCGATTCTATTTAGGCTAAGTGCAATATCTGCAGAGGTAGTGCAATCCAGTTCAGTTCGAAGCTTTAAGAATCATTTAAATAAACACCTAAGCAAGCTGCTGTAATGATTATCATTTATTTCATATCAATTTGTTTTGTTTTGTTATCATTTGTCTGTTTGATTCTCATTTAGTATTAGTTATATGTCAATTTATTATTATTTACTATTTACCTGTTTGTTTATTACTTAACTTTACCTATGCATTTATTTATGTGTTTTATTTGTTATTTACATTATTATAGTTTTTATTTATTCATTTATTATCATTATGATTTTTTTCGCATCTGACCTAGATATGGACCAAAAGGTCTCCTGTCGGCATGCTCCGCCTTTGTAATCCTTTAATCTTAAAATGAGACTCCAAATACATGTTGACTTCAAAAGCTTCTCAACAGAAGTTCAGAACTCAGGAGAAGCTTTTGAAGAACAAATATGTTTGTATGATAATGTACACGAAACGTGTCCCCAAAGCTTTGGCTATTTACAGAACTGTGAATCCATCCGTAAGGCTTCTGTTCCAGGCTTCCAGTGCCACAAAGTCTACACCAGTGGTTCCCAAACTTTTTTTTCAGTTTTACAACTATACGTACTAAGTTAACCTTAATCTTAATGCCGGGTACCGCAATATTTTCTTGATTTTTTTTTTTTTTTTTTTTTTTTGTCACCCCTCTATTACCCCCGAAAAAATTTTACCTCCCCCCCAGGGGGTAATTTACCCACAGTTTGGAAACCACAAGTCTACACTTTTTCGACACTTCATAGATTGAATTTATTCTCAATACCAGAATGACCTCTATAGCCACAAACAGACTCTTTGCCCATAATTTCTTGAATAACAGCATTGCCACAACTCTTTACTGGTAGAGTCCCCGACTGTCACTACGGCGGTCCGGGTTCGAATCCTGCCCAGGGCTGAAATAATTTCAGTATCGCTGAGCTTCGAGTCGTTACTCCAACTCTCGTGGGCGGGGAGTTGGGTGTGTGTGTGCGTGTAAGGTCACAGCATTACCCATAGATCGGTCATACGAGCTCTGAGGGAAATAGCTGTCGATCACGAGTACAGCACGTGATCCAAAGACCAAGGTGAAAGACCAAGGTGAATACAGAAAAATATTAAGAAAACTAAGTTACATACACGAGAGCAGACTCTGTTGAGTTCTCATTATAGGAAATACTTGTACCTAATTTACTCATAATATGAGTGGAAGGGTGGTGAGGTAAACACCAGGAACCGTTGGAGTTTTTATCTCTAACGTTTTTCGTCCTGAAAGGACTTCCTCAGAGTGTACACAAACAAATAATTGACAGCTTATATACCCACAGCTTATCCCGTTCCTCCCCGTTCGTCTTTGCTCCTCATGCACCCCCGTTCGGCATCACGAAGAACCAAGCTGGCCGTTCCTGGTGTTTACCTCATCACCCTTCCACTCATTCTGTCCTACGTAATTCAACTCTTAATATGCCCACAAAGAACTTTAATCAAATAATCTCAAACACCATGAAGTTCTTTATAGAAGTCCCAACTCCCAATTTTGACCCAGGGATTATAATTTCTTCGCCCAGAGCAGGTAAACAATGACTTTTATCAAATGTACAATTGAATAGAAATCTCTTTAAAGAATAAAATTGAAAATATACTATGACGTATAAAGGTATCATATGCGTCTTTAAATAATAACAATGATAATAGATGAGTATGTCCACACATACCTAAATGTGTGTGCGTGTGTATGTGTATGTGTGTGTGTGTGTGTGTGTGTGTGTGTGTGTGTGTGTGTGTGTGTGTGTGTGTGTGTGTGTGTGTGTGTGTGTGTGTGTGTGTGTGTGTGTGTGTGTGTGTGTGTGTGTGTGTGTGTGTGTGTGTGTGGGTGGGTGAGTGTGTTTGCACGTATATGCTGAGACAAATGACAAGGAGAGAGAAGAATGAGAAGAAGAAGAAGAAGAAGAAGAAGAAGAAGAAGAAGAAGAAGAGGAAGAAGAAGAAGAAGAAAAGGAAGAAGAAGATGAAGAAGAAGAAGAAGAAGAAGAAGAAGAAGAAGAAGAAGAAGAAGAAGAAGAAGAAGAAGAAGAAGAAGAAGAAGAAGAAAAAGAAGAAGAAGAAGAAGAAGAAGAAGAAGAAGAAGAAGAAGAAGAAGAAGAAGAAGAAAAAGAAGAAGAAAAAGAAGAAGAAAAAGAAGAAGAAAAAGAAGAAGAAAAAGAAGAAGAAGAAGAAGAAGAAGAAGAAGAAGAAGAAGAAGAATGAAAGGGTGCAGACGCCAAAGCCATGAGTGAGCCTGTTCAAAAGAACCTGAAAAGTTGAAGGCTGAATCGGTATCTTGGAGTAACCTATTGCGCTTAGATTTTCGTTCTTTGCAAAGGACATTCGGTCGGTCAGCTAGACTGGTTAAGCTTCCGGCATTCATTGTAGAAATATCTTTACAGAAAGATCAAAGTTCCAGACTAGAATTCCTGTGTCAATTAAGGGAGAAAATCAGTCAGTCATCTACTTCAATTAGTCAGTCATCTAGTTCAAACAGTCAGTCAATCACTCAGTCTCCCAGTCAGTCAGTCAGTCTGTCTGTCTGTGTGTCTGTCTCTGTCTGTCTGTGTGTTTGTCCGTGTGTCTGTCTGTGTCTGTCTGTCTGTCTGTCTGTCTGTCTGTCTGTATGTATGTCTGTCTGTCTGTCTGTCTGTCTGTATGTCTGTCTGTATGTCTGTGTGCTTGTCTGTGTCTGACTGTCTGTCTGTCTGTCTGTGTGTCTGTCTGTCTACTAGTTTGTTTGTCTGTTTGTCTAGTATTGTGTCCGTCATTCTGTCTGTGACAGTCATTCTCCCTGTGTTTATCTTTTTCTCTACTGCTGTGGTCCTAATTTTGCACGTGCCTACCATTCTTCCTGTGTCTGTCAGTCTGTCCGTCAATCTGTCTGTGGCTGTCATGCTGACTATTTCCATCCGTCCAGTTTTCCCTCTCTATCTGTCACTATTCATTCATCTGTCATTTTGTCTGTCCCTTTGTCTGTCTATCTGTCTATCTGCTTATAATTTTGTCTGTCTGTTTATATTTCTGTCTGTCTGTCTGTCTGTCTGTCTGTCTGTCTGTCTGTCTGTCTGTCTATGCATTTATCTGTCTGTCTATATGTCTGCATGTTTGTCTGTCTATCTGTCTGTCTGTCTCTTTCATTTTGTTTGTCTATCTGTATGTCTGTCTGTCATTTATTCTGTAGGTCTGCTAGTTTATCTATCCGTCTCTCTTTATGTCTGTCTCTGTCTTCCTTTTTTGTCTGTCTGTCTGCCTGTATGTCTGTATGTCAGTTTGTCTGTCTGTATGTCTGTCTGCCTGCCTGTCCATTTCTCTCTCTCTCTCTCTCTCTCTCTCTCTCTCTCTCTCTGTCTCTCTCTCTCTCTCTCTCTCTCTCTCTCTCTCTCTCTCTCTCTCTCTCTCTCTCTCTCTCTCTCTCGTTTTACTTCTCATATCTTTATTTTTCTCTTTATTTCCATCTGTCCCCTTTCCTTTTCCCCTTCCTCTCTTCCTTGCCGTCTCCCCTCTTCCTTCTCTTCTGTTCACATTTTCCTTTCATCTTTTCCTTCTTGTCCCTTTCGCCTTTCATGCTTCCCTATCACCTCTCCTTCTTGCCTCTTTTCCCTTTCCTCTCCTCATCCACTCTCTCCCTCTTCTCCCTAAATTCCTTCTTCTGTAAGAACGAAAGTAAGCACTTCTTCTTTAACCGGGTTGTTAATGTGTGAAATTCGTTACCTTCCACTGTCGTTGAAAGTAACATAATAACAACATTTGAAAATCGCTTAGATGAATACTTGGAATCTAATCCGAAAATAAAATATTATCCCTTGCAGTAAAAGATTTGACAATCCGGCATTTGTAATTGGATAGGATAGTGGTAGCAGTAGTGCTAGTTCATCTTCTATCGCCTAGTTGCCCTGTTTTCTTAACTGTAGCTTAGTTTAGTTAATACAAACAACCTCGTTAGGACCAGTAGGCCTGCTGTTGTTTGTTCTTCCTTTGTGTTCCTTTGTGTTTCCTTCTTCCATCTCCTATTACCCTTTCCCCTATATCTTTCTCCCTTTCTCTCTCCCCTTACCTCTCCTCCTTTCTTTATTTTCCTCTATACCTCTCTCCCTTTCCACCTCTCCTCCTCTTTCCCTCCATCTTCTTCTCCATTTTATCTTCCCCTTCTGTCTCTCCCCTTCTCTCTCCCTTATTTCCTCTCTCCACATCCTTCCTTTAAAATCCCACTCCCCTATTCCATCTGTATCCTGCCTTCCTCTCCCTTTCCTCTCCTACTTCTTTCCCCTCCATTACCTCTTTTCCTCTCCCTCTCTTCTCTTACCTCTTCATCTTTCATCCTCCCTCTTCTCTCTTCCTGTCTTCCTCTCCCTTCTTTCCTCTCGACCTTAGATGTACCGTCTACCTCCTTTACTCTCATCCATTCTGGTTCTTTCTTCCTAACTCTCTCCTCGCGCTGTCTTCCATTCTCTCTCCTTCACTTCTTCCTCCTTACTTCTTTTCTCTTCTCGTTCTCTCTCTCTCTCTCTCTCTCTCTCTCTCTCTCTCTCTCTCTCTCTCTCTATATATCTATATATATATATATATATATATATATATATATATATATATATATATATATATATATATCTATATATATATATATATATATATATATGTATATGTGTATATATATATATGTATACATATATATATATACAGTATATTTATATATATATGTATATATATATATATATATATATATATATATATATATTTATGTATATATATATACATATATATATATATGTATATATATATATATACATACATACATATATATATATACATTTCCTATTTTACCAAGTCCTACGTACCCCTCCACTCTCTCTCTCTCTCTCTCTCTCTCTCTCTCTCTCTCTCTCTCTCTCTCTCTCTCTCTCTCTCTCTCTCTCTCTCTCTCTCTCTCTCTCTCTCTCTCTCTCTCTCTCTCTCTCTCTCTCTCTCTCTCTCTCTCTGTTTTTACTCTCTCACTTTCACTGTTTCAACATTTTCCTTTCTTTGTCTCATTGTTCCCTATTTAGGAATAAAGGAAATAATTGAAAGCATCCGATGTTAGTCTATGTATAATACATGGAATGCCTGCATATGATAAAGTGGTACTGAATCCAGTTTATTAAAGATGTCCTATGGAACGTCGATATGAATACTACAATGTTTGAGACATTGGTAATTCTATAGTGAAGAACATTTAAGACTTATCGTAACAATCCTCTTATTATGACTTCGTCCCCTAATTGAATGGAATTCTCTGATGCTTGAAGGAATAAAACCAATAGTCTACTCGCCTAAGGTGTTGACACGTCCTGACCTCCCTTAATGCGAATTGTCATATTCTAGATAGTGAAGAAGGGTCTCAATGCGAGATCATGCTTGGTAATCACAGCTCAAGGAAAAAAAAAAAATCCGATGGATAGCATGGTATATATTTGCCAGATAATTCACCACAGATAGTGCCATGATGAAAGACTGATTTGATCATTTGATCTCGGCTTATCACGGATTAATGTGGAAGAGAGGATGTCTCAGCCTTAAATAATTTTCGTTATTGTATAAGAAGTTTCCATATACTCAATAAACAACATGGTCGATATGTTTATTCTTCATGTATAATCCGCACCATAAGTCCTGATAACTTATCTTAGTTATGTAAATTAACTGAACACAGATTTCTGTTGAACTGATGCAGTTTCAAATTAAAATATTATTTTTTCTAAGACAGCTATACTGGGAAATGTATACTTTGCTAAACGTTAGCTGATTTTGATTGAATAGAATGTTTTTGTGTTTACTGCAAGATAGTTTTCTTCATTTGGAGCGACGTCTGTCCATTACTTGTTAGTGCTCTGGTAGCGTAATCGGAAGCATGCTGGTCTCGTATTCGCTTTGTTATGCAGTGATTGTTACTTACTCCAACAGTCAAAACGCATAAGGTAAAGGCGACGGCTTCGGCCGTAGCTATGAGTCTTCTGTCGTTGGCTCTCCACGATCTTCACTTGCTAACATATTTGTCTGTCAATTCTACAAAGTCATAAGCTCCTTTAGGTTTCACCTCGAATAAACAGCGAACGCTCAGTGATTGCTACTTGCTCCAACAGTCAAAACGTATAAGGTAAAGGCGACGGCTTCGGCCGTAGCTATGAGCCTTCTGCAATTGGTTCTTCATGATCTTTACTTGCTAACATATTTGTCTGTCAATTCTACATAGTCATAAGCTCCTTTGGGTTTCACCTCGAATTAACAGCGGACACTCCTTGCAAGTCTTCTCCAATAACTCTTGTCCAAATGCATTCTTGCATCTGATTGGTTCTTAGAGATGACGTAATCAGTCGTCAGACTCTTGAGCATTCCCACATACAAGATTATGTGCATGATTTGTTCTAAGCATGCAAATACATTTACAGTAGCAAATATATTTCCAAAACACGGATTTCTAATATACAAACACAATTGTTATCTGACCTTCTCATATTGTTAAAGACAGCGTAAAACTTCAAAGCAGATTCTTCAAACATCTTAAATTCGAACAAAAGAGGCAAATTATTTGCAGAGAAGCTCTCGAACGATATTTTTATACTCTTCAAGAAATCACAGAAGCCTCTGGAGGTTGAAGTTTGACTAATTTTTCTTTTCGTATTCGAAATACTCGAGAGATCCAAATAAGTTTCTCTTATGATTGTCAGTGACATTATTCGTTTTATTTTTCGTCACATTTATGCATCGAAGATTTTTTTTTTCATAATATATGAGTATATGATATAGAGTGTTTCATTTATGTTTATTGAAATAGAGGCTTGAATGTTTTTGGATGGGCACATGCCCTTCTGAGCTGGATTGAATTGTCGGGTAAGAATCAACATACTGAATAGTAGTCTCTCGTAGCTAGAGTTACTCGGTGATGCTGACGCAGTGTTTACTACGGCTGAAGACGCTTATCTGAGGTCAGAACTGTTATTCTTACTGTCTGTGTTCGGACAATAAATAAGTAGATAAATAAATAAATAAATAGATATATACATAGATACATATGTACATGAATAAATACATAAACATATAAATACATAAATACATAAATAAATAAATAGGTAAATAAATGAATAAATAAATAAATAAATAAATGAATAAATAAACTGGTAGTAATATGCATCCCTTGAGGAATGTATTACGAGGCAGGATTGATGCCATAATACCCCAGAGTGACAGGACAATATCTACTTAATCTGGACACAAGTTGATCTCAGA
>NC_134777.1:5999883-6004883 GCF_046742065.1 Oratosquilla oratoria
ATTTTATCTTATTTTATTTTATCTTTTAACAAAAGCCGAATGATAAATTTCCGTTTATTGCCCCACGAAAAACTAGAGGCGGGTTGCCTCACCAAAATTTAGTGCCCAATTATAAAAATTTGTATTTAGTTGGTATGAAATATATTTCTTTTCATAAATATCAATCAATGGCTTACACTTTCAAAGGTTTCGAGTCAAGATAACTGTCTCTAAAATTATTGGCGAAGAAGGAAAGGTAAATACCTGATTAGGATTTGAAATAAGAACTTCAATAACAAATAACACTGTAATAGATAAAATTAATAATATGACATCACTCCAATATAGATTAACACGTTGGTGGTTGTATGCAAACGTACATATGCATTAATCATTATACAAATTTTTTGTTTTATTCCTTTTGCCTATTTGTGGCGACAGCCATTTCTGCAACCGCGAACGCAGGGAATGACCACGTACGCCGGACTCTCCATGAATGTTGATTACCAATACAGACTTAAAGCAAATTACAAACGCAGGTGCCATGATTAAGACCTAATCAAAAGTCATTATCTCTGTATAAATATTCACAGATGACGTGGGCTAATATGAATATGCATGCAGATATGAAGACAGTAAGCATTCTATGTAAAGCAAATAGAGAAACAAGGAAATGAGACATAAGCATTATAACATCATAAATTGCAAAACACTCATCACACACATACAGGGAAGCATATACACAAACACACACACACATAGACACACACACAAACACACACATACATACACACACAGACACACACACACACACACACACATGAGAAATCACATAAACTCGTGATTCTAAATATGCGGAAAAACGACAAAGGAAAAAGATAAACTGATGACCAAGTACCCTGAGGATGCCTGAATAGACGAAAGCGCTTGTGGTTTTTCCGCATATATATATATATATATATATATATATATATATATATATATATATATGTATATATATATATGTATATATATGTATATACAGTGTCAGTTGGGGAGAGGTGTAGTTCCTTTGCGAACTGCTTTGAGCAGTTTTCCGTCGACGGTGTTAAGGTGGTCGTTCTTGATCCACCGATAGACAAGTCACCGCCCTCTCTGACAGAGGTCAAAGAGGTTGAAATGTGGAAGGGAGGCTGACATATGCAACATATATATATATATATATATATATATATATATATATATATATATATGTGTGTGTGTGTGTGTGTGTGTGTGTGTGTGTGTGTGTGTGTGTGTGTGTGTGTGTGTGTGTGTGTGTGTGTGTGTGTGTGTGTGTGTCTGTGTGTGTGTGTGTGTATGTGTGAGTTGAGACATTCTGACAGGTTGACTAAGTAGGAGTTCATTCCTGACTAGTTTCGCAAGTATGCTTTTTCAAAGGAATGTGATTGTGACAAACTTAAGCAAAGTAGAGCTTAGCTGTCGTCACCTCTGAACTATATGATAATCCTTACAGGTAACTGTTATATAAACCCCTTCTCTAAAAAGTAACAGTATTTCTCTAGTTCCTGCAGCCAACAAGTTATTTTCTTCATTCATGTGATATACATTTACTAGCGATGAAGTTGTATATAAACAGTCGCTATTAACTTTCTACTTTCTTTTTTCCTTGTCGGCTACCGCATAGACATTCTGCTCACGTCCATTGTACTCATTCATTATTGAAAAATTAAATTTAGGAGCAATGACGGAAATGATACGGTTAATGGAATTACAAGAGATTAGCGATTCTCAGTCTTCGTTGATAACACACGTAACCAACAATGCTCTGTAATAATTAATTACTCTGTGTTTAGTTGTCTGCTCTGTGGGTGAACATAGTTTTGGGCTAACAAAGTGTATTTACCGTACTTGGTACTTACCTACATATTGGAGGGGTTCTGAGCTCTGAGCTTATTACCCGAAAATAGTTAAAATAGTTCAGGGCAGTGAGGTACCAATCGTCACTCTTATCCGAGATTAGATTAGCTCATTAAGACCAGCGATTTTATACTATGAATAGATTACCACCTGTGAATAGAATTTTAATGTTTATTAAGTAATACACCACATCAAGCTAGTCATAGGAACAAATGTATATTTTCCTTCTTGTTGAAAGTTTATCTTATAATGGTACTTTGTATTTTTATTTTCCTATTTTATCCGTGGATCTATATTTATTTACTTATTTATTTATCTATTTAGTTGATCTATTTATTTGTTTATTTATTTATTTATTTATTTATCTATTTATTTATTTATTAATTAGTTTTATTTATTTATTTATTTATTCATCTATTTATTCATTTATTTATTTATCTATTGATTGATTGATTGATTGATTGATTTATTCATTTATTTATTCATTTATTATTTATTTATCTATCTATTTATTTATTCATTCATTATTTTTATCATTATTTATTTATCTATTTATTTATTTATTTATCTATTTATCTGTTTGTTTATCCCTTCCTTTATTTATTCATTTATTCATTCATTTATTTATTCATCTATTGATATATTTATTCATTTACTTATTTACTTATTTATTCATTTATTTATTTATTTATTTATTCATTTGTTTATTTATTCATTTATTTATCTATTTATTTATTCATTTATCTATCTATCTATTTATCTATCTATCTATCTATCTATCTATCTATTATCTATGCAAGGTATTCAAAATACCATTCATCTTCTCCGGTCTCAGAATTACGATTCCCATAAATAAAACACGTCTCCGCATTATCAAATGATTATGATATTTTAAAATCTACTGCAGTCCGAGAATGTCTCCTGAAATGAGTGAAAATTATTTATCTTTATGTAGACCCAAGCCACTCATAAAAGTTTACAATTATAATATTATCACTTTCATTACTTTCAAACAAGTGTTTTCCCTTATATATGCAATTGTATTGAATATAACAGAATTCTTTTGCGTCAAAGGAGTTGATTATGGGGGTGACTTGTTCTCTACCGATCTAGAATACAATTTGTGCCTAGGATATCCCCTCAACTGAAACAAAGCGGTTGATATTATCCAGGAAAGAAAAAAAAAAAATGTAAATTGTGCCGACATGTCGACGGGGTGGGACTGATGCATCTTTTTACGTCATCATTATTATAATGAATGAAAATATTTCGAGTCATGTTGATGTTCATTTTCGTTTTCATTTTCGTTTTCGTTTTCGTTTTTGTTTTCGTTTTCGTTTTTTTTCGCTTTCGTTTTCGTTTTAGTTTTCATTTTCATTTTCGTTTTCGTTTTCATTTTCGTTTTAATTTTCAATTTTCATTTTCATTTTCGTTTTCATTTTCGTTTTCATTTTCGTTTTCATTTTCGTTTTCATTTTCGTTTTCATTTTCGTTTTCATTTTCGTTTTCATTTTCGTTTTCATTTTCGTTTTCATTTTCGTTTTCATTTTCGTTTTCGTTTTCATTTTCATTTTCATTTTCATTTTCATTTCATTTTCATTTTCGTTTTCTTTTTCATTTTCGTTTTCGTTTTTGTTTCCGTTTTCGTTTTCATTTTCGTTCTCTTTTTCATTTTCGTTTTCATTTTCGTTTTTATTTTCGTTTTCATTTTCGTTTTCATTTTCGTTTTCATTTTCGTTTTCGTTTTCGTTTTCGTTTTAATTTTCGTTTTCATTTTCATTTTCGTTTTCGTTTTCATTTTCGTTTTCATTTTCGTTTTCATTTTCGTTTTCATTTCCGTTTTCATTTTCGTTTTCGTTTTCAATTTTCATTTTCATTTTCATTTTCATTTTCATTTTCATTTTCATTTTCATTTTCATTTTCATTTTCAACTATTGTGACAAACATACTCAAGGTAAAGCTTAAATGCCGTTACCTCTGAATGTATGTAGTCTGCTCGTATGAATATATCCCTTACCTACTTTGAAATGGAATGATTACAGTACGTGGTCGTGCCCACTCAGTACACGATTCTAAACCTGTTCTCCATTTCTGAATAAAAATATATATTGAAAATGAGACGCGCCGAAATTTGAAGTCCCGTCTAATTATTCGCCCCACTGTGCCGATTAATGTTTCAAGCGTAGAATACTCGGTGACCGAGAAAGATCGCGTTTGGTTCGTAGAGTCTGTAGGAAAAAAAAAAAAAATGCATTCGTCTAGAATTCTCAAATCATTTATAAGTCTTCCTCATCCTTCGTTACTGGGCTTTGATATTTCACTTAAATCTTTAATTTGGTTTGTTCTCTATACTACCTCCACTTGTTACCTTTCCATTTTATTTCATCAACCCCTTCAATTGTGTCCCCCTCATCCATCACTTAGTTTGTTTATTCCATTATTTGATTTCCATCCTTTATGTTATTCAATTATTCAATCCGTCTCTTTATCCTTCCCTTTGATGTAATTTCCTTGTCCGTTTCATTTCTTCTTTGCTCTCCTTTCACCCTGTCGTACCCTTTCGTTTTTCAACTCACTGAGTGGCATCAAGCAGTCTCTCAAACATTTCTTGTTGTCTTTGTCAACTCTCCATTCACGTCACAGTCAACCTTCTACGAATCTTGTTTACAGGTTTTAGCCAAAATTCTGCGAAGCTTATGTTCCACGACTTTAACTCTTTATGGAGAAAATTTAGTTTCGAACTTTGTGAAATCGTCTGGTGTAAGGTAGAAAGAAATTAATCAAAGTGCAGAGTTCATCATTAAAAACACCTCCATGACTTTAACTCTTTATGGAGAAAATTTAGTTTCGAACTTTGTAAAATCGTCTGGTGTAAGGTGGAACAAAATTCTCAAAGTGTAAAGTTCATCACAAAACACCATATATTGTATATTAGGCCAAAGAAAAGGATAAATGTTTTCAAGTACTGAAAGTCAACACTTTGCTTCAGTAGTTCATTAGAAAGTCAGGTGTCATGAGTAAAATATTCACTCGTCTTTACACGACGACCCCTCTCTCTTTATTTATTTATTTATTTGCCTCCTTTTTCAAACTGTGACCAGCCTAATATCTTTATCCCTATG
>NC_134777.1:6017383-6022383 GCF_046742065.1 Oratosquilla oratoria
CGGGAGGCTACGATACGTCGCTTCCATTTAGAGTATGTCTCAAGGAACTCCACAAAGATCATCGGAATATTGGACGTAATATTGAAGACATACATAAGATGCAGGAGAGCTTTTCATAGCTTTCAACTTTGTATGCCATCTTGAAAATACATGTACTACATGTATACATGCACTCACATACACACACACACACACACACACACACACACACACACACACACACACACACACACACACACACATTTGATAGAAATGTTGTTTTTTAAAGATCTCCTCATATTTGTTGTTTCTCCTCGAAAAATAATGAATAAATAAATAAATAGATAAATAAATAAATAAATAAGTAAATAAATAAATACAATAAAATAAAGTAAAATAAATGAAAAACTTTAGTGGATTGGGTCGACGTGCTTTCAGTGCCTAGGAGTCTTTCCCGGTCTGAGGTTGGCCCCCCGACGTGGGAAAAATTAGTTAAGGCATTGCAATGAAAAATTTATTCATTCGGATTCCGGTCCGCACTCCGGGAATTAGCCGCCGTGTCCCCGGACAGAAGGAACTGGCCTCGGGACACTATCATCTGGCTCGGGACACACATAGTATTACCCTGATCCTTGCTCGACCACAAGTTTATTTCCTAGCACGTTTTACGTCCAATACGATATGTCTGTACGCTGAAGATACGTTGATTCTCTTCCTTCTTTATTTTCTTTTATTAGTTTCTGCCTATCTGTCGTTATTTGTATCTCTATTACTGTTTCTGCCCTTCTTTCTCTCCGTCCCTGTCTCTCTGTCTGTCTATCTGTATGTTTGTATGGTGATCTGTCTGTCTGTCTGTCTGCCTCTGTGTGTGTGTATGTGTGTGTGTGTGTGTGTGTGTGTGTGTGTGTGTGTGTGTGTGTGTTTGTGTGTGTATGTGTGTGTGTATGTGCGTGTGTGTATATATATATATGTATGTGTGTGTGTGTGTGTGTGTGTGTGTGTGTGTGTGTGTGTGTGTGTGTGTGTGTGTGTGTGTGTGTGTGTGCGTATGTGAGTGTGTGCCTGTTTGTCTGTCTGCCTGTCCGCCTATCTGTCTGTCTACTTGCCTGCCTCTCCGTCTCATTGTCTATCTGCTTGTCTGTGTTTGTCACTGCATGTCTCTATTGTCCTGGCGCTTCCTCGTTGTGTCTTTCCCGTTGCTTTGTTTCTCCCAAAAGTCCACTCTTATAAATCAACATCGTCTTAATTATGTTTCCGACCATTTCTCCCTATGCTAAAATTTACGCTCAAATACTTCTCTTACTTCTTCAATAGGTCGTCAAGCTTTTACTTATTTATATCGCATCATATATCTTTCTTATATTCAAGATCCTAATGTTATAAAACTTTGTCTCTAGTAACAATACGCTCTAGTTCGTGGAGATTATCAACCTAAGACTTATTCTGTGTAGAAATTTAATACCACTTACCGAACACTGCACTTGACGAATTGGAATGATATTCTCCTAATTTCCACAGGCCTATTGTGTTTATAGTTTTCCAGTGTCAATAAACTTAATATGTAAAACCGATCATTATGCTTGAGTGGTTATTCGTTCCCAATTCCAAGGACATCTTCTGATATTCCCCTAATTTCCACAGGCCTATTGTGTTTGTATTTTTCCAGTGTCAGTAAAGTTAATATGTAAAACCGATTATTATGCTTGAGTGGTTATTCATTCTCAATTCCAAGGACATCTTTTGACATTCCCCTAATTTCCACAAGCCTATTGTGTTTGTATTTTTCCAGTGTCAATAAACTTAACATGTAAAACCGATCATTATGCTTGAGTGGTTATTCGTTCCCAATTCCAAGGACATCTTCTGATATTCCCCTAATTTCCAAAGGGCTTAGTTGTTTGTATTTTTCCAGTGTCAATAAACTTAACATGTAAAACCGATCAATATGCTTGAGTGGTTATTCGTTCCCAATTCCAAGGACATCTTCCCAGTTGGTATTCAAGAGTAACAAGCCATACTCCCCCGCCACTCAATTACATGCGTGTGAGCGTCGCAGCTGAACGTGCGAAGATCCGACGTGTCAGCTTAATTACGCAGATTCAACGTCGATGTTCGCACCACCCACCCCGGCACAACAATAACCACCACAATCACCGCCACCACCGAAGTCGATGTCGGTCTTGGAGTCGTCGTCACTACCACAGATGCCAGCGCTGTCGTCCTCGTCTTCATTTCTATAGTTGATGTTTCTCAAGGCTTTTCCGTTTTCTACATAAGTGAATGACATTAAAGTTTAATGGCACAAACTGATACTTGTACGGGATTCTGGATGCGTCTGCTAGGTCAAGAAAGGTAACCATTAGTCGACCACCTCGTCTGTTTTATATATATATATATATATATATATATATATATATATATATATATATATATATATATATATATATATATATACATATATATATATATATATATATATGTATATATATATTTACATGTCTACCCTTGTGGTCGACATGACGCGCGTTCCATGTCACGTGATTATCGTGGTGTGTACAAGCGCATCCACAGCAAGACCCCACCGCTTCATTTATATGGCGATCGTCTCCCTCGTCCTCTCATGCGAAGATGAAGAGTAATTCCTTCGGGCTGCGTCAACTTATCATAAATTTACAACCATTCTCTACTCACACCTATCTCCTCCCTTCCCCCATTCCCTGTTCGACGAATATTCCTTTTTCACTCAAAGTCCCCTTCACCTCACCTATTCATCTCATTCTCGGATTTTCCTATATGTTCATTCCATCCACCTCACCCTACTACACTCATGTTGACAGTCTTCCTTCATTTATTCTTTCCATAGGACCAAATGATCACAGTATTCTTTGATCAACCCTATCTTCTAGTGACCTTTCCACTTCCGCTCTCCTTTTCCCCTCCTCTACCCTCTTCATCCTCGTAGCTCCCCCTCCATCATACGCCTCAAGCACTTCATCTCAACCACACTTGAATTTCACCTTTCTGACTTCCTTACAGTTTAAGTGTCTGACCCATTTCGTGTCGTAGGCACAATAACCCTTCATGTAGACTTCTCTTTGCATCCATCCACAGATACCTGTTCCCCATAACACTTTTCATTCTCTTGCGACGTTTACTTGTCTCCCTCACTCTACAGGCTTTAACAAGGGTGATGCAAACAAGGTCATCATATTAAAACAACAGGGCAGGACTCGCAGTAATGGTTATAAATTGGACAAATTTAGATTCAAAAAGGAAATAGGCAAGAATTGGTTTACTAATAGGGTGGTTGACGAATGGAATAAACATAGTAACCATGTAGTAAGCGCTGAAACTATCAATTGTTTTAAGAAACGATTAGGCAAATTTATGGATGGGGATGACAGGTGGTGATAGATACGGAGCTGCCTAGTGTAGGCTTTATGGTCTCTTGCAGTCTCTTTTATTCTTATGTTATGTTCTTATGTAGTGTAGGCCTTATGGTCTCTTGCAGTCTCCTTCATTCTTATGTTCTTATGTACAGTTTACCTCAACCTTACTCGTGACAGTAAAACTTAAAACTATATACTTCCTCTCTCCTCTCTCCTTTAGTATTTACCTTCAACTTACTGTCTGCTTCACCCCTTGTATATCTCATCACGTTGCTTTTACCCACATTCATATTCAATAGATACTGCACTGCAATAATTAATGTATGAATGTGAGACTTGGAAACAGACGAAGGCGATGGAATCCATAGAGGAGAATATCTATTGTGGAAGCAAGTTGGTGCGAGAGCAGACTGAAGTGGAATATATTGTGGAATATGTGAAAGAGAGTAAGTGGAACTGAACACGTAAGTCAGCGTGGACGAATGATGAACGCTTGAGTAAATGTGTTACTAAGTGGACGCCGTGAGATGGGAAGCGTGCAAGAGAGATACCGGGCAGAGGGTGAAGAGAAGAGATAGAGAAGTTTGTAAGAGTGATGTGGTAGTGGTTAGTACAATCGTGTGAGTCATTGAAACCTATGAAAGAGGCCTTTGTTGAGCAGTAGAATGAGAATGTCTGATATATATATATATATATATATATATATATATATATATGTATATATATATATACATATATATATATACATATATATATATGTATATATATATATATATATATATATATATATACATACATGTGTGTGTGTGTGTATGTGTGTTTATATACATACAGATATGTATACATACTCGTACACGCACCCACTCCCTCTATTCCACTCCCATCCGCCATCCTTGTTCCCTTCTTATCTTAGCTTCTCGTTAATGAACGGTCATCCTTGGTTCCTGTCCATTGTCCGGTTCTTAAGAACGCAGCAGGACACAACACAGCAGGATCCCACCACCTTATTTACATAGCGACCCTTCCTTCTTGTTTCCTCATGCGAAAACAGAAACGATGAGAAGTCCCTTTTGGGCCGTCATAGTGTGTATAATATTGAATGCATATGCACACACATACACGACCTCTCTCGTATGCAGGTAGAGGAATGTCGCAGAAGACAAGTAGTCTGTAGAGTTATGGTTATTTGACCCTCGAATAACAGCAGCCTCTAGATACATCCTCATTATCTTGTCACTTTTACTATATAACTACAACAACTGCTTTATTCTAATCCATTAGTTAGTTGGTGTTATCCTAGTGTGTTACACCACTAACAGTCAATGAAAGGCTTTCTTCTGCATTGGTGATTTCTTTGCTTAGCTGTTTTAACATAATTTCATCTTTTGATTACTACTGACAAGGTATACGAGTATTTTTATTCAGTCTGGAAATGTTTGCTCCACTGAGAGGAGCTGGTTGTAGTTCAGGATGAGTGAACATTGTTTTGTAGATCCCATGTAAAGTGTCCTTTGTAATGAACGTAATTGAAGCCCGTTATAACATTGACTATAAGGGTTTCTCTTTGAAGCACTAAAACGACAAAATGATATAACATTACTATCAATTATGAGAAAGAGCAACTTGTTTTGG
>NC_134777.1:6027383-6032383 GCF_046742065.1 Oratosquilla oratoria
TATTTACATTGATGATGTGATGCATGAGGGAGAGTGGATGGGGGATGGAGGGTGAGGGAGTATGTATGAGAAATAAATTGACGCAGCCCGAAGGGATTTCTCCCCGTCTTCTCTTTTTCTGTATGAGGTGACGGAGAGGAGAGGTCGCCGATTTAATGAAGCGGCTTTGTTGTGGATGTTCTGTGTCTTACGGCACTGCTTCTGACCCAGGGCAGTGAACAAGATGCAGGGATGACCTGTCATCCTGGAGGTGCCAAGATAAGAGGGAGGGAAGAGGGTAGAGGGGAGTGGAGCATGTAGGAGATGGAATGGGTGGGAGTGGTTTCTATGCCTTTGTTTTCTGGCTACCTCCCTTGTAAGGGGGAAAAAGCCTTTGGTATATGTATGTATGTATGCATTTGCAGTGTCAGCATTTATACACAAGAGTTGCCGATTAAGGTTTACATTTTATAATCTCTAAATAATGTACGTGAACTTGACATTATGAAAGAAATCTAGTCAATATTTGTATATGTTTCTGGTTGTTGTGTATGGATGTTAGATTATGATTGTCTTCTTAAAGGGGTGAGGATCTTAAGATTTAGTTGATGAGGTTGTACATTTAGCTCGGGTAACTTTCTATCACGAGTGAAAATGTACTAGACACGTGGTATTTTTGTTGATGTCAGAAAAAGAGACGTTCAACAGTCACGTAGACATCCTTGGTTACGTGTAATGTACATGTGACAAGTACATAGTGTATTAAGGATTAACATATTGCATGAGGGTTTACATATGGATACGTATGGTTATGAAGGATACATCTCTTTGAGATCAGGTCAGGTGACTCACTATTGTCAAGAATATCTTCAGTTTGAGCCCCAATGGATCGGATTTCCACGATGGATTCTATTTTCACGACTCCACCTGTCCCTTGTTTCTCTGTTGTCTCGTCCTCATTCCTGGCACAGCATGAGAGACTGTTCCTGGCACTCTGGAGAATCTTGTGCGCTGCTTGACGTCCCTCAGTCTGGGTCTAGTTCGAGAGGAAACGAATTACACTGGTCACTCTTGAAACGTTTTCCGGGGCTCGAGTTACGTTAATGAGTCAAACATATCAATTAGGTAAATTTGGTAAGCACATGCACACACACACGCGTGCACACATACACACACACACACACACACACACACACACACACACACACACACACACACACACACACACACACACACACACACACACACACACACACACACACACACACACACACACACACACACACACACACACACACACACACACACACACACACACACACACACACACACACACACACACAATTCCCCTCCCCACCGTTCCTTACTGCTTATTATACCTATTGGCTTGCGAAATAGTTAAACAGGTTTTAAAAATGTTTTTTAGTGTCCCTATTGCAGAAAGGATATGGGGAAAATGTTTCATATTTTGTTGATTCTAAAGCAAAATTCGTATATTACGGTAAAACATTCAGGGCTCACTTGACCTTTTTTTATTATAATTATTTTCTCAGCCTTGTGGCCGGCATGTCCAGACTAGAATTGTCGCTCCCCCCCCTAAATGTACCGCCCAAGGGCATATGTCCTCCTACCCCCCCCCCCCTCCATATGAGGGCTCTGCATATATATGTATATATATATTTAGAAATTGTTTTAGACAAATGAGAGAGTGATATGTGGGGAAGGGTAAATGAAGATGGGCTTTTAGAATATGTCCTAACGTTTCGGTCACTATGAGTCCTCTATGAGTCCTCTATGAGTCCTCTATGAGTCCTCTGAAGAAGGTCATAGTGACCGAAACGTTAGGACGTATTCTAAAATCCCATCTTCATTTACTCTTCCCCACCTATCACTCTTATACTGTATATATATATGTATATGTATATATATGCATATATATATATATATATATATATATATATATATATATGTATATATATATGTATATATATATGTATATATATGTATATATATATATGTATATATATATATATATATATATATATATATATGTATATATATATATATATATATATATATATATATAACACACGGGAACCCACAGTCGGAGAAAATAAACTTCGAATAAAGAAGAATCCTATATTTCGGGTATCAACTGTAGCCCTCTTCAGGAAAGTTCCTGTGTGTCATTTACAAATGTGCTACTACATTTCTGTTTAGAAATATATACATATATATACATATATATATATATATATATATATATATATATATATATAGATATATATATATATATATATACATATATATATATATATATATATATTTAAGACAAAGGGGATGGCTTTATTTGCAATTTGGCACCTTTTGTCAAAATCCCTTCAACTTCTACCATCTTCAGGCCGGGGATTCGTGATAGCGCGTACAGTAGACATGGTAACTGGTATAAAATCACTAAAAAATGAGAAATATCAATGCACAATATACATTAACTATTTCCAATGATTTCAAATTAACTGTTACCTTAAGGATGAAACGCACGAGAGGCTGTTTAGCCGCTCAACCGCTGCGGCTGTTTAGCCGTTTTTATAGAACACACTACTTTTAATGGAATTGCGCGCATTAGCGGTTAAGTAACTAATGCGCGCAATTCCATTAAAAGTAGTGTGTTCTATAAAAACGGCTAAACAGCCGCAGCGGTTGAGCGGCTAAACAGCCTCTCGTGTGTCCGTGGCCTTAGTCTGAGGGACAAATATTGAGAGTTTGCTCATTGTGCTTCATGTGGAGGTTGTAGGATAGTCACATACTGTATGGAGAGATCTACGATTTTCAAACATCAAGTATTTAAGACGGAAACCTTAGTTCTGAAGGAAATCCCAAATACCAGATACTTTTTCATTAGTACATATTTGAAATGCATTTTCTTCTCGAATATCCGGGTTTTCCTGACATTAGGGATTACCAATAGCGAGAACTATCTATCTGTAGCAGAATTTCCCAACCTTTTCCGACCATAGCACCCCCTGTTGTCATGTCCAAGCAGTCCAGCACCCCTATCTTGTTATTAGAAGGATAAAAGAAAGTGAAGTGTAATGCTCGATGATTTATTTCCTTGATTCCTTAGAACTGAAACAAATTGACAATATTTTTTGTAGAGGAAAAAATGAACACCCTAGAAAAATAAAATTTCATGGAAAAAGTCAAATATGCACAACTAGGGAATCAATGATACATATATTAATGTGTTTTTTGTGTGTATCACTTCCTAGCACCCCCTAAAATTGATTTTAGCACCCACAAGGGGGCGCTAGTACCCTAGGTTAGGAAACACTGATCTAGAATTAGTTCGTTAAGAAAATAGAGCGAAATAATCTCTGGTAATAAAGATGGCGGGCGTCCTAATTCAGACCAATGTGACGTCATGCGACTTACGGGGGTGTGTGGGGTGAAGAGTTCAAATCAACACCGATTTGGAAAAGGTTTGCGTGAATCAAACACTTTACGTGCTTACTTCAAGCTAATGTTTACCCATTTAATTCATTTAAGCCGACGACAATGTTTGCACAACTACAAGGAATATGAATTAATTTATGAAATTTGGAAGTTGTAAGTGGGTTTTAAGATGAGAGGACGTAATTGCGTTTGTGTGTATATTTGTTTATTCGTGTACGTGTTCATGAATGTGTGTGGATACTTGTGACTGCATTCGTGTACGTATGTGGGCGTTTGCATGGATGTGCGTGCGTGTACGTGCATATGCGTGCATAAGCGTATGCATGTACGTATTTGCATGTGTGTGTACGATTTACCACGATTTTAGATCACGTGTTGGACTAGTGATCGACAGCTATTACCCTCTACAATGAGCGTTTAGAATTCATATATGGACCAATCTATGAGTAATGTTGTAACCTTAAACACAAACCCAACTCCTTGCCCACCAGAGTTGGAGTATCAGCTTGCAGTGTATTGATGGTTTGCAGCCTTCAGCGGGTACTCAAACTTAGATCATTTAATTAGTAATCGAGCACGGTACCACCATAAAAGAAAGCCGGTGTGTGTGTGTGTGTGTGTGTGTGTGTGTGTGTGTGTGTGTGTGTGTGTGTGTGTGTGTGTGTGTGTGTGTGTGTGTGTGTGTGTGTGTGTGTGTGTGTGTGTGTGTGTGTGTGTGTGTGTGTGTGTGTGTGTGTGTGTGTGTGTGTATTCATCTAGTTGTATTTACCTAGTTGTATTTTAGGGGAAGGGAAGGTACGCACGTGGTGTGTCCCGCCTTTGTCTAGTTTGCTCTTAAATTCGTGTGTGTGTGTGTGTGTGTGTGTGTGTGTGTGTGTGTGTGTGTGTGTGTGTGTGTGTGTGTGTGTGTGTGTGTGTGTGTGTGTGTGTGTGTGTGTGTGTGTGTGTGTGTGTGTGTGTGTGTGTGTGTGTGTGTGTGTGTGTGTGTGTGTGTGTGTGTGTTGACCTAAGGTCGCTGCACTTTAACTTATCTCTTATTCTTTATTTATCATACCTCGTTTTAATTTCATATACTTTTTCCAGCGTGTGGTATATCATATTTTTGACTATTCCATGAGTTTATGCATTTGTGTGGAAACCTGTATTCTTCCACATTCCACTATTTTTTACGCCACATTTTTTTTTTTCATATGGTGTTTCTTAACGTGTACACATAACATCGTGGTGCCCCGCTTATCCCAAACCAAAATATCCCTCAACTTGCTCCATTCCTTCAATCATTTGAACATCGAATTCAAGTCTCCTCTTTCTCTTGTATCCTTTCATGATGGAAAGACTAGTGCTGTCAGTCTCCTCGCACGACTTATGTACGAAAATGGCAGACATTTCATTTCCTATTCTTTGTATTCTCTCCAAGTTGTTATATACCTGACTTGTGTGGGGATCATAACACTGCTTTGTATTTCAATGTAAGACAGATCATAATATATTATTTTTTCGTCTTTTTGTCCGTGTAATTGAAAGACCACTTTTTGTGTTCTTCATGAATCAAAGTGTCTCGCCTACAT
>NC_134777.1:6034883-6042383 GCF_046742065.1 Oratosquilla oratoria
ACAATTAGTAATGAATCAAACAACTTTAACACACGAAAGTATACAAATTTTTTTCTAAGCTGAAAATTTTTGTCGAGTAACAGCTAGAACATGATACTCAAAGAAAATTATGCTTTTGAGTGTTAAGATGTTTATATTTTCCATTTTTGATTAAGGATAACTGCTTACTTTATATTCGTCGTAGTATATATGTATATGTATATGTATATATATATATATATATATATATATATATATATATATATATATGTATGTATATATATATATATATATATGTATATACATATATATATTATGTATGTTTGAGACTTAAGACAGATTGAACGTTTAGAGCTCTGCCAAGGGATTCGAACCCTGACCTGTGCATACATAATCACGAAGCCAAGACACTAGCGACTGAGCTATGCACGATGGTACGAAAGGACTGTACAAGTTCCCGACCACACTCTACATAGCTACAGAAAACCTAGTCTCATTTTCAACGATCTCCCATTTAGGCAATCCCTCCGACAATTTGTGTATATCTAAGAGAGAATGAATCTTTAGAAGCTCTGCCAAGGGATTCGAACCCTGACCTGTGCGTGCATAATCACGAAGCCAAGACGCCAGCGACTGAGCTGTGTATGATGAGTTAAATACGAATGTCTCTGTTAATTAGAGTACGGATATGAGTACAAGTATGAGAACGAGTGCGAGTACGAGTAGGATTACGTTCACGATTACGAGTACGAGTTCGAGTACGTGCACGAGTACCTTAAATAGGTACGAATACGAATACGAGTCTGAATACAAGTACGAATATGAGTACGAGTATGTGTGTGGATACGAGTAAGTGCGATATTGATTACGACTAAGACCGAGAGTAGCGTACAAGAGTGAGAACGAGTACGAGTGTGAGTACGAGTACGAGTACGAGTACGAGTACGAGCACTAGTATGAGTATGAATGTTAGTACGAGTACGAGTATGAACATAGGAATGAGTGTGTGCACGGATACGAGTGTGACCGCAGGTACGAGTGTGATTACGAGTGCGGTGTTGGTGCCAGTACGAGTATTTGTACGATTACGAGTGTAAGTCTACGAGTGAATGTACGTGTACGGGTCGTTCAATATTGGATAAGAATACAAGTACGAGTGTTAGTACGAGTGTGAGTGTAAGTACGAGTATGAGTTTGAGCACAAAAACAAGTGAGTACGAGTACAAGTTTAAATATACGAACGTGAGTACGAGTATGGGTATAACCAAAGTAAAACGAATACTATAAGGTACGTTGAGCACCCTCCCTCCGCGCATCTCCACCGTGACGTCATAGGAAATCCAGAGGGGGAGAGTGAGAGGTGAAAGAAAATGTAAACTTTAAAGAAAACCATCTGTATGTATGGTAGAATTTAGAATTACACTATGATGTTCACATGATTCTGAAATTACTCAGTATCACTTTCTTATCCTCAAATTATCAGTATCTGAGATATGACCGCCAGAAAAGTTATAAAAAAGTTTTTTCATGCTTTCGCATTAGGTGGATTATATTAATATGACGAGTTATTAGATGGGATGACATGTCAAGCGTGGATTTTATATGTAGACCTTTATCTCCACCAAGCTCAGTTATGTTTTAACCGGATTCTTTAGTCTGTTTATTTGCAATTGAATAAAAATTTCAGGAAATGTTTCTAATGAATAGTTACTTTCAAAATGACTGCTGCATACATATCCAGATGACCAAATATTGTGTACGCCACATAATTCAACCCAAATCTTTCTAAGTTCTTTATCTTTGGGTAGTGAAAAGAAATATATATTTTTATCACCTTTCAGTCTAACGGCATTGCACTTCTGCACTCTATAAACTGTTGGCATTTTTATATGTTATTTGTCTGCCTTAGCTACCCCTTTAATCAGAAGATGTAGCTTCGCTCCACACACTGGTGTGTGAGTGACTGACAGCTCTCGACCCGCGGAACCCTGGTCTCGATATTTCCGTTGACGTCATCATCTACGTGCGCAGTGGAGAGGTTTTCTGGCTCTCCCCCCCCCCCGCTAACTTACCTTATAGTATTCGTTTTACCTTGGGTATAGCCACGAGTATGAGTGAAATACGAATATGAATGTGAGTATGAGTGAAAATACGAATATGAATGTGAGTATGAGTACGAGTATGTGAGAATGAGTGAAAATACGAATATGAATGTGAGTATGAGTATGAGTATGAGTGTAAATACGAATATTAATGTGAGTATGAGTACGAGTATGAGAGTATGAGTGAAAATACAAATATGAATGTGAGTATGAGTAAGAGTATGAGAGTATGAGTGAAAATACGAATATGAATGTGAATATGAGTACGAGTATGAGCGACTATGAGTGAAAATACGAATATGAATGTATCAGTACGGGTATGTGAGTATGAGTGTAAATACGAATATGAATGTGGGTATGAGTACGAGTATGTGAGTATGAGTGAAAATACGAATATGAATGTGAGTATGAGTACGAGTATGTAAGTATGAGTGAAAATAAGAATATGAATGTGAGTATGAGTACGAGTATGAGAGTATGATTGAAAATACAAATATGAAAGTGAGTATGAGTATGAGAGTATGAGTGAAAATACGAATATGAATGTGAGTATGAGTACGAGTATGTGAGTATAAGTGAAAATACGAATATGAATGTGAGTATGAGTACGAGTATGTGAGTATGAGTGAAAATACGAATATGAATGTGAGTATGAGTACGAGTATGAGAGTATGATTGAAAATACGAATATGAATGTGAGTACGAGTATGTGAGTATGAGTGAAAATACGAATATGAATGTGAGTATGAGTACGAGTATGTGAGTATGAGTGAAAATACGAATATGAATGTGAGTATGAGTACGAGTATGTGAGTATGAGTGAAAATACGAATATGAATGTGAGTATGAGTACGAGTATGTGAGTATGAGTGAAAATACGAATATGAATGTGAGTATGAGTACGAGTATGTGAGTATGAGTGAAAATACGAATATGAATGTGAGTATGAGTACGAGTATGAGAGTATGATTGAAAATACGAATATGAATGTGAGTACGAGTATGTGAGTATGGGTGAAAATACGAATATGAACGTGAGTATGAGTACGAGTATGAGAGTATGATTGAAAATACGAATGTGAATGTGAGTACGAGTATGTGAGTATGAGTGAAAATACGAATATGAATGTGAGTATGAGTATGTGAGTATGAGTGAAAATACGAATATGAATGTGAGTATGAGTACGAGTATGTGAGTATGAGTGAAAATACGAATATGAATGTGAGTATGAGTACGAGTATGTGAGTATGAGTGAAAATACGAATATGAATGTGAGTATGAGTACGAGTATGTAAGTATGAATGAAAATACGAATATGAATGTGAGTATGAGTACGAGTATGTGAGTATGAGTGAAAATACGAATATGAATGTGAGTATGAGTACGAGTATGTGAGTATAAGTGAAAATACGAATATGAATGTGGGTATGAGTACGAGTATGTGAGTATGAGTGTAAATACGAATATGAATGTGAGTATGAGTACGAGTATGTGAGTATGATTGAAAATACAAATATGAATGTGAGTACGAGTATGTGAGTATGAGTGAAAATACGAATATGAATGTGAGTATGAATACGAGTACGAGCGACTATGAGTGCTAGTATGAATAGTGAATATATGGAGAAGTACGAGTGGAAATACAACTACGAGAACGAGTATGAATACGAGTGTATCTACGAATATGAGAACAAATATGTGTACGAACATATATGAGAACGCGTATGAGTGAAGAGTGTACGCATGAGAAAGGGGTACTAGTGTTAGTACGAGTTAGAAATCAAGGAAACATGTAGCAAGGGAACAGACCAACCAACCTCCATTTGCTGCATACCCAAGTTGCATTTATGCATCAGAAGCGGCGCTCGAATTAAAAAAAAAAAAAAAAAAAAAAATGGAAGGGGGAGTCAGAAAGACAGATATGAAATATTTTGCGTCACGAGGGGAATCGAGGGGAGAGGAGAGACTGATTAAGATATGACCAGTGGAGAAAGGGGCAGGGTCTTGTCAACTCCAGCCGAAGAGTGTTCTCGCAAAGTCCGCAACTCGATCTTCCGAGAGGTCTGACATAAAATAAAGTCGACGAAAAGTAAGATTATAGCTTTGCATATATATGTATATGTATATATATATATATATGTGTGTGTGTGTGTGTATGCACAAGTATCACAAATCACACGTGACTACACCGATATGCTGAATACCACAGGGAAAAGAAAAATTCTTGGAATCCGAGTGCTTTCGTGATATTTGTTCACATCTTCTATTGTAATCCTTGAAGATGTAAACAAATACCACGAAAGCGCTCGGATTCCAAGAATTTTTCTTTTCCCTGTGGTATTCAGCATATATATATATATATATATATATATATATATATATATATATATATATATTTATATATATATATATATCTCTTTTTAGGTAATACTGAGCGAGTCATTTATAGTGTGGCGGGTCGTGCAAGTGCCTTTGTTACCACACCCCGGTATTGTTAGTACAAATGACGTAAACTGAAGGAAAGATAATTATAAAGTAGCGAACACGCCTTTGTTCCTACCTCGTTAATCTGTGGTTTGAAGAGCACTTCCTCACGACTATGCCTCGTTCTTGTCTCATCATCTCCCAAATCACAGACCAAAGTTGACACCTTTGGCTTCAAGAGAGAGTCTTCTGTCCTAGACACATTTTGCAGAACGAGTTGATAGCATTCAGAATATAGCCTTACGAGTAAAATATGTATATTTAAGTTAAATGGGTCAACTTTGCTATGAGCTTGTAAAATATGTTATTCATTTATAATAGATAAGTCAATTTGTATTCTTATGTCCTTGAGTTTGCAGAACTTTACCTATATGTAGCACAAGCGGACTATTCATAGCAACATAAGCCGGTATTGAACGAGGCGACTGAAGAAATAGCGCTTCAAACAGGTACAACTACAAAAAATAAATTGATAAATGAATAAATAGATAGATAGATAAGGGAATGACATGTAGAATAAAGGAGGTAAGGACATGTATAGGATGGTTTTATTAAGCTGTTCAAAACCTCCGACTGGATGGTCCTAAGGGAGTTGAAGTGTACGAGAAGGAGGGATGGGGTGGGTCAAGGAAGGAACGCGGAATGATGCGAGGTATAAATTGTTGATTTTCTGACCATGTTTGTACACTCTGAAGAAGCTCTGTAAAGAGCGAAAAGTCAGTAATTAAAACTTCGACGATTCTTGGTGTTTATCTCACCACCCTACCACTCATCACAAATATATATATATATATATATATATATATATATATATATATATATATAAGAATAACTGCAGAGAAAAGGTTTTAAGAGAAATTGGTTGTAAGAGGAAGTGATTGTGCAGGTGTCCGGTAAATTTCTTGAGATCAATTGCTCGACAGTAAATTGTCCGAAATAAATTGCCCGAAAAAATGTCGAGCGATCAATTGCTCGAAAGGCAGACTGCTCGAAATTAGTGAAAAATATAAAAAGGGTAAAAAATACAACAGAACTTACATTTTTATTATCTATTGTTAACTGAACAACTGGTAATTAAAAGATAAGAAAGAGTACATTTTTATTATTTTTGTTACCTTTAATACTTGAATGAATAAATTAATAAATAAAATGTACTATTGTCAGTTAGTATGCAACACTTCTTAAATATTCTTCCATATTTTTTTGATTAGTCATAATTAGAAATAAAAATGAGTTTGACATATTTTCTCCTTTCCCTTTTCGCCGATTAAATGAAACGTCCTTGCTCTGGATGTGCTGTGTCTTACTGCATTGCTTCTGACCCAGGGTAGTGGGCAGGATGCAGGGATGACCCGTCATCCAGGAGGAGCCAAGAAAAGAGGGAGGGAAGGGTGGTGAATGGGAGTGGAGTATGAGGGGATGAAATGGATGGGAGTGGATTTATGCCTTTTACTTTGGCTACCCCCCTTGTAAAGGGAAGAAAAGCCGTTGGTATATGTATAGTATATGAATCTTTTTCAACCACATTAACTTTTTACTTTAATTCCATGTCATCACTATCGAGACTGGCAAGGAGCTCGACAGAAACATATACGGAAACTGATACGTAGTGAAGCCAAGGACTCGAACCCAGCTCAGAAGTAACAAGTGAACAGTGACTTAAACCACTGCGCTATCAAGATATATGTACACAAGCTATTTTCATGTTGGAAAAAAATAGTTTTTATCGATCAAGAACATGATCAGTAGTGTATCTTGATTATTTATTAATGTTTTTTCACTTTCTTCATGGCTTCAGCAGCGTCTCCTGCGTGTTTGTGATTCTCACGTCGTTTCTGGGTGGTATTATTGACAGTGATAAAACGTGCTGAACATTTATTAATTAATTTATTTATCTATTAATTTATTTTTGCATATTTCACATTTCCAGTATATCTTATTGTTCCCTATTTTATCCTTGTTGTATAGACATCCATCCAAGCATGTTTTTTTTTTGTTTTGTTTTTTTTGCTGTTTACAAAAGTTATATTCATCTTGAGAATTTTTTTCAATAATTAACGATCAGGAAAATGATCAATAGCATTCAACCGTTAAACAATTAATTTAAAGTAATTCACCTGTCGATAAATTTATCGTTCGATAAATTATCGTTCTAGCAATAAATTTCGAGTAATATACTGTCGAGCAATTGATTTCGAGGAATTTACCTAGATTCTATTGTGTCACATGACTCTACGGATAAGACCTGGAATCTAAAGGAGACATAAAGGAAGAGCCTATATATGTTTGGATGAACTGTATGAGAAATATGGAAGGTGTTACATGGATAGATAGAGTGGGAAATGTGAATGTGAGGCGGAAAACTGGGACGGAAAGAAAACTCGGGTAGGATAAATGGTTTGGGCTTATCAAACAAATGAAGAAAAAAAGGCGAAATCAGAAGTGGATGAAACGAACATGAGAAGATTGAGAGCATAATGGATGAGCAGGGTAAAGGGGCACTGGGTGCAGGAAGAATGTCTGTCATGTGCATGCGGTAGGAGCGAATGGACAGTATTTGGTAGGTTAAGGAATGTTGCGGCGATCCAAAGGTATATCTTTCTTCCCCATCCCTTAATTTTTCTGTTGATGAGGTGTTGGGTTTCGAGGTATATATATATATATATATATATATATATATATATATATATATATATATATATATATATAAATTGTTTTAGACAAATGAGAGAGTGATAGGTGAGGAAGGGTAAATGAAGATGGGCTTCTAGAATACGTCCTAACGTTTCGGTCACTATGACCTTCTTCAGAGGACTCGCTATGTTACATCGTGATCAAAAATTTTGTACTTGCTGTGGGAGGTCTTTTCCAGAGCGTTGATTATTAGGAGACTATTTTTGCATAGGCCATAATCATTTAACATTTTCGGTATACA
>NC_134777.1:6047383-6054883 GCF_046742065.1 Oratosquilla oratoria
ATACTGAAATTATTTTAGCACTGGGCGGGATTCGAACTCCTACCACCGTAATGGCAGCCGCGAACACTACCATCGTGTGTGTGTGTGTGTGTGTGTGTGCGCGCGCGTGTGTGTGTGTGTGTATGTGTGTGTGTGTCTGTGTGTGTGTGTGTGTGTGTGTGTGTGTGTGTGTGTGTGTGTGTGTGTGTGTGTGTGTGTGTGTGTGTGTGTGTGTGTGTGTGTGTGTGTGCATGTGTGTGTGTGTGTGTGTGTGTGTGTGTGTGTGTGTGTGTGTGTGTGTGTGTGTGTGTGTGTGTGTGTGTGTGTGTGTGTGTGTGTGTGTGTGTGTGTGTGTCTACGTGCGTGTGTGTGTGTACTTAAATCGATTCCCTTGTACCTTGGTTTTAGGTCTGCGGTAATTGGCGCGCTACATAAGATCATAAGAACATAAGAACAAAGGAGACTTCAAGAGACTATAAGGCGTACACTAGGCAGTTCCATGTCCATTACCAAATATCATCCTCATCCATAGAGTAATATAACCTTCTCTTTAAACAATCAATGGTTTCAGCGCTAACTACATGGCTACTAAATCTATTCCATTCATTGACCACTTTATTGGTATACCATTTCTTGCCTATTTTCCTTCTTCCAATTACATTTATCCAATTTGAATCCATTGCTGCGAGTCCTGCCCTGATGTCTCAATATGATGACCTTCTCTGCATCACCTTTGACCAACTTGAATACCTCTATTAGACCACCCCACAATTTGCGTCTTTCCATATAGTGAAAATTAAGGTGCCTAAGCTTGTACTCGTAAGGTGAATATCTGAGCACAAGTTTCATTTTGGTCATTCTCCTCTGTACTGATTCTAATGATTTATTGTTCATTCTATAGGAGAGAGACTACAAATGTACCACATAGTCAAGTATGGGTCTAATTAACGCCAGATAGAGTTTGTTAATTACCTCTGTATTTTATCCGTAACCGCCCTAGGAATGAAATCTTATGCTCTGTTAGCTTTATTCCTGGAGCGAATGCACTGTTTCCTGAATTTAAGATAAGGGATCACTACCTCTCCCGAGTCTCTCTCACACTCATTTTTCTCTAAAAATGTGTTATCTAAATTATATCTGCTTTCTAGGTTGCATTATCCCACGTTTAACACACTGCACTTTGAGATATTGAAGTCCATTTGCCATTTCACCGACCATGCGAACAATTTGTTAAGATCTTCCTGCAATATCCCATCGTCTTTCCCTGACGTAATATGGCGTTCTATTTTGGTGCCGTCCGCAAACTTACTAACATTACACTAATAATCCTATTGTTAAAGTCGTTTATAAACATGATAAACAATAAGGGACCCAAAACTGAGCCCTAGGGAACTCCACTAGTAACACTCCTTCATATGAATTTTATGCCGTTAATGGTGACCCTGTCTCTTGTCACTAATCCGTACTCTAATCCATTCAAATACTTTTCCTCCTATGCCATCGACTTTGACTTTATTTAGTAGACTCTCGTGAGGCACCTTTTGGACGCTTTGCTTAAGGTAAATAACAACTTAACTATCATTTTTATTTGACGTCTTGTAGACAGACAGACCGACAGACAACAAACAAACAAGTAAACAAAAAACAAACAAACAAACAGGTGCCCACAAATGAATACATATACGTACACACGCAACTACACGCACACACAAACTCACACAAACACGCCAACACGCATACAAACACACACACACATCCATACATATACAAAAACATACATACAAAGTCACACACACACACACACACACACACACACACACACACACACACACACACACACACACACACACACACACACACACACACACACACACACACACACACACACACACACACACACACACACACACACACACACACACACACACACACACACACACACACACACCCATGCGCGAACCCGTGGAAAGTACAAGACAGACTCTATTCAATACTTGAAAGATTCACTAACACAGGAAGCCAGTACCCCATTCCTTTGGGCAAAGAGGTTGGGCGTGAGTGTAAGGTTATAAATTCTATATATGAACTTTGAGAGTTCATCCGGGACGGTGATAATGTTGGCCACGAATCATGTAAGGTATCCTAGATCGTGATTTGATATGCATATATATGTACATACATTTCACAGAATTATCTGTACACTAATTTGCTTCACTACATTCATTCATGAATACGTATTGATTATAGGATACAAACATACATTTGCAATATAATGGGAAATGATCACATTAACATTTGGACTACCGAATTATTAGATTCATACATAACATGAGCTAGTTCATTGTGATAGAATTTCTGATATATATTATATTACTAATTTTCTGTTTATTTATTTTTTCTTTTGTACCGAATTATATCTACTCTTGTTCTGATTACCATCAGTTGATTTTATTCAGTTATATCGCTTTGAGGATGTTTGGTTAAACTTCTCGTGATTAGCCTTTTCCGAGATGAATCGTGTTTAACATTTCCACTCTGCCTGACATTGGTCGGCTTAGACGTAATTCTGATAGTAATATACAATATACATTATAGATTAGTTGTTTAGAGATCAAGGGTCAATAATTTTTTACTTATCCGCATCAAACAACAATTTTGCAAAACCTCTATTGTCTACCCTAGAATTCAATTAGCTTCCGAGAACCAATAAAGTTTCCAAGTGGAATTTGGCTTTTTTCGTTTGATCTTTATAGTGAGGGGTAGAAAGATGATTAGGGCTCGTGTATGCAAACTGAAATATTTTCATAGACTAGCTTGTATGATGCGGCCATGTTTTAAACTCTTATATCCAAGGGTCGCATGTAAGTTGGTTGGTCTATTTTATAAACCTCACTTCCATATCCGGTGGCACTTGTTTTTATTTTGTTTTTGGTTTTTAACCAGAATGTTTCGTTCATCTCCGTTACATACCTCTAGTAGCGAAGAAGTTGTTCTCTCTGAAATAGCCCCTTCTGCACTTTCCATATTATTTCGTATGTCGTCAAAATATTTCGTCTCCGTGGCATTGCTTTGTTAGCAAAAGGAACGAAACGAAATGAGAAATATAGATTTTTAACCTTTACTTATTAAAACTTCAGTTTATATATATATATTTTTTTCAACATTCAAATCTTGGGCAGTGTCTGGTCAGTTAAACATTTCCATATTTGGTAGCTTTTTTCATCTGGTCTAGCTTCTGTGAGGAGATTTTATTTGTCTTCATGTTAACGAATGGTAACGGTAGAGCCATGCACTATCTCAGACCATTTCGTATCGGATCGCGTCTTTCCTTCCTCTCTACCAATCCTAAGAACGTCTTATTCATCTTCTATAGTCTCCCCATTGGCAACGACCGTGTCGAGACATCCTCAGCATCCATTACAAAGCATAACAACCAATCACAATTAAAAATAATAGAAATATAAAACATGGCAACCAATCACATTTCAAAATAATGGAAATATAAAACATGACAACCAATCATATTTCAAAATAATGGAAATACAAAACATGGCAACTAATCACATTTCAAAATAATGGAAATATAAAACATGGCAACCAATCACATTTCAAAATAATGGAAATACAAAACATGGCAACTAATCACATGTCAAAACAATGGAAATACAAAACATGGCAACTAATCACATTTCAAAATAATGGAAATACAAAACATGGCAACCAATCACAGTTCTAAATAAGCGAAACACAAAAAATGGCAACCAATCACATTTCAAAATAATGGAAATGCAAAACATGGCAACCAATCACATTTCGAAATAATGGAAATACAAAACATGGCAACTAATCACATTTCAAAATAATGGAAATACAAAACATGGCAACCAATCACAATTCAAAATAATGGAAATACACAATATGGCAACTAATCACAAATTGAAATCTTGGAAATACAAAACATGGCAACCAATCACAATTCAAAATAATGGAAATACACAATATGGCAACTAATCACAACTCAAAATAATGGAAATAGAAAACATGACAACCAATCACAATTCAAAATAATGGAAATACAAAACATGGCAACCAATCACAATTCAAAATAATGGAAATACAAAACATGGCAACCAATCACAATTCTAAATAATGGAAATACAAAACATGGCAACCAATCACAATTCAAGATAATGGAAATACAAAACATGACAACCAATCACAATTCAAGATAATGGAAATACAAAACATGACAACCAATCACATTTCAAAATAACGGAAATACAAAACATGACAGCCAATCACAATTCTAAATAATGGAAATACAAAACATGGCAACCAATCACAATTCAAAATAATGGAAATACAAAACATGGCAACCAATCACATTTCAAAATAACGGAAATACAAAACATGGCAACCAATCACAATTCAAAATAATGGAAATACGAAACATGGCAACCAATCACAATTCTAAATAATGGAAATACAAAGCATGGCAACCAATCACAATTCTAAATAATGGAAATACAAAACATGGCAACCAATCACAATTCAAAATAATGGAAATACAAAACATGGCAACCAATCACAATAACGGAAAGGGGGGTGGGACAGCTGGGACGTATCTCGTATCATGAAAATTAATTAAATATTGTTTTGGGGTTTCGGTTCCCTGTGGGAGCTGAGTGAACTCTATTGGGGTTATGAGTCCTCATTTAAGTATAATTGACATTGTGTATCGGGTAACGGGTTATACATAGAGAATACTAGGCACCAGGTGACAATGTATGGTAAGTTTTCTTTTCTTTTCGTATATCTACCTTCAATCTTAGGTTGAGTTTTCTGGTGTTGGTCCCTTTCTGACGCCTAAGTGAATATGAATCTCGACTGGCAATATGAGATACAGAGCGCCTAGAGCTAAATGGGCCAAACAAGATGGTTTTTTGGTAATTTCATAACGTAAAGATGTTCCTAGCCAAGGAAAGTATTTGAAGAAACACACAGGCACACACACACACAAATACACGTGGACGCACACACACACATATATACACGCGGGCACACACACACACACGCACACACACACACACACACACACACACACACACACACACACACACACACACACACACACACACACACACACACACACACACACACACACACACACACACACACACACACACACACACACACACACACACACACACACACACACACACACACACACACACACACACACACACACACACACACACACACACACACACACACTATACATAAAACCATTCTATCAGGCAATATATATAATTACAAAGACGGGTCCTTACGAGCATAGCTCCCTTCCGGTATAATACAACTAAGTAAATACAACTAGGTAGATACACGCATACACACACAACACATTTAAGCGTAGAAATATATGTACGCACATAAACATACAAACAGACACGTATGCACACGTTCACAATCATGCACACACGCACATATAGTACACACACGCACGTACATACACACTCACCGGATCGCATAGACACGTGTGAACACATGAGCCGGAGGACTGGATATCTAATTCATTCACGTCCGGGCTCGCGTTGGACTGACAGCTCTTCTGTTGGCTTGATTTTACATTGTCCTCCATTCCATGTTGTGTTATGTTCCACTTGATGAACACAGAGATCGGGACGGATCCGGAAATGTCAGACCCGTCATTGTTGTGGAGTTAGCATATGAGCAGATCGGCCTTACGTTAGTCGACGTAACCCCTTAGTTAACGAGGCTGCTCCGAGGAAACGGGTGATATTGCCTAGTAGCATCCAAGTCAAAGGGGAAAAATGCGCCACCCAAGGGCAAAATGTTACGATGAGTTACAATAGCCAAGCTTTCAGACAGAAGACATTTCAATCCTTAATGTGCTTGGATGAAAAAAAAGAAAAAGAAAAAAAAGGAGTAAGATAAGATAAAGAAATTAATGATAGTAATAAAACGGGTAATCAAATAAAACAAGTAAAACTAAGTAACTTATCTCACCTTCTCACCAAACTCTTGTTAAACGTATTACCTGCCACTGGTCCCGATATGTAAAGAGACGCCAATTTCTTCTGTTTTGATGGATTGTTGTTCTTCCACTGTTTGGACATCACTTCCTCTCTTCTGAATAACTAAATAACTGTTTGACAAAATGTCATCATTTCGATCAGGTGTTTGTTCAAGTGAATTTTTCAACATTAAAACTTTCGCTCGACATTGTGGGACGTTTACTCAATGGGCTGACAAATCGGTTTTGGAGGAAATTGTCCAATCGAGACAAAACTACAACTCCTTCGTTACACAAGAGACGCGTTGGAAATAAATAGAATAGCTTGTTGAAATGGAGATGAGAATAATTTGTGTATATATATATATATATATATATATATATATATATATGTATATAATATATATATATATATATAATATATATATATACATAGTCATATATATATATATATATATATATATATATATATATATATGTATGTATATCCTGTTGTACATATACATATTGCTAATAACCACAAAAGACACCGGAAAAGAAATAAAAATTCCCAAACGCTTTCGTGATATTTCACATCTTCAGGGGAATACCTGAAGATTCCCCTGAAGATGTAAAATATCACGAAAACGCGTGGGAATTTTAGTTTTTTTTTCAGGTTTCCTTTGTGGGTATCAGCTATTTATTGGATCACGTGGTTTTATGATCTTTTTGCATATGCATATATATATATATATATATATATATATATATACATATATATGTGTGTGTGTGTGCGTATATATATATATGTATATATATATATATCTATATATATATATATATGTATATATATATATATATATATATATATGTATGTATGTATGCACAAGTATCACAAAACACACGTGACTACACCGTTATGCTGATTACCACAGGGAAAAGAAAAGTTCTTGAAATCCGAGCGCTTTCGTGATATTTGTTCACATCTTCAAGGATTACAATAGAATGAATAAGTACAGAGTAAGATGAGATATATATACACATGAGAGAGGTTTGACAACTGTATGTATGAATATATTACCCAGTACATAAGGGACTAACACCTTAGATAAGGTCAGCCACTTGACATATTTCAAAATTGTTCATCAACAACAGAGTTCATTGACCTTGAGAGAGATAGACTCCATTTCCTGGCCTAAGCAAACCTTCCAGTTAAGTAAGATCGTTCATATTTAACTAAAATCAAATTAAACACGTATGGGATTGTAGTGTTAAAGATATCCTAGCTAGATATTATCTTTATGTCATGGATTTTTTTTTTCCTCATTAAAAGTTTCCTCTTTCTCTGTATCAGTAAAGACTTCTTGCCATTAGGTACTTGCTAAACTCAGCATGACATGCTTAGAAAAAAAAAGTAATATCCTCAGCTAAGCATGTCATTCTTGAAGAAAAAATCTCGGCTCAAGATAACATTAGTTAAGAAAAAGAAAATCCTTCTTGCTGCT
>NC_134777.1:6059883-6062383 GCF_046742065.1 Oratosquilla oratoria
AATAGATACGAAGACTTAAAAATCCCCCCCCCTCCCTCTACCCCTTCTCTCTCTCTCCCTTCACCTCCGCCTCCTCCCCCACCCTCGGTGACCGCACCCGCCTAACCCTCCCCCCACCCCCCATACCCCATGACCTCTGAGGTCCTTATTGTCTGTTCCTTCCCCCCCCCTTGCCTGACCTGATCTTAGGTATATATACTTCGGTCATCCCCGATTGTCACACCCTTCTTCCTCTCTTCCCTCCTTTAAATGTAAGTCTTCGTATTTATTTTCACAAATCTGTCACCTTTATTATTTCTGTTACCATGTAATTTTTGTTATTTCAGTTTTATCTTGATATTGTCTAGTACCTTTACTGTTACCATGTAATTTTTGTTATTTCAGTTATATCTTGATATTGTCTAGTACCTTTACTGTTACCATGTAATTTTTGTTATTTCAGTTATATCTTGATAATGTCTTGTTTAAGACGAAACGTCGATGTCAAATAAGAACAAATGGAAGAATATAGAGACCTAGTTTCAATTCACCCAGTTAATGGAAAATCTCTTATCAGGAAAATCGAGAATACGAAGAAAAAACTGAACAACTACAACAATGCTGTCGTTTTTAACTCCACGTGTAAAAATAAATATATATATATATATATATATATATATACACATTATGTATATATATATACATGTAAATATGTATATATATACATATATATATATATACACATTATATATATATATATACATGTAAATATGTATATATATATATATATATGTATATATATGTAAATATATATATATATACATGTGTATATATATATATATATACATACATATATATATATATATATATATATATATATACATATATATTCTCGTATTCCGTTGGAGCTTGAGCTTCCGATAGATTATGGTCCGCCTACACTACTCCTCTCCATGTCTTTTGTTCCTGTGCTGCTGCTTCCAGCCAAGTTTTTTAATCTGTTCCTCTTTTGATCAACTCCGCATCTAGACCGTCCATCCATCTTATTCGTGGTCTACCTCTGGGTCTTCTTCCAGTCATTCTATCCATCATAACTCGTTTCTGGCACTCATGCCCAAGGCACAAGGGATTGATACTTTATTTCAATTGACCTGACTGCAACTTTATTTTAACTGACCTGTCGTCCAGATAGTTGCTGAGCAACCGCGTGAACGGCAGCCAAAGTCAAAGAAGTGGTACAGTTTGTGCCTAGGATCTTCGTCCCAGATTATGTCGAATGCCTTCTCCACTCCTTGCACACCATGATTGCCTTTCCGAGACGATCGTTCAATGGTTTCTGGGAACATTTGACAATGAAGGGAATTACATCCTCTGCACTTCACTCCGGCCTGAAGCCGAACTGGCAAGCCCACGGAAGAGATCATCCCCCTAGATTCCCTAGGGCAGTGGTTCTTAATCTGTGGGGAATTCCCCACTGGTGGGGAATGGCGGAGTTGCCAAGTGGGGAATGACCGGTCGGACAGAAGAATCACTGTCTTTTTTTTTTCTTTTTTTAATCGATGTGTTTTTTTTTCTTTTTGTTTGTTTCTGGTGTCTTCTTGTTGTCACATTTCGTGAATTTGTTTCCACCCACAAATAATCGATAGTGCTTCAAAATTTAATACATTACATCCAAATGTTGACTTTATTTTGATAACAAACACAACCAATATATGAGGTATTGTAAGTCGTGTGTGGGTAAAAGTGACAACACTGGTGGGTTAAAAATGTCAACAAATGTCACAAAAAAGCAAAGCGGTGGGAAATGGAGAGTTGGCTCACTAAAAAGTGGGGAATTGGAGAGAAAAGGTTAAGAACCCCTGCCCTAGAGTCTAGGGAGTCTAGAGGGATGATCAAGTGTTGTAAGAGGAAGTAATCAAACACCTTCCCAAAATATTCCGGAAGGGAAATATGCCTGGAAGAGAACGGGGAGGAGATGGGTTTATTTGGTTTTGGGATAAGGGTTGTGTGTGAGGTTTTTAAGTGGGCAGGGAAGTACCCAGATTCAAGAGTACAGTTGTATAATGTTGCCATATGTATAATTACGTTGTCTGGCATTTGTATGAATATTTGTGCATTACTGCCTGAATGACTAGGGGGTTTGATTTTTAGCTCAGAGGCTATAGCCCTTAGTAGACTGATGATAGGGGAAGAAATCAAACCGGTCGATTACTTTCATTCACTGGGATAATGTTGCCATATGTATAATTACGTTGTCTGGCATTTGTTTGATTATTTGTGCATTAATGCCTGAAGGACTAGGGGGTTTGCTTTTTAGCTCAGAGGCTACAGCCCTTAGTAGACTGATGATAGGGGAAGAAATCAAATCGATTACTTTCATTCATTGGGATAGCCCCTTCTATCATGACCTGACAATCTTGGTGGATCTCACCTCTGTCCCTTTGTCCCACACTCACCAACTGCCACCTGTGCGGACGTTTACGGCCATGACGTAATCCCCCCTTGGGAGTAGGTGGTATTT
>NC_134777.1:6067383-6069883 GCF_046742065.1 Oratosquilla oratoria
CCAATCCTCAAGTCTGATTAACATAATGGTACAATAACTGGAATGCCAGAATTGGGCTCCTGGAACCGTCTGTGCACCATCTGGGGAATGAATGCCAAGGCATCTATCCTAACGTTTCGTCCTTCCAGGATGACAACAAACATATACGGGACATCTCAGCTTCTGGAAACTCGGGAGGAAACAAACAAAGAGAGCTAGGGGGGGGGGCGGAGTCGTGAGCGGAGGAGGAGACGCGGAAAGGGGAATTACGGAAAGGGGAGGGAGCTTTTGTTAAGATTTCTTCCGCGAGAATCCTTGCATGCTTGTTTCGAAGAGCCCGTGGGTATGATAGTTCTCGTTGTACATGGAACAACAATCTCTCAGGGGAACAGCAGAATATAAAGGAATTAGTGTATCTTACCAGGACTTTTTTTTTTTTTTTTTTTTTTTTTTTTTTTTAGATTCACAAGATAAAGTATCAGGGAAGTGTTAGTCTGTTCTAGACAAAAAAGAAAAGAAAAATAATAATAATGATATATATATATATATATATATATATATATATATATATCACAACAAAGATATGTCGTAGCACATATGTAAAATAATACTGATGACCCACTTTCGGAGAAGAATAAGCGAAGATATAGAGATCTGTATATTTCGATCACTTACTGTGATCCTCTTCGGCAGATATAAGTTACAAAGTACAGAACAATGTGTATTTATAGTAAAGCAGTGAGGTAGCATGAGGGGACGAGGCTCAGGTCAACACGCCCGGCACGCATGCTCGCATCTTGGTGGCTCAGGTCACATGACCGGCGTAGCATGGGCCTTGGACAAAAATCACCAAGGCCCATGCAACGCCGGTCATGTGACCTGAGCCACCAAGATGCGAGCATGCGTGCCGGGTGTGTTGACCTGAGCCTCGTCCCCTCATGCTACCTCACTGCTTTACTATAAATACACATTGTTCTGTACTTTGTAACTTATATCTGCCGAAGAGGATCACAGTAAGTGATCGAAATATACAGATCTCTATATCTTCGCTTATTCTTCTCCGAAAGTGGGTCATCAGTATTATATATATATATGTATATATATATATATATATATATATATATATATGTATATATATATATATATCAGGGAAGTTTTAGACTGTTCTAGACAAATATATATATATATATATATATATATATAAATATATGTATATATATATATATATATATATATATATATATATATATGTATATATATATATATATATATATATATATATAATATATATATATATATATAAGATCAAGGATCTTAGATTGCTGAGATAGAAAAAGGAATAATTCCAGCGTTCCTAACATTATCAATAAAAATATATATATATATACAACTTTCATGAAAGTAAGATTTACGAAAAGTACCTAAAGTAGTCCAGTCCAGTATTGATTGACTCAGTTAGTTATGGAAGCTGTGATGAAACATAAAACAACAGCTAATATTTATGTGTAACTAACAACGGTGTTGGATTAAGTATTGGCCTCGTGATCGACGGCCATTTCCCTACCGAAGGAGAGCTCCGAACTTTTATATGATTCAGTCTAAATGAATTGCTATGACCTTAAGCACACACACTCCATTCCTAGCCTGCCAGAACTGAGGTGTCGCCTTGCAGTGTTATGATGTTTTGAAACCCATGACGGGGACTCGAATTCACTCCGTTGAGTTAGCAGTCGAGCGCGGTACCACGACACCAGCAAGTCGATGCTTACGCACACGCACACCACACACACACACACACACACACACACACACACACACACACACACACACACACACACACACACACACACACACACACACACACACACACACACACACTCGGTGGCGTAGTTGGTAGAGCGCTGAACTGCCACCATAGTGGCCCGCAGTTCTTGGTTCGAATCCTGCCCAGGTCCGAAATTATTTCGGTACCGCTGCGCTTCGGGTCGTTACTCTGACTCTCGTGGGCGGGGAGTTGGGTGTGTGTGTTTGTGCAAGGTCATAGCATTACCCATAGATCGGACCTACGAGCTCTGAGCTCTCTTCCAGGAGGGAAATAGCTGTCGATCACGAGTCCAACACGTGATCCAAAGACCAAGTGAATACACACACACGCACACACACACAATTCACGCCGTTGAGTTAGTCGAGCGCGGTACCACTACACCAGCAAGTCGATGCTCACGCACACGCAGACACACACACACACACACACACACACACACACACACACACACACACACACACACACACACACACACACACACACACACACACACACACACACACACACACACACACACACACAGTGTCGCTGCATATTCCAGTTTTGGTCTTATTAATGTAACTAATATTTTTTAATAATTTCTTCATCCAAATAGTGAAATGGCACTTTCATTGCCCTTAATAAATGTTTTCTCCCATCTTTCTCTCTCTCTCTCTCTCTCTCTCTCTCTGTGTGTGTGTGTGTGTGTGTGTGTGT
>NC_134777.1:6097383-6102383 GCF_046742065.1 Oratosquilla oratoria
AGAATTAAATATTTGTAAAAGTATAGTTTATGAAGCAATGTCAAAAGACAATAGTTCGAGATGTCGTCTTAGATTCCCAAATACTTTCAAAGATCTTAGGAAAGACCAAAGCATTCACCTTACCAATGTAGACAAATCTAACGCTTTAGTAATAATGAACAAAAATAATTACTTAGAAAAAATGGTGCACAAATTTCACAAGTCACACGTGATTCACAAATATGCAGAGTTCACTAGGAAGAAAGAGGAAAAACACACGGAGTCTGAGCAGAAGAATTTCTCCGTCACAACATACCTTATGATACCAAAATCATTACTGACCTTATTAAATTTTGCATCAAAGATTGTAAATTTGAATTCAATAAAAAAAACTATGAACAAAAATTTGGAATGACAATGGGTAATCCATTGTCAGCTGTTTTACAGTAAGTAAAATTTACTTGGAATTAAAACCAGAATATCTGTCTACAGAGCCGTCTACAGCTCCACCGTACTTTACGGCTAAGAGGCCTGGACCAATTACAGATGCCACGTAAGAACTCTGGTGGCCTTCCACATACAGTGCCTCCAAAGAATCCTGGACATATCATGGCAAGACAACATACCACACACTGAATTCCTGTAAAGTGCACAAATATCAAACATTAAAGCACTGCTATCAAAGCAACACATACAATAGGTAGGTCACATCATTTGCATGTCTGAGAACCGCCTTCCCTGACAAATTATTTACGGTCAACTACCTGATGCGCGTCGCAATGCAAGGGGGCCAGAAAATACTATAAAGATCAGCTAAAAAATACACTCAAGAGGTGTAACATCGCACCAACTTCTCTTGAGATCATCGCCACTGACCGCGCCTCATGGCGTACAAATTGTCCGAAGAGGTTAGACGTCTCGAGTCTGCTCCCAACCAACCCCAAGACAATCAGCGGGCAAAAAAGACACCAGCTCAACAATAGAATTTGCTCACCTGATCCAAATCTGACTTGTCCAGAATATGGAAGGATATGTGGGTCAAAAACTGGACTTCATAGTCACCTCCGCTGACACCACGGACAAAACCTCAGCATCATCACCTAACTTCACTCATTCTATCTCACCTCACCGGAGTACTCTTGTTGTTGATCACCGACGGGCCACCTCAAGAAGACTAAGAAATATGTGCGTTTGTATATGTGTGTATGTTTGTTTGTTTGTTTGTGTGTGTGTGTGTGTGTGTGTGTGTGTGTGTGTGTGTGTGTGTGTGTGTGTGTGTGTGTGTGTGTGTGTGTGTGTGTGTGTGTGTGTGTGTGTGTGTGCGTGTGTATGTGTGTGTGTGTGTGTGTGTGTGTGTGTGTGTGTGTGTGTGTGTGTGTGTGTGTGTGTGTGTGTGTGTGTGTGTATGTGTGTGTGTGTGTGTGTGTGTGTGTGTGTGTGTGTGTGTGTGTGTGTGTGTGTGTGTGTGTGTGTGTGTGTGTGTGTGTGTGTGTGTGTGTGTGTGTGTGTGTGTGTATGTGTGTGTATATGCGTGTTTGTGTTTATGTGCATGCGTGTATGTTTATGTGTGTGTGTATGTGTGCGTGTGTGTTTTTATATGTGTATGTATGTGTGTGTGTTTTTATATGTGTATGTATGTGTGTGTGTTTATGTATGTATGCATGTGTGTGTGTGGTTATATATATGTATATGTATATATATATATATGTGTGTGTGTGTGTGTGTGTGTGTGTGTGTGTGTGTGTGTGTGTGTGTGTGTGTGTGTGTGTGTGTGTGTGTGTGTGTGTGTGTGTGTGTGTGTGTGTGTGTGTGTGTGTGTGTGTGTGTGTGTGTGTGTGTGTGTGTGTGTGTGTGTGTGTGTGTGTGTAAGAAATAAACATCGCATTGTTCGCAGTGACCCAATCTGTGTCTTTTCTAGTATGAAAATGTTTAACTCGTTTTAGCCATTCTACTAAAACTTTCCGTCCAACGTTGTCGCAAGAATTTATCTTGTTCCTAAAGTTTGTAAATAAGTTGGGGTTTCCATGTGTTTTGTACTCATTATTCACGTTGAGTTTCCTAAACATTAATGGAACACTCAATTTTTCCGTTTGCTTTGCTTGTTTGTTTCTTTGCTCGATTTTGTTTACATTTCTCTTTGTTGTTTCCTTACTTCCTTTCCACGAGTCTCCTAAAAGTTACTTTTTGACAATGACCAGGAAAAATTCATTCCTGGAAAAATAAATTCCTATCCAAGTTGAGAGCTATGTTTTTGTGTTTTGTTTTTTGACGAAAAGTTAATCAAATTTAATTGTTCATATGTTTGGATGTTTTAGGAAACACAGGTTGCTTATCTTTATTGTAATTCTAAATTTTCCTCATCGAAAAATAAAGAAGACGGGGAAAAACCATAATAACATAGGAATGAAGGAGACTGCAAGAGACCATAAGGCCTACACTAGGCAGCTCCGTATCCATCACCACCAGTCATCCCCATCCATAAAGTTGTCTAATCGTTTCTTAAAACAACTGATAGTTTCAGCGCTTACTACATGGTTACTAGGTTTATTCCGTTCGTCGACCTCCCTATTAGTAAACCAATTCTTGCCTATTTTCTTCTTAAATCTAAATTTGTCCAGTTTATAACCATTACTGCGAGTCCTGCCCTGTGGTTTTAATATGATGACCTTGTTTGCATTACAATTGTTAAAGCCTTTGATCCACTTGAACACCTCTATTAGATCACCCCGCACTCTGCGTCAAAATAGCATTCATACACATTCTTCATTCACCCCTATCCTCTGCCTTCTCTCTACCTTGCTCAACAGACACTCCCTTCTTACTCAAAACTTTTTTCAACACATCCATCCATCACATCCTCGGTCGTCCCCTCACGTTCACTACACCCACCTCTGTTTTCCGCACCTCTTTTGCTAACCTTTCTTCACTCATTCGTTCCTTGAGCCCAAACTAACCCAATAATATTTCATTAGCCCTATCTGCAAGCTCTCTGTCCACCCTCGCTATCCTCTCCACCTCCTCTTTTCTCACTCTATCCAACCTTGTTCACACTACCATACTTCTCAGATACTTCATCTCAAACACATTTAAACTTCTCGTTTCAGCCTCTCTTAAATCCCAAGTCTCTGTCCCATACATTGTTGTAGGTAAAATCACCCCTTTATATTGTATAGTCATCTCTTTCCATCCATTCCCAGATGCCTCTTTCTCACGACACTTTTAATCTCCCTCAAGACTTGATTTTCTCACTCTACAATCTACCTCCACCCCCACTCTTCTATTTCCTACCACATTCACTTTCTCCGGTTTTTATCTTTTAAAACTTACTTCCAACTCGCTGTCATCCTCTCCTCAGATACATCTCATAACCTTATTTTTACCCACATTCACCTTCAACATTCTCTTATCAAATACCTTCCTAATCTCCTTTGTTAACTACCTTAACCCCCCGTCTGAAGCTGAATAGCTTTTCTCCAATTCCATATACCTGCAATAGTTCCCACATTTCCTTCCTGTCTACCCTGTCGAAACCCTTTTCCAGATATATAAAGGCTAAAAAAAACATCACTACCTTTTGCCAAAACCTTCTCACAAATCTACCTAACGACAAAAATCTGATCCACACATCCTCTACCTTTCCTTAACCCTTACTACTCTTCACCAATTATTCCCTCCCCTAATCCTCTCAATTAAAACTCTTCCGTATGCTTTTCCATCTACACTCAACGAACTGATCCCTTTAAAACTACTACAATTACATTTGTCTCTTTTTCCTTTATGAAGTGAAAATATACAGGTACTCGTCTAGTCCTTCGATACTTTTCCTTTCCATAGGCACACGTTAAACAACCTCACTGGCCAGTCCACTATAACTGTACCACGCTTTTATAGTTACTACACATGATACCCATCCAACCCATGTGCCTTACCAGTTCTCATCATTTTCAAGACTTCTTGTACTTCATTTTCTTTTTATATAACTCATTCATTTCCCTCTCCCATTACAGTCATTTTCTTAAGGCCTCCCACTGCCACAACTAATCAATCAACCAATCAATCCCTATACTCCTCCAGATCTAACAACTCCTTCTGAATACTCTACCCATTTCCTCCTTACAGCTTGCACTTTCATTAACATCTGTCCACCTGCACGTTTTACGTTTTCCTTTCTGCATGTTACACACCCCTCCCCCTTTTTTCACTTCCTTTGAAAGCATCTTATTATTTTCATATGTTTTTCTGTCATATCCCTACCCCATTTTACATCTGCTCTCCTCTTTGCATCCTATATCCTAGGTTATGCCTCTCCTCTCTTTTCGTTATACCTCTCATGTGTTTCCCGAATCCTACTTTGCAATTAATCCCTAGATGGCTGCTTATTCTCTTTTACCACCATCTTCACTTCATTATCCCTCCACTCACTAGGTTTCCTTCTGTTCCCTCCTATCCTCCTCTTTCGATATACCATCTTTGTACATCTTTCGATGCCTCCTTGAAACAAACCCATTCCTTTTCTTCTCATTACTTTAATCTATCCTTCACTACTTCCACACTTTTCTCAGGTTTGGTATTCTTTCTTCTTTTCTTTTTCATTTAAATTGCTTACTCTAAGCACCTCTCTAATTTCCTCCCCTTTCTTCTCTCTCCACGCATCCTCCACTCTCAACTTCCTCCCCATCAGAAGTCTTCCTATCTTTTCTTTGGATACCATTACATAGTCTATTAATGTCTTATCAACCGCATTTTCTTCCACGTTCCTCTCACGTATGTTCACATTAATCAGTCTCACTAACCAATCACCCAAAACAATTCCTTCTTTTTTCAGACATTCCACATAACATCCATCCAACCCAGTCGCCTTAAAAGTTTTTATCAGTTTCAATTCTCTTAGTTTCTTATTTTTTCCTTTAGCCCTGGTGTGTTTTTATCATATTAGTAATTTTCCTAGAAGCTCTCATTGTCACAATCCTTCCTTCCCTAGCTTTTTCTACAACCAGTAATGCTCTCAAATACTCCATTCA
>NC_134777.1:6112383-6127902 GCF_046742065.1 Oratosquilla oratoria
GTTGTTTAGTCCAACTATCAAAACAAATATGCTGTATACTTGTCGAATGTTTCTTGAATGAAACTTGATGAAAAAGTCTGTAATATTACGCCACGTGAGTCGATGTCGGGAGGATGTAGGTATAATTCCAAGCGGCTTAATTCAAACATATCTCGTGAACGATAACGTAATAGTCTCGTAATACACGGCCTAGGGTTCGAATCCCATAGAAAGAGTCGATTAATCTGCATTTATACAACCGCACGCGCACACACAAACAGACCCTTTTTTTATTTTTTTGTATAGATGTCTGCTTGAAAGACACGGCTTACTCACTGTTAATGATATTTATACTCCAACTTTCTTTGTCAATATCTCACTAAATGAGTTCACGTTGTTCTATATTTCAATACCTACGTTGTCTACAATAACTACAATAACGTGGCTGCCTCAAGAGTCGTGCTTCGGGATATTAGTAGTGGTAATGCTCATTCCATCAAATTCCACTCAGTGCGAATTGATTATGATGCTGCAATGAGAAAATTGATGACTTGATATTTCGAAACTGGTTCAATATTTTGAAACTGGCGCAATAAGAAACTGACAGAAAATGATCCAATCTTATAGAAAATGGTGATTGGAATACCCAGGCTAATCCAGATCTTGTTGTTAATCTGTCCGATAAAACTCTGGATAAAGATATTTTGTGCACTTGGCTTTAGCCTTCGTCTTTCGGCTTCTAAAAATGTTGACAGCGTCACTGTTACAAGAGACTTTTATAATTTGGAAAGATTTAGTAGTATTCCAGTTGAAGATATTGATATTTACAAAGGTTTGGCATATAGCACCTCGTCCAAAACTGGTTGTTTCATTTGTCCTAAGCGCTTTCTTTATAGCTTAAAGTAATTTAAAAAATGATAAGGATTTAAATCCTACTAAAACTGATCAAAGTAGTAGTTCCGTCATTGTGAACAAAGGTGATTTTGTTGCCAAAATGAATACCTTATTAAGTGATGGCAATATTTATACTAGGTTGATCAAGAATCAACTAGATTCAGTTAACGATAATCTTAATAAGAAGATTAAACACATTTTAAAAGGGTAAAACGAACTGAAAAAACTAACTGTAATATCCCCATTGCTTTCATATATGTATGTTGTAATTATATCTCATAAGCCAAAAATCCCCAAAGACCAAATATCAGTTCAATTGGTTCTGTCAGTTATAAGCTATCTAAATGGATTGTTTCTATATTAAACCCTTTGGTTTGTTCCATTTCTGAGTGTAATATAGGTAACAATATAGACTTCATTGATAAACTCAACAGCCTCAAGATAGATACATTAATATATTTTCTTCGTCTCGCCGGCAATACTACTCCGCAACTTCAGGAAACCCGTTTTGTCAGCAGGGGAAACAGCAAGACTCATAGATCGGTCATACGAGTTCTGAGCTCTCTTCCGGGAGGGAAATAGCTGTCGATCACGAGTCCAACACGTGATCCAAAGACCAAGGTGAATAGATTATATTATGATGTTCATTTCCCATTGCATGTACACCCGCATAAAGGCAGCGACCCTCCCTTCGTGAGACTATGTGCGGGGACCAACCCTTGGAGATAATCAAGTTTGGACATTCTTCTATTATGGCGGATTCAACAATTTTCCTCCTGAAGCTTTAGTTAGAAGCAAACAATAATTTGACCTTGTACCAGTCAAGACTTTGATTTTATGTTGCCGACATGTTGAAACACAACGAAATTTTCAGGGGCATAGCTAATGGATCTTTTGTGCTAAATTAATCAATCTGGTGTTAAGATTCCTGCCGGTTTGGCCAAGGTACACTAGATCACAATCTCTGCATAGTAATTTTTTTTATTATTATTACAAAGGTGCTACTACATCTTATTTAAATTATTTCAAACTCACGATGGAGACATCTCTTTCTCTTAACCTACCCTTCAACCACCATCCAGGACTTAAGAACATAAGAATGAAGGATACTGCAAGAGACCATAAGGCCTACACTAGGCAGCTCCGTATCCATCACCACCTGACATCCCCATCCATAAAGTTGTCTAATTGTCTAATCGTTTTTTAAAACAACATAGTTTCAGCGCTCACTACTACATGGTTACTAAGTTTATTCCATTCGTCGACCACCCTATTAGTAAACCAGTTCTTGCATATTTCCTTTTTAAATCTAAATTTGTCCAGTTTATTACCATTACTGCGAGTCCTGCCCTGTTGTTTTAATATGATTAACTTGTTTGTATCACCTTTGTTACAGCCTTTGATCCATTTGAACACCTTTATTGTATCACCCCGCACTCTACGTCTTTCTAGAGAGTGTAAATTAAAGTGCCTAAGCCTGTCCTCGAAAGGTAAATTTCTGAGCCCATGCATTATTTTGGTAATTCTCCTCGGAACTGATTCTAGTGAATTAATACCAATTCTATGGAACGGAAACCAAAACTGTATCGCATGGTTTTAAGGTCCGGACTCACTAGAACTCTCAAGTCTCTCTTGCACTCAGTTTTCTCTAAAAGCGTGTTATCTAAGCTGTATCTATTTTTGGGGTTGTATAGCCCTACGTTTAACACGCTATACTTAGAGATATTGAAGTTCATTTGCCATTTCATCGACCATGTGAACAATTTGTCAAGATCATCCTGCAGAATCTCTGCGTCGTCTCCTGACCTAATTAGGCGTCCTATTTTAGTGTCGTTCGCATACTTACTAGCACCACTATTTATCCCATCGTCTAAGTTGTTTATATACATAATGAACAACAAGGGACCCAAAAACGAGCTCTGGGGAATCCCACTAGTAACATTGCCCCACCTAGATTTTACTCAATTTATGGTGACCCGCTGTTTTCTGTTACTAATCCTCCTATGCCATGGGCTTTGATTTTATTTAATAGTCTCTAGAGTGGCACCTTGTCGAACGCTTTGCTAAAGTCAATGTAAATAATCACACTAGGTTGGTCTATATATATATATATATATATATATATATATATATATATATATATATATATATATATTTCCGAGTGAGTGTGAATTTTGTACTATTGATATGATTATGTATGAAACACAAATCTGCATATACATAGAGTATCAGTTGCTCAATTTTATTGAGGTGATTATTTTAGGATGCCTTTTATAATAATTTCTTATCTGTACCATCCTTTAATATCCTCGCTTCAGGTAAGCGTCACCACGGTTTCGGTGTGAAAACAAAACAGCATCGAATTTCCAGTCCAGCCTCCGGGATTGGAATCTTGTTTACTGAGTGAAATATTCTCGAATATGAATTTCCTTCCTTTGCAGAAGGTCTGCAATGAGGGAAAACGCGGAGCAAAGTGGTAGTAAAAATTCACATCCCATCATCGTATGCAAAGCGAAGGAGTCCCTACCGCTGGCGGGACGGTCTAGGTCCGTCGGGGAGGTGGGTGGTAGAGAATAGGGAAGGGAGAACCATCCGAAGGAGATATTATGTAAAGGGTGATGGAGAAAGAAATCAGAATGATCAGGAAAAAGTCATACGATTGCATTTGTAATGGGGTAAAGAAGCATGGAAAAGGGAAAAAGAGAGAGAGAGAGAGAGAGAGAGAGAGAGAGAGAGAGAGAGAGAGAGAGAGAGAGAGAGAGAGAGAGAGAGAGAGAGAGAGAGAGAAAGAGAGAGAGAGAGAGAGAGAGAGAGAGGGGGGGGGAGGGAGAGAGAGAAGGAGGGAGGGAGAGAGAGAGAGAGATGAGAAAGAGAGAATGAAAGAAAGGAATAGAGAGGTAATGAGACAATGAAAGAAGGAATTAGAGAGTAAGAAAAAAGAGAGGGCGTAAGAGAGAAAGGGGGTAAGCGGAAGAAAGAGAGAAATGAAGAAAAAAAGGGAAAGAGGAAGAGGTAAAGAGAAAGAAAGGGGCTGAAAAAAAGAAAGAACTAAAGAGAAAAAATAGAAAAGAGAGAAAGAGAAAGAGAAAGAAAAGGTAGAAAATGAGAAATAAAAAAACTGAAAAAGAAAAAAGGAAAGAGAGATAAAGTGAGAAAGAGAGAAGGGCAACGTGAGAGACATGATGGGGGAGGAAAAGATAAAAAAAAAAAAAAAAAGATTTTCTTAATAACTTAAAAAAAAAATCATTCCTACAATGCCCATGACCACTTGCAAAGGTAGTGATATTCACTGGCCCGACCCCATAAGCCATTCAGTAGAAATCTCGGCCTCAGTCTAGCAACCAAGTGCTAATCCACAGGGCTTCCCCCTCGGCGGGAATCAGGAAGCGTGTAGGAGTCTTCAGTCGTTACAGGCATGAAGGGACGTAGGGAAGGAGAGAATGACAAAGCAAATAGGAAAGAAAAGAAGGGAGCAGAGAAAGAGAGAAGAAGAGAGAGAGGGAGAGTGTGAAAGTAGTGGACAGGGGGGAAAAGAAGATAAGAGAAAAAGAGGAGAAGAAGAGAGAAGGATAAGAAAGGAGAGAGAGTGAGGTAGACAGGTAGAGAGGTAGGGAGTAAGAGAGAAAGAGGGAAGCAGTTAGAGAGGAAGAGAGAGTAAATAAGAGAACAAGGATGTAGGAGAAGTAAGAGAAATAAAAGAGAGGAAGAAAAGAAGTGAAAATAAGAAAGGGAATATAAAGTGAGGAATGTAAGAATGAAAAAAGGAGATGAAAGATAAGAAAAGAAAAGACAAGAGGAAAAAAAGCATTTGTATATATATATATATATATATATATATATATATATATATATATATATATATATATATATATATATATATATATATTGCTGGTAACTACAAAGGAAAATTTTGGATCATGTGTGTTTTAGTGATCATTCAGCATATATATATAGATATATATAGATATATATATATATATATATATATATATACATGTATATACATATATAGGTACATATACATATATATATACATGTATATACATCTACATATATATATATGTATATATATATATATATATATGTGTGTGTGTGTGTGTGTGTGTGTGTGTGTGTGTGTGTGTGTGTGTGTGTGTGTGTGTGTGTGTGTGTGTGTGTGTGTGTGTGTGTGTGTGTGTGTGTGTGTGTGTGGTGTGTGTGTGTGTGTGTGTGTGTGTTTGTGTGTGTGTGTGTGTGTGTGTTTGTGTGTGTGTGGTGTGTGTGTGTGTGTGTGTGTGTGTGTGTGTGTGTGTGTGTGTGTGTGTGTGTGTGTGTGTGTGTGTATCAGTCTGATACCAAAATTAGTCTCGTATTAGTACGATATAAACTACAAGATAACAGAAAAGTAAAACATAAGAACAGAAAAAAATGAGGAAATAATGAGTAGCTTTGTGATGGATATTGCACCTGTGCACAGGTGCGTGTACATTTGCATAAACTAATTTTACTGTATCTAATCATCTGTAAAACACACCCTCACTGATAAAGTAATGTTACCCGTATCCATAACCACACCCTAGCCAACATAAAAAACCCGCTACGACGTCCCTCATCTCACCTGTAAATATGAAACCAAATTGCCTTAATACAAGGCACGCTGCAGGGGATGCAGTTTTTGTCCGTGTGAGTTATGGTGATGAAGGTAATCAGAGCTGAAATTATGCACATAACGGCGAGTGGGATGTGAAAATGTGAAGGAGTTCGGTGACAATGGATCTAATCAAGACAGGCGGTCATCGGGTGTAGTGGCTATGAGCGGGGCTCAATACTTTGTCTCTATTCTGCTGGAGCAGAGATGTTACCACTTTACCACTTCCCGGATGTTACCACTTTACAAGACCCATAAGAAGATATAATACCTTCATAAGCATCCGAGCTTGATTGATAATACTACATATTAATTTCAATCAATTGACAGACCTCAGTTAAATAAGTGTTTAAAACTTTTTTGAATTAAATTGTTGGGGTATGACACAAAATTAATCAAGTTAAACGAGACCTTTTTATTCCTTTCAAGTTATGATACTTCCCAAGTCGAGTAAAAATGTTTATTAGGCAAAGCATAACTCATAAAGTATCTTGCAGTGATGAAATATTTCATATTGGTTTGTTGTAGTTACGTCTTATTTTGATTAATTTATCTTGATGATGTGATGTATGATGTACGGTTTAACGTCACACACTCCCCCTATCGGGAGGCTAGGACGGTGCCCCTCACAGAGGGCTTTTGTAGCGTGGAATTTAATGAACTATGCCCTTGGTTCAACTTCGCCGGTGGCAGGATTCGAACCGCCCTCACCTCGACCTTCGCCGCAAGTAACGACACCCTAACCCGCTCAGCCAGCGAACTTTCTTAATTTATCTTAGATTTTTATATATCGCATGCCTCTGTTTAAGTAATTATATGTTTTATATATTCTATCCTCATCGGGCTACGTCAATTTTTCATCCATTTACAATCAATCTCCATCCACGCCTATTTTCTCCCTTGTCCCTTACCTGCTCAACAAACATTCCCCTTTTATAAAAGATCCATTATTTCCTTTACCCGTGTCATTTTCTTTTCCAAACACATTAATTATTTTTTCTAACACCTTTCACTACCACAATCAACTTCTCCTTATCTACCTCCACATTTACCAATGCTGTGAAATAATCTCTCTACATTCTCCTAATCACATTTACTTTTGTTACTATCTATCCATCTATCCCCTTTATATTTTCCTCTCCACCTGACTCCCCCCCTTCCCTATTCTCTTTAATACTTTCCAAAACATTTTATATTATTTTCAAAGTCCTCTGTCAAATTTCAACCCCATTTTGCGTTTCCACTTCGCTCTTCCCCCTCACCTTACGTTTTGCTTATCACGTCTTGTTCATCACATATAGCACGTGTACTTCCCTAGATCTGTTTGTAAACAATCTTCTACCCTTCACCACTACATCCTAACATTCGTTACCTCTCATTCTGTTTCTTCTCTTCCTCCTCTTTCTTTTTAATTACGACCATTCTTCTACTCCTGCACTTCCCTAGATCTGTTTGTAAACAATCTTCTACCCTTCACCACTACATCCTAACATTCGTTACCTCTCATTCTGTTTCTTCTCTTCCTCCTCTTCTTTTTTAAATACGACCTTTCTTCTACTCCTACACTTCCCTAGATCTGTTTGTAAACAATCTTCTACCCTTCACCACTACATCCTAACATTCGTTACCTCTCATTCTGTTTCTTCTCTTCCTCCTCTTTCTTTTTAATTACGACCATTCTTCTACTCCTGCACTTCCCTAGATCTGTTTGTAAACAATCTTCTACCCTTCACCACTACATCCTAACATTCGTTACCTCTCATTCTGTTTCTTCTCTTCCTCCTCTTCCTTAGAGAAATACGACCACTCCTCTACTCCGGCTTCCCTTTATCCATCACCACCTCCCGGACTTCTGTCAACTTCTGATGTCATTTCTCTTTATCTTTCTCCTTCAATTTACTTACACTCGGCCCTTCTCTACCTTGTTACCTTTTCCTCCATCCCCAATTTCCTCCCTTTCTTTCTCTCTTTCTTCCTCACTTTTCTTATTTCCAGTGCTGCGTGAATTCGCAAAACATTCATCTCCTCTCCATTCATTCACAAGGAGATAAAATAAAAAGGAAAACAGATGGTTGTTGAGGGGATGTGGGATGGGGAACGGTGGGTGCATGCTATGGATGGCTACCTCCTTTTAAAATGTTTATTTATTCATTTGTTTATCTATTTATTCATCTATGCATCTATCTAGTTATTTATCTATGTATTTGTTTTTATTTATTTATTCATCTATTCATTCATTATTTATTTATTCGTTCACTTATTCATTTATTTATCTATTACTCTGTTTATATATGTTCTATTTATTTTTGTATCTACTAATTTATTTTCTTTTGTTTTTATTTCATTTCATTCTTGTATTTTTCATTCTTTTAGTCTATATCTCTTATTATTTTCTATTTTCATTTTTTTGTTACTTTATTTTTATTCTTATTTTTTTTTCACCCAATTTGTCACTGACAAAATCGTCTCCTATCGTCATGCTGTGAAGGAAAAGAATCCATTGTATAGTATACAAGATACCCACCACTCCACTACCGAACTAGTAAAAAACTATCTAGAATCCATCTGGATTAACCCATCTACGGTTTATGTCTCTAGTCGCTTGTTCTGTCTACCATCTCCCGATTTTATCTAGCGAGAAGGTTAGCATTATCGTTTTACGTGTTAAAAGAAAAATCTAGGCAGCAGGTCATCAGATCTAAGTGGCTTTTTCTATATTTCTATTTCAGGGATCAGATTAGATCATAGATGATATTAGCTATTCTTTTTATTCTAGTGTGAGGATTTTTCATTTTAAGAAGACCTTGCACAAACATTTTCACTGATAATATTTTTTCCTGTAATAATAATGATATTAGGTTAGTGCTAAAAATCTTCGAGGAATCTTCAGAATCTTTGGTTGATAGTGAAAGTAACAAACATTTTCACTGATAATAGTTTTTCCCATAATGATAATAATATTAGGTTACTACTAAAAATCTTCGAGGAATCTTCAGAATCTTTGGTCGATAGTGAAAGTAACAAACATTTTCACTGATAATATTTTTTCCCATAATGATAATAATATTAGGATAGTACTAAAAATCTTCGAGGAAAATACAGAATCTTTAGTTGATAGTGAAAGTAAACGGGAAGTCATTGTTTACATACTTTGAATTATTTGGCAGTTATCATTCCATATTAGTTAGGTTATGGACTTGGTGACAGTCTGTCATTTAATAACTTATGAGATGAAAAAACTTAGTGATGTGTTTGTGTATGGCACAGATAATAGAAAATTTTACCGTCCCAGTTAGTGGAGGACTGTAGTCCTTAGCTGAAGAAAATTGCCTGGTACAAGCAGAAGCAATGTTATCATCTATTTCCTAGATATGATGCTAAAATATTTGTCCACTCTAGTTAGCTTTCTTGAATGTCTCCAGAGGCTCGACTTTCTCTAAGAGGAATAAAATAGCTTTACCTTAGTCAAAATAAAGTCAAGAGAGTGAGCCACGTCACTTATTGGGTGGATCGACAGAAATTTTAGTTCATTAGAGGACGAGGGTATTTCAAAGATGAATAAAATCGTCTGGAGATAGCCAATCATAGCACCTCAATGGATAGGTGAAAATCATCCTTTCAAAAAAAAAAAAAAAATCCCAAGAAAGAAATTTGGAAAACGAAAAGTACATAGGAAAGAGATAACAAATCATAGCACCTCAACTAGTAGATGAAAAACATCCTTTCAAAAAAGAAAAAAAAAAACTCAGGAGAGAAATTTGAAAAACGAAAAGTACATCGGGAAGATCTCAAATTCTACAAAGGGTATTAATTACCTACGGTTCCTTTGCTACCACATTCCCCTTCTAATACATCAAGTCATTCCTTGAATTCAGAAAACCCTTTGAACAAATTCATGGCCCTTGAGACCTCGTTCACTTGAAAACTAAAGAAAAAACATAAAAATGATCAATGGTTTAATGATTTTAATAAAAGAGAAAGACAAGCCAAATCAGTCTTTGGGCACAATTAGAGGTTTGGTCAAACAAGTTCAGTACTTTCTTTGTAATTAATTTCTTCTTCCTCCGCTATCCCCTTCCCTCTTTTATCTTTCCTCTTCCTAGCCTTCTTCCTCTCCTATCATTCTCCAATCCTATCCCTCGGCCTCCCCAAATCCTATCACTTCCCGTCACTTTCCTTTACCCTCTGTCTTCTTCTTCCTCTCTTCCGCCCTCTCTATGTACACCCGTTTTCTTTCCTCTCCTTCGCCACTTCCCGTCCCTTCCTCCTCTACTCCTCTTATCACTCTCTTTTCCTCTTCCCCTCCTCTATCCCCCTCTGTTTATCTCCCTCTTTCTCTTCCTCTTCCTCTTCCCCTCTTCTCTTCCTTCTACTCTTCTTCATTTTATTCCTCCTCCTCCTCTTCTTCTTCTATATATACCCTTCCTATCAATTTCCTTTTCATTCTAAACTCAGTTTTCCTCCCTAATATTCCTCTAACTTTCCCTCACCCTAACCCTAACCCTCTTCCTCTCTCTCTCTCTCTCTCTCTCTCTCTCTCTCTCTCTCTCTCTCTCTCTCTCTCTCTCTCTCTCTCTCTCTCTCTCTCTCTCTCTCTCTCTCTCTCTCTCTCTCACACACTCTCTCACTCTCTCTCTCTCTCTCTCTCTCTCTCTCTCTCTCTCTCTCTCTCTCTCTCTCTCTCTCTCTCTCTCTCTCTCTCTCTCTCTCTCTCTCTCTCTCTCTCTCTCTCTCTCTCTCTCTCTCTCTCTCTCTCTCTCTCTCTCTCGCTCTCTCGCTCTCGCTCTCGCTCTCTCTTTCCCTCTTCTTCAATGTCTACCCCCTCTCTCTCTCCCTCTTCCATTCACTTCCCCTCTCCTCCTCATAACTCTCTCTCTCCCTCACTCTCTCCGCCTCCTACGTCCACCTTTCCCTCTCCCTTTCCTTTGGGGCTACCTCTCCCCGTCCCCCTCCCTCTACCTCTCCACCTCCCTCTCCCTCTTCCTCTCCCTCCTCATTTTCTAATTTCTCTCTCTCTCCTGCCCCCTCTTATTCCTCTCCCTCTCTCCTCCCTCTCCCTCTCCCTCCCTCTCCCTCTTAATCATGTACATTGGTTTCTTTATGCAAATTTCTGGGCTTACACTTATCTTCGCATTATTGGTTGTTAGCCGTTTAGTCTAAGCGTTGTATATGTAAATCCTCTCAAATACCTTTACTGGGCTGAGAAAATTTAAGAATGTTTGTATATTCAAAATGTATATGGCTCCTCGTGCCTAGAACCATATCACTGTTTAAGAGAAGGTCCTTGAAGAATCTCTTCAGGGCTGAGCTTTATGGCTTAGATTTATTTCTCTAGTGAGGATCTGAAAGATTTATATGCTCCAGGCTCTTGAGCATCTTCGGAAAGGATTTCATAGAATGGGATACTTTGAACTCGTTAAGGAGAAATCTTGAGCAATGCTGCTTTGCATGCAATACTCAAAGAAAACGATTAACCTTTCCTTACATAATTTTCTCCTTAAATTAAACATGATCTTTACGTGAAGTATCGCTGCAGATAGCTATTAAGAGGTAAAAATAGCTATTCTAAACGATTTTGTCGTTCTTAAATCTGAGTTAAACGAACTAGAGAGACATTAGTTCATAAAATTTGTGAGAAGCATTATTACTTGTTTTTTGTAATTGAACCTTTATAGAGACGAGTTATCACGTCAACTTGTAAGCTACACCAAAGTAAACTTAAAAGACCCTTTCCACCCAGTCAAGTGGGACGCTTATGTAGAGAACGCTTAATTACAACCAAATCCTATGTGCCGCTTGGTATGACAGTTACTCATACCAAACCTTTGGCTGTGAAAAGTGAGTTTTTTTTTAGCTTAACAGAATCACCCAGAAGCAGCTAGAATACAGATATAATTCTCTGTCTCGTGGGCTCTGTGTAACAGTAAATTATACCAAACCTTTGGCTGTGAAAAGTGAGCTTCCTTTAACTTAACAGAATCACCCAGAAACACTAGAATACAGATGTAATTCTCTGTCTCGTGGGCTCTGTATAACAGTAAATTATACCAAACCTTTGGCTGTGAAAAGTGAGCTTCCTTTAACTTAACAGAATCACCCAGAAACAGCTAGAATACAGATGTAATTCTCTGTCTGGTGTACTCTGTATAACAATAACTTATACCAAACCTTTGGCTGTGAAAATAAAGATGTAATTCTCTGTCTCCTGTGCTCGGCATGACAATAACTTATACCAAAGCTTTGGCTGTAAAAAGTGAGTTTCCTTTAACTTAACAGAATCACCCAGAAGCAGCTAGAATAAAGATGTAATTCTCTGTCTTGTGTGCTTGGTATGACATTAACTTATACCAAACCTTTGGCTGTGAAAAGTGAGCTTTCTTTAGATTAACAGAATCTTCCAGAAGCAGCTAGAATACAGATGTATGTCATAACTTACATTAGCCTTTTCCCTCAACTGAATGAAATAGTCTGGCGTCAGCTAAAAGAATGGGTACATAAGAACATAAGAATGAAGGAGACTGCAAGAGACCATAAGGCCTACACTAGGCAGCTCCGTATCCATCACCACCTGTCATCCCCATCCATAAAGTTGTCTAATCGTTTCTTAAAACAACTGATAGTTTCAGCGCTTACTACACGGTTACTAAGTCTATTCCATTCGTCGACCACCCTATTAGTAAACCAATTCTTGCCTATTTCCTTCTTAAATCTAAATTTGTCCAGTTTAAATCCATTACTGCGAGTCCTGCCCTATTGTTTTAATATGATGACCTTGTTTGCATCACCCTTGTTAAAGCCTTTGATCCACTTGAACACCTCTATTGGATCACCCCCGCGCTCTGCGTGTCTCTCAACCTAAGGTCCGTGACCCCTTGGGAGGCTATAGAGTTTCAAAAGAGGGGCCACAATACGGAAACTACATGGTTACTAAGGCGGGGTATGTGGGATTTAACGAACGCGTTCGACAACCAAATACCCCGTTCACACGTTCACACACGTGTCTGTCGAACCGCGTTCGTCGAACCATTTGACCGTGTGAACTCTAAGTCTAGTCCACAAACATGTAGCGAGAAGGTCCTGCGACACATGTTTGTCCATCTGGTCTGGAGGTTGCGTTCCTTTGATTAAATAAATGAACAAACTAATTAATTAGTCGCTTGACGGCCGCTAAATTAAAAGTTTTAAGTCTTCTAATAAGAATATTTTGTTGAAGGTGATTCTGTTTTCTGCATTAATAATTTTCTTGCAGATACTTTCTAAAGATCTCACTAATTGACGTGTTGCAGGGTCTAAACTGTAGACTTTGTGCGTAGGTAGACAAGAGATTGTCCTGCAACACGGCGATTAGTGAGATCTTTAGAAAGTATCTGCAAAAAAAAAAAAAAAAAATGCAGAAAACAGCATCACCTTCAACAAAATATGTTTATTAGAAGACTTACTGCCTATCTCTACTTTAAGTTTTAGTCTTAGTAGGCAGCTAAAGGTTGAAACAATAGAGTAGAAATTGAAACAAGTGAATCATAAAAGACGCTACAAAGGCACAATGAACTCAAATGCTCTAACTAACTTTTCAACAAAACACTTGTTAAAAATATATATATTTTTCATCGTATCAATTTTTTTTCTTTTTATCACAAAATGCTTTTGACAACGGACATGATAAATAACTCGTACAGTTACGCCTAGTTTTTTCAGGAATACTTAAATGAGATCCCACTTATTTTTTCAAACACAGTTTGGTTTTTGATAAGGTGAATGTAATTATTTGCGTAGGAACTGTAAACGCTGAACGAATAATTGAGTTTTCTGAATTTCAAAACTTAACTGAAAAAATGACTGTTATCCCCAGTAATTGGTATGAACTACCTGTCTCATTTGTCTTTCACTGCGGAACATTTATTACGTCGTTAACACATTTAACCCCAATGACCATTTTCTATCTTGCGGCGGGCGATTTTATTCTGTTTGTGGCTCCTATTTCTTTTTTCTTTAGTTTATTATTCAGCTCACTGGTTAAGCGGGTTAGGATGTCGTTACTTGCGGCGAAGGTCGAGGGGATAGTGGTTCGAATCCTGCCACCGGCGAAGTTGAACCAAGGGTATGGTTCATTAAATTCCACGCTACAAATTCCTCTGAAAGGGGCACCGTACTAGCCTTCCGATAGGGGGGAGTTTGTGACGTTAAACCATATCATATCATCATCATTATTCAGCCGAAGGCACATAAAGTCTTGACATAGGAGATGCACAATATATAGAACCCGTAAATCAAAACACACTGTCGCCACTACGGCGGTCCAGGGTCTAATCCCGCCCAGGGCTGATATAATCTAAGTATCGATGCGCTGCTAGTCGTTACTGCAACTCTCGTGGGTGGAAAGTCGGTCACAGCATTACCCATAGATCAGTCACATATGAGCTCTGAGCTCTCTTCCGTAAGGGAAATAGCTGTCGATCACGAGTCCAACACGTGATCCAAGACCCTGGTGAAACACACACAGGATCAACTACACCCAGAAACAACATCAAAACGCAATCCAAGGTCCCGACCTACCGCCTCTACCCAAACACACTGGCATAATCAAGTATGCACGCACAGTTTTTAGAGACAGAACCTACCAGGACATTTTACCGTCCGCCATTACCAAAATGAAAATAGATGTCTAAACTAAACACAGCAGGCGGAGTTCACTTACTGTTAGCGGATCTTTTGTAAATGCCATTATGACAAAGAGAGCAGAGGAAACACGATGTATTTTTTTTTTTTTTTTTTTTTACATTTTTTTGCTCGTTAAAGATGATCTCAAGTGAGAAAAAAAAGTAGATATATTAGAGATTCAGTGTTATAAGGAATGTGAATCTGGGAATAGATACAAAGAGGAGTTTATATGAAAGGGTGATTGTGCCGACGACATTATATGGGGCAAAGACTTGGAATCTAAGAGAGGCAGAGAAGAAAAGTTTAAATGTGTTTGAGATGAAATGTCTGAGAAGTATGGTAGGAGTAACAAGGTTGAATAGGTAAGGAGGAGAGCGGGATTGGAAAAGAAGATGGCAGATAGAGCTGATGAAAGATTATTGGGATGGTTTGGACACATGGAAAGAATGAATGACGAAAGATTAGTAAAAGAGGTGTGGAAGGCAGAGGTGGATGGAGTGAACTTGAGGGGACGACCGAGGATGAGATGGATAGATGGGGTGGAGGGGGCGTTGAGCAAGAAGGGAGTGCTTGGAAGGGAGAAGGCAGGAGATGATGATGAGTGGAGAGTGGCTGTGTATAGATGATACTGTTATGCAAGGAAGGAAGGGGCGGGGGATGGGGATAGAGGGTGCTTATGTGTGAATGATATTTTGACGTAGCCCAAAGGAATTTCCCTCTCTCTCTCTCTCTCTCTCTCTCTCTCTCTCTCTCTCTTCTCTCTCTCCTCTCTCTCTCTCTCTCTCTCTCTCTCTCTCTCTCTCTCTCTCTCTCTCTCTCTCTCTCTCTTCTCTCTCTCTCTCTCTCTCTCTCTCTATATCTCTTCTCTATATATATACACATATATATGTACATTAATATATACTGTGTATATATATATATATGTATATATATATATGTATATATATATATAACAATATGTATATGTATATATATATATATATATATATATATATGTATATATATATATATATATACATATAATATTTATATATATATATATTTATATATATATATGTATATATATATATATATATAATATTATATATATGTACATATATATATAAAATATATGTATATATATATATATATATATATATGTTGTATATGATAGCATGATGACAACTCACAATTTTCTTGTTAACTTGTTCAATACTGCGAACAATACTGCGAACGTATTGCAAGAGGCAATCTATGTAGAAGATCAGCAAAGGACAATCTACATAGTTTGCCTCTTGAAAATACGTCGCCTTGTTCGCAGTATTGAACAAGTTAACAAAGAAAATTGTTAGTTGTCATCATGCTATCATATACAACATTTC
>NC_134777.1:6145902-6158402 GCF_046742065.1 Oratosquilla oratoria
GTGCGACATTTGATTATATGAATGAGGATATCATAGAAATAATGATGATGAAATCTGATCCGCCAAAGATTGGAAAGTGTAATATTGATGTGGTCAACTTAAATAAAGAGAGATAAAATAGAGAGAATATAGAGGGCGACAAACAGAATGATTTTAAACCTGGCAGATAAGACAAAGAAAAAGAGATTAGAAAAATGGGACCACCCAGAAAGAGAGGCGATATGAAAATGATATTTATAACAGAGGAAGAAAGAAAGAACGAAAATGGACAGAAAGGATGTCAGTACGTGATGAAAGAACAACAGGAGGTAGTAAAAAAAAGATAGATAAGTAAATGAAAAAAAAAGTTCTAAATGATATTAAGAGACAGTTTTCTACATAGATAAAGTATTATAGAACACTAGAAGAAATAATTTAAGCCACCATGAGCACATCTTCAACCCCAAATACTAAAAATAGAGTAGACAATCAATGCGCGTGCGCGTGTGCACACAAAGGATTACAAAGACGGAGCATGCCGACAGGAGACCTTTTGGTCCATATCTAGGTCGGATGCGAAAAAATCATAATAATGATAAAATGATAAATAAAAACTATAATAATGTAAATAACAAATAAAATACATATATAAATGCATAGGTATAGTTAAATAATAAACAAACAGGTAAATAGTAAATAATAATAAATTGACATATAACTAATAGTAAATGAAAATCAGACAGACAAATGATAACAATGATAGTATAGTATAAATAATTCTCACGAGCAAGTACAAAAGCATACTGGCATTTCCTGCAATAGATGCTCGGTACGGCTACCATTCGCTGACCACAACTCAGAGAAGATAGAAATATAAAGAATTGACATATAAGATAAATGTACATAGATTTCGAGCAATTTCATTATAGGAAAATACTACTATCTAAAATAAAACTGATATAATCTTAAGAACATGTGGAAGTAGATACTTACTGATACCACCCAGATCTGACGTAAAGTAGACAATACATGCGCGTGTGCGTGTGCACACTAGTATACAATGAATAGTTCTCGAGGACAAGTACGAAAGCATAGCCGGCATTTCTTGCAATATAATGACTACTAATATATCTATTATATTGCTACCATCAACAAGTTAACAAAAATAGATCATGGTTGATATTCCTGATATGAAAAAATCGCCTAGCGACAGGCAGAAGTAATACTCATAGACAATCCCTGGCAGAAACATTACTATGACTGAGTTGGATAATATCTGGTCTTTATCAGTATTATCAGAGTTCCGATAAATGTATTCTTTGATATATTTATCAGTAATTCGTTCATCACGCTGGCGTTACGAGTGAGATATAAAGTTTATGGCGACAACAAATTTTACGGCCCTGGTAGCCTTTGGGTCTGTTCTATCGTTTCTCCTCCATACTTTGCCAAAGCTCGCCTTTCCTGTATCATTTTCTCCGTCATTTGCAAGAAAATGGTCACATTAATATTTCTCTGTTCAGCCTTCAGGAATAGGTTTCTTTTTCTTATTTCTATATATTTTTTTTCTTTCTTTTATCTATTTAGTTTTTTATTAATTTTCTTTCCCACTGTTTCTGTTTGTTATTTCTTTCTTCCCGTTTTTGTTTTCTTTTTATTCTCACTTTTCATTCATGATTTTTCTTTGTCATTGTCTTTCTTTTTCAATTTTTCTTTTTGATTTCCTTGTCATGATTATTTCTTTCCAGAAAAAATCCATTACTCCTCTTATCATTTTCGAAATGAAAGAAAACGGGATCTGGGGTACAGACGACGACCAGCCTCTGACATCAAGGTCCAAGAATGTGAAGGATGGGGCAGCTGAGCTGAGGAATGAGGGAAGGGACGGGATGTCTAGACCGGGGAGTGATGGAATGAAATATGATAAAGGAGAATTCCTAGGGGAAGCTGAGGATGAACACAGGGTGGAAGAAAACGGATGAACGTGGCGAGAGTAAATGTTGGAAAGTTGATAAAAACTCGGAAACGACAACTGAAAATATTTGTTATTGTTTATCATTAAGCAAAATGGTTTACAGCTACAATAAAAGTTTCCTTTTCCTCTTCTGAATTAAACCCTGGTAATAAAATCTCCTTTTCTATATGTAATATGCTATATGCAGAAATATGTAGTGTATATCTCCACAAATTTGTTATCTTAAATACTTCTGTCTAAATCAAATGATATACAGCAGGATCAGGGGATTGTATTGGTTAGCCTATAGCTGCATTTGCAAAAGATATGGAACTGGTGCACATCTCAAGCGCGTAGCAATAAAAAAAGACAGTCGAGGAAGCAGATCAAGATTTGCTCTTGGGACAAAAGCTGTCCTATCTGTTGGACATTCGAAACTACGGCAGCCAACTGTGCCAAGTGGGTGGCCCATGGTGAGTCCCAAACTTACAAGGCTACAATAATATTCATCCCTTTGTCGTTGTGATGAACGTTCCGCCAGGCGATTTTATTCAGCTGAGGGGAGGACCCGGCGTTCAAGGAGATCAAACTGTCTAGGTTAACTCCTTCGGTACGATAATGTGATTCACATATCTCGTTCTAGCTAACATTAGACAAATTCATTTCACTGAAATCAGGATACATACTGTCTTGATTTCATTGTATAACGGAGCACAGTATCATTCATATATTTTCGACCTAAGCGCGAGAGAAATTGAAATAATACAGTCAAGAGCAAAAGCCTTGCCGCACGATTTACTTCCTCTTATGTAAAAAGAATATTTGATGAAAAGTATTCAATATGTTTTTCCGTACGAAAAGGCACATTTCAGTGTAATGGAAATATTAAGTAGAAAAAAAAGTACCAAATATTTATAATCAGATGTTAAATTTCTATTGCAAATGAAAAAACAAGGTTAAAGTCTTTTTTGGAACCGACCGTCAGATTTTCGATCTTGACACGGTAATGGACCAATTCATCCCACCTATTCATGGGCCAAATGGTCCTTCACCGGCCGATTTCTCCTTTGTATTTTCCTTCTATTGTGCCCTTGACATGACCTTTTCTGGCTGAGCTACTTTGCAATTGGTTACATGGACATTGGCATTCCGCCCTTCCGCGGAAGGCCGCTGTCGTGTTTCTGGGCTGAGGAGATTGGAAATTTCTCCTCAGTTTGGGTCAAATTTGTATTGATTGATTTGCCGATACCCCTTGACAACTGGCTACATGGAACTAGAGATACAGCTCTGGCAAAGCTGTGATGCGGTGAAATATTAAGATCATAATATTTTTCACCAAATGAGAGAGGTTTGAGCCGTTACGAGATATTTGGTTATACCAACACGAGTTAGAAAGTAAAAGAAAATGCGAAGTTTCACCGGAAGTGAATTCTTTAAGAAAGAAAATTAAACGGATCTTGTCTAATTTAACGTAGTGAGAAGCACATACAAGCACAAGCACACACACACACACACACACACACACACACACACACACACACACACACACACACACACACACACACACACACACACACACACACACACACACACACACACACACACACACACACACACACACACACACACACACACACACACACATACAAACACATACACATACGTACACACAAATAATGAAAGGATGAGTTCTCTCATCAGGGGACTTGATAGATATAGGTCACTTCTTTCTTGGGTATTCCCGTTCAAACTGAACCAAAGTGCTTTACGGGAAACAACAGAGACTGACTCCATGATTGCCAGGGAGAATTCTATGGACAACCAGGAACAAGGTATCGGGGCGATGAATCTAGTTAGCTTTCGACTAATTGAGAAGGGTGGAGTTTGTAAACTGGACTTGGCGTTGTCCGGTCAGATATACAGTATTACTGAGGACACCTGAACCTGATCATTGATATAAGGAAACTATGGGCTTTGTCGTTGTTGCCTTGTTTACACATATGTCAGTATCATAAGGAAGCTAATGTATGCATGCTACATATGAGATAATTAATAGCAAATTTTATAATAGCGTACTCAGACCCCGTTCCTTGACTCATTGTTCCTGCTAGGATGACTTGCAAAATAAGAGTTACGATTATGATTAATCATTTAGATAAACACCTAAGCAAGATGCTGTAATGATTATCATTTGTTTTATATTATTTGTTTTTGTTTTGTTATCATTTGTCTGTTTGATTCTTATTTATTATTAGTTATATGTCAATTTATTATTATTTACTATTTACCTATTTGTTTATTATTGAACTATACCTATGCATTTATCTATGTATTTTATTTGTTATTTACATTATTATAGTTTTTATTTATTCATTTATTATCATTATGATTTTTTTCGCATCCGACCGAGACATGGACCAAAAGGTCTCCTGTTGGCATGCTCCGCCTTTGTAATTCTTTGTAATCCTTTGTAATCACCAATAAATTATGTCTAACGACTGTCACCACTTTTGGAATTAAAACCATTTGGAATTGAAAACCTGTTCGCTGTGTGTTTACCTCAGATAATAGAATTACCTGGCGACTGCCAGATTATAGGTATATCTCGTCATGAGCAATGAAAGAGTTAAGGAGGGACTGAACACCTAAAAAAAAAAATCATATAAAAAAGTTTATGATCTTTCAACTTGAAACTTTCAGGTTTTGTTTAAAATATTGGTAGAAGTATATTGTGAATCCAAGAACTTCCTACGTCTTGACGCTGGGTAGAAAAAAGTCGTTCATATTTTGCCTTTAGGATGTTTATATTATTAAAAAAAGGGCCCATTTCTAAAATTCGATTTTTTGATGAAAATTTCATGACTCTAGGCGTTTAGTCCCCCCTTAAATGTTAACATTGGTAATACAGTAAAAGAGATGAATGAACCACAGTGCCTATCTGTACAATAGACAGCCTCAGTGAATTGTCTCAGGATTACGGCACGAATGATATGGCTTGAGCAGTAGAGGAACATCAGATATTATGAGAACGAATGGCAGAACATGAATGTTGACTGAAAATCTAGTGGTCCAACAAAGTTGGGTGAAGAAGAAAACAAATCTAATTAATCCAAGATTTGTATGTTTATTCAACTGAATGTTGAAACTTGGGTTTGGATCACATTCCATTACTTGATTACATGGGTTACAATAGTCTTTCTGCTTATGGTAAAAAACAAAAGATAAGCTCATAGATTAGTCCTCTGAAACCAAGAGGATTTTCTAAAGCTAAGTAAAATAATTTGGAGTCAACAGAACTAAGTTATCTAACTATTATTTACATAGATAGGGTTATTTGTCATGGGGTTTCATTTTCTGTGGCTGAATAATTTTAACTGGTTTCAGTTTGAACATCTCTGTTGAACTAGCCTCTTAATTGTGGTAGTTATGTTTTCCTTTGTGGTCAAGATATATGTCCTCTAAAGCAGCGTTGTCCAAACATTTCTGCCTATTGTGCCCTTTATTACCTACTCCTACTGTTACACAACCCCCCCCCCCTCTGCCCACCATGGTTGAACAAATAATGCAAATAATGAATTACGAAAAGGCTGCAATGTAGAAGTGTTGGTCAATAAATTCGAAATTATTACGCAAATAAAAAGGATGACTTAATAGTAAAATGCTTGAAAACGCAAAGATAACTAGACCCAAACGGCAAAAGTCTTTTAAAGCCATTTTTCCTAAGTCAGGGTGCTCCTTCATCACAGAGCTCCAGAAGTGAGTGACATTTGAGCTTTTGAATAACTGTTTTAGGCTACGGTCTGCACACAGTTCCATCAGGTTTTCCTGGAAACAAATATGAAGTTTCTCGTGTTCAGAAAAGAGGAGTGGATTTGTAATCCAGTCCAGCTGTACTGATTGTTCAAGGGTGTCAGGAAAGTAAGAAAGCACTAATAAGGCTGGTCAAACGTTCCACAATGACTGGTTTCACGGTGTCTTTATCATAACTGTTATTGGAAAAGTAGGCGTCTGACAGAGGAAAGCATGTAAACTCTCCCCTTGAACATGTTTGCTTCCACAATTCTATTTTCTTTTGAAAACCAGCAACTTTGTCATACAGGTTGAGAATGTTTGTGTCTTTACCTTGCAGAGGCAAATTTAAACCACAGAATTTGCTGAATATATCTGCAAGATATGCCAGTTGTGCAGGCCAGGTAGTGTTTTCAAAACACGTGGCAAAAGGAGACTCATGTTCTGATAAGAAGTAAGCTGTCTCATCTCGCAAATCGAACAATCGAGTGAGTATCCTCCCACGCGACAGCCAGCGCACCTGTGTGTAGTAATAGCTCATTGTTCTCTGACCCAGTGCTTTCACACAGTGTGAGAAACAAACGACTATTAAATAAGTGATCTTGACGTAATAAAGTTGATTACTTTGATGGCATCATTCAGAATTCCGTGCAAATGTTAGCTCGTTTTTTAAGCTTTCACACAGTGTGTGAAACAAACGACTATTAAGTAAGTGGACTTGACGTAATAAAGTTGATTACTTTGATGGCATCACTCAGAGCTCCGTGCAACTGTGAGCTTGTTTTCTTTTATGATAATGATTCTCTGTGAATAATACAATGAGTCCACTCCACATCCGGATTTATCTTCTTAATCCTTGCCACTAGTCCTTTCACCTTCCCGGTCGTGAATGCAGCAGCATCTGTACACATACTCATGCAAGATCTCCAGCTAAGATCTTGTTTCTAGAAGAACTGATTAATGACATTGAAAATGACCTTCCCAATTGTGTACTCTTCTAGTTTTTTTTTTTGCAAAATAGTATGTGTTTCTTGATATCATCTTTATCAATATATCTCACAAAGGTGACAAGATGAACCTGAGTGCAAATGACCGGCTTATTCACAACTTGATCCGTAACATCTGCACTCATTTCGTTTACCCTGCGAGAGGGAGTTTGATATGACAAACAAGCTTCTTTAGATGGTCAACTGTCTTTTTATCCAGCATTATTTCAGCCCTCATTCCTGCAGCAGGCAAAATAAGTTCTTCAGCAATAGTGAATGGCTTTTTGGCTTTAGCAATTGAAAAAGATTCAGCTAAAGATGCTTACAGAGCCTTACCTGAAGCCGTGGTGGCTTTCTGAAGTACTTTTTGGGAACACTGAAAATCAGAGTTTTCTTTTGAAAATTTCTACTGGTTTACCAACATGACACTGATGTTTTGTTTTCAGGTGTCGCTGGAGGTGAGCTGGTTTCATTAAAATATTAGCCAGTCTTTCCCCATAATAGAAGCATAAAGTTCCCGGAGGATCAGAATTCGTGGCAGTAAATCCCAAAAGTACATAATCTTCCTTGTACTGCCGATATTTAGGAAGATCTGTCTTCTTTCTTTATACACCTGCTTGAATTTCTTCATCTGCGTCACTGCTGCGGCTACGCAGCTGCCCCGTTTTAGCCATCTATCCATGCTGTTGTTAACGACCTAAGTCTGTAAGCTTGTATGTTATTAAAATGACAGACGCGCACACTCTGACGCCTAAGACAAGACTGAGCAACAGTGAGTGATTCCCCAACAGTCAGAATTGCTTTTGTACACGTATAATACACGTCCTTCCTAGGTACCATTCCTCCGCTCCCCTTCACTTTGCCGTCGTAAAACATGAGATGCTTCTGTTGTGTGTGTGTGTGTGTGTGTGTGTGTGTGTGTGTGTGTGTGTGTGTGTGTGTGTGTGTGTGTGTGTGTGTGTGTGTGTGTGTGTGTGTGTGTGTGTGTGTGTTTGTTCATGTATCCTTATTATCTATGGTGCATACCCCCAGTGGTACGCGGTCCCCAGTTTAGACAACACCGCTCAAGAGCTAAATGAAATCACCTGGCATCAATAAAAACAAAATATTTTTATCAATCATTTGACTGAAAAGGGTTAAGTATGTCACTGATGGCGCGGTAATCTAGTTCAATAAAGTAAAATAGATTCGGCGAAAAGAAACTGAGTTACAATTGAAGTTGATCTGTCGTTACTACAACGGAACTGAAGCTGTACAGAAACGCAATACCAATTTTTCTGAAACTTTATGGTGACGGCTATTGTGCTGGGGTCTGTCAAGGTTGCCTTAAGTATGGGGAAAGGTTTCCATTGTAGTGGAAGAGGAGAAAGAGAGGAAAAGGGGAGACAAGGAAGGGTTGGAAGGGAGGAGGTATTAAAGAGGAAAGTAAGAAGGGTAATGGAAGAAAATGAGAAAGAGAGAAAGAATTTAGGGAAGGGACTATCAAAGAGGAAAGCAAGAGGGAAAGAAAAACTAAAAAAAAGAAAAAAACTAAAATAACTAAAAAAAAAGAAAATACAATTCTACTTACTCTGAGAGAAAAACACAGGGGACAAGAAATGATAAAATACGAAAAAGCAGAGAGGAGACGGGGAAGGAAGTGAACTAGATAAATAAGAAGAAAATATGGTAAAGAGGAACAGAAGGATAAAGATCAAGGATAGGGATCAAGACGTGGAGGAGAAAAGGGGAAAGAACATAAGATCATAAGAATACAAGAATGAAGGAGACTGCAAGAGACCATAAGGCCTATGGTAGGCAGTTCCATGTCCAATACAACCTGTCATCCCCACCCATAAAGTTGTCTAACCGTTTCTTAAAACAACCGATAGTCTCAGCGCTCACTAAATGGTTACTAAGTCCTTTCCATTCATTAACCACCCTATTAGTAAACCATGGCTAAAATACTGTAAAAAAAAAAAAAAAAAAAAAAAATATATATATAAAGGAGGAAAAGGAGGAGGGAAAAGAAATACAAGAAAAAACAAACGAGCAGAAAGTGAAGAAAAATATAATTTCATTTATATCGGAAGAGCATTAGTGTAAAGACTGAGAGAAAATTGTGGGAAAGTGGATGATAAGAAATTGCAATTGATAAATAAAGAATGATATTGATGGTGGGAGAATAGAAAAAAATAAAAATATAGAAATTGTCATCGGAGGAAAGGTTATTGGGTAAGACAAGAGATAAGAGGACATAGAGGGAGACAGAGAATAAAGCGAGGGGGAAGAAGAAATATGGAAGGAATGGGAGAACGAATAGGAGGGGAAGGTAAGGAACGAGGTGAAGCATATTACGGGATCCAAACAGTAACCCATAACAGTGCTACATTTAATGAATTTGCTTTGTCTGACGACAGGCGATTTATTTCAGGTAACAGTGTCCCTCTGGGCTATGAAGGTTTAAACCACAGTCAGTCCTTTTCAGTTTCCATTGTCACCGTCAAAAATTCTATTCTGACTCCGGCTTGATTATTGTTTTTAACCTGTGGGATGTCTTTGAATGCTGAATTGAACATTTTTTGAACATTTTTAGAAGCTCTGCTAAGGGATTCGAATCCTGGCCTGTGCGTACATAATCACGAAGTCAAGACGCTAGCGACTTGGTGATTATGTATGCACAGGTCAGGGTTCGAATCCCTTGGGAGAGCTTCTAAAAATGTTCAATCTGTTTTTAACATACAGGAATGCTGAATTATGGAAAAGGCATTGAGCAAACCATCAATAGGCTTTCAAGACCCATGTTGTGGTTGATAACAGACGCTTTCATTCAGCGTTGAGGGCCCCTCTGGTCGTCGCAGGCTTAATAAGTAACCATGGAACCCTGTTGGTGAGTGAGTGCCTTTGATTATCAAGTAGTAGATGGTCAACAGCCGTTTCCTGGTTAAACACTTGACCAACCAATAGAGATTGAAGTGGACCACTTTAGTTGATGTGGAGGCGGGGAGACGAGATGGAGGTTGTGTGGAGGCCTGAAGGTGGAGGGGATAGGAGAAAATGCGAGGAGAGAGGCAGTGCTGAAAGAGCTGAAATAACTCGAAGAGATTCGTCCTCTGAAGCACAGTGGTGACTTCCTTATAGCTAACGTTAGATGAATTCTTTATCTCCACTGGGTCCCAGAGAGTTAGGGGCTAACTCGATAAGCCCAATACTCTATTTGACCAACGACAAATAATTCTATTCAGATTAAAGTAACCTCTGGGTTTCACGGGCCTAGAAGCTGGGTCAGTTAACTTTTTTTTTATTTCAATAGCCTCTCCACTGGGTCCCAGAGAGTTAGGGGCTAACTCGATAAACCCAATACTCTATTTGACCAACGACAAATAATTCTATTCAGATTAAAGTAACCTCTGGGTTTCACGGGCCTAGAAGCTGGGTCAGTTAACTTTTTTTATTTCAATAGCCTCTCCACTGGGTCCCAGAGAGTTAGGGGCTAACTCGATAAACCCAATACTCTATTTGACCAACGACAAATAATTCTACTCAGATTAAAGTAACCTCTGGGATTCACAGGCCTAGAAGCTATGTCAGTTAACTTTGTTTTTTCAATAGCCTCTCCACCGGGTCCCAGAGAGTTAGGGGCTAACTCGATAAACCCAATACTCTATTTGACCAACGACAAATAATTCTATTCAGATTAAAGTAACCTCTGGGTTTCACGGGCCTAGAAGCTATGTCAGTTAACTTTTTTTTATTTCAATAGCCTCTCCACTGGGTCCCAGAGAGTTAGGGGCTAACTCGATAAGCCCAATACTCTATTTGACCAACGACAAATAATTCTATTCAGATTAAAGTAACCTCTGGGTTTCACGGGCCTAGAAGCTGGGTCAGTTAACTTTTTTTTTTTTTTTTTTTTTTTTTAATAGCCTCTCCACCGGGTCCCAGAGAGTTAGGGGTTAACTCGATAAACCCAATACTCTACTTGACCAACGACAAATAATTCTATTCAGATTAAAGTAGCCTCTGGGTTTCACGGGCCTAGAAGCTGGGTCAGTTAACTTTTTTTTATTTCAATAGCCTCTCCACTGGGTCCCAGAGAGTTAGGGGCTAACTCGATAAACCCAATACTCTATTTGACCAACGACAAATAATTCTATTCAGATTAAAGTAGCCTCTGGGTTTCACGGGCCTAGAAGCTGGGTCAGTTAACTTTTTTTTATTTCAATAGACTCTCTTTCCTCTTCTGGTTAACGCAAATAAAATTCTGTCACCTTAGAGGGTCTCTTGGTCTCAGAGTCTAAATATTACCTCAACATTGATGATTTTCTGGCTCACGTTTGGCAGAGGGAGCTCTTGGGCTTAAAGGATAAATTATCAAATATTTGAAGCTCATTGAGTATTTCACTTTCATTCTTGGCAACACCGAATGGTTTTATAGATTTTAAATTAACATAATAATTTCTATTTTTAGTGGTGGTGGCAATGGTAATTTCTGTTTGTGGCTTCAGTTATAGTTCTTGTTGGTGGTGGTAGTGGTGGTGGTGGTAGTAGTGGTGTGAATGATGGTTACTGGATGTGGGTCCGGTTGGTGGTGGAGGTAGTTGTGGAAGTGGTGGTAGTGTTGTTGCTGTTGTTGGTAGTGTTGGTGGTGGTAGTGGAAGTGGCGGTAGTGTCATTAGTGATGACACTGATGGATAGTAGTGCCGGCACTTGTGGTTGTGGGTCGGTGGGAGAACAATTAGTCAACATTTCTATTGGCAAATTACGTGGGAAGAGTTTTCACGTCAATGTGGCGAGTTGAGATTGAAGGGACAAATGGCTAAAGCTATTATAGACCTGAACATACAAAGGTATTTTTACTATTATTTATTTATTTATTTATTTATCTATTTATTTGTTTATTTATTTATTTATTTATTTATTTTGCTATTGTTACTTCATTACACTTTTTATCTTGGAAAATGACAAACTATTTTAGTCAGATCAACAACACATAGTGACGAACGGTTTGGCTTTAGTTTGTCGGTTACTTTCATGGCAAAACTTCGTATTGAGGCTTTGAAGTTGCTGATAAAGGGGCCTAGAGGGCGGTCACTCGAAAAATTCTGACACATGAACGAATTTTAGGTAAACATTCTAAAAGAATCTCTATGATGGTGTTAACACTTTGACCAAATATTACAGCTCAATTCCGTTTTTTTTTTATACAGAATAAAATAAACGATTTATTGGCAACCTCTGGCAACCCATTGTATAAAAAAAAATAATTATATTAAAATAAAGTCTAAAATACGAAAGCTAGTTCTATTTTGTTTACTATATTACATTTATGGAGATATCTGGCAACCCTTCGCACTGTTACATAGCCAGCAATGCACCTCAGTGTCTCTCAGTGTGTTATCAAATATTGAGGTAGGAGCGCATCGCTCCCAGCCTGCGAGTCACGCACGCGATCCAGCTTTTTATTTATTTATTTTTATCATTATTATTATTATTATTATTATTATTATTATTATTATTATTATTATTATTATTATTATTATTATTATTATTATTATTATTATTATTATTATTATTATTATTATTATTATTATTATTATTATTATTATTATTATTATTATTAATGTTGTTGTTGTTGTTGTTGTTGTTGTTGTACTTATTTCTCCAGCTGTAACCATGGGAGGGGTGAAGAAGAGCTTATTGAAAATAAAAAAATAAAAAATAAAAAAGCGGAGATGGCAAGAGAATGTAGAAGACGAAAAAAAAAAAATCTCGAATATGGTGCTGCCATATCTGTTCTTAATTAAAGTGTT
>NC_134777.1:6160902-6170902 GCF_046742065.1 Oratosquilla oratoria
ACCTTTTATCCACTTGAACATCTCTATTAGATCACCCTGCACTCTGCACCTTTCTACATACATATACCAAAGGCTTTTTCCCCCTTACAAGGAAGGTAGCCAAAAAACAAAGGCATAGAGAGTGTACATTATGGTGCCTGAGCCTATCCTCAGAAAGTAAGTTTCTTAGCCCATGTATTATTTGGTCATTCTCCTCTGAACCGATTCTAGTGAATTGATATCCATTCTATAGGACGGAGACCAAAATTTTACCGCATAGCCAAGTGTGGGTTTAAGTAACGCCAGATAGGGTTTCATAATTACAGTACGTCTGCATTTTTATTCGTACGCGTCCTAGCAATAAAATCTATTGCTACGTTGATTTTTTCCTGGCGTTATTGCACGTTTCCTGGATTTAAGGTCAGGACTCAATAAAACTCCCAAGTCTCTCACGCACTCAGTTTTCTCTAAAAAGGTGTTATCTAAAGTATATCTGTTTTCTTGGTTGTGTAAACCTATTTTTAACACGCTGCATTTATATATTTATTTATTGATTTATTTCTTCATTTATTTATTGAATTATATTCATTTATTCATTTAGTTATCTATTGGTGTAATATATTTTTCATTTATTTCTATTTCTATTTTTCTATTCATCAAATTCATCTATATATACATATTTCTTCTTGGAGAATCACCTCATTTTTTCCGCCTCGTTAAGGACCAAAATGACTCCGGTCGGCATGATTTATCACTGTAACTCATCGTAAATTCAGTGGTTTATGATCGCGTGTGTATTTGTGGTTTTCGTCTCTAAATGTCTGTTGCGAGACACCTATACGTTGGTGGATGATACACACAGTGAATGGAATATTGGATAGAATATTTATCTCGACATGAACAAATGGTCTGCTCCCAACCCCGAACCCCTACCACAATAAAATAATTTGACCACAGCCTCAAAAAATATAATGTATTAACCACCGTACCGCAAAGTACGTTGTAACAATGGGTTTGCTACATAAAAGGTTTGCCTTGGTGGGCGATGAAGTCTTGCTTAGACTTTCTATTTATTGACAGGTACTATATTTTACAGATTCAGGGAATGTCCCCCCGACCCAAACTAAAGGAGAGAGTCTCATCAGTCTCCTCTCCTAGGTCTCTGACCTAGGTTGCCTGTCTAGACTGCCAGTCTATGGCGAGCGCAGTCGCCGTTTATAGAATGGAAAAACGCTTAGGTAAACACGCTTGGTGTAGCTGCATCCTAGGGAACGTTTATTATAAAATATACATTATACGGGTGCTAGTTGTATAGTAATGGGTTTAGTAATATAATTTGTGGTTGTGGTTAGTTATGGCGTATATGTTGAAATTACGATAATGTAGTTGGGGAAGGTATAAGAAAGAGGTCGATGGATCTGTTTGGTGACATTAGGTATTTCCTTGTTGGGTGATGGTGCGATGGCGTCATGTTATATTACGTTAGCATTCCTTGAGTCATGTCCTTTGCAATTGTAAAAATGCGAAGTCAGTGAGATTGGAAGCCTTCGTAAAAATGAGTACCATCTCGCATGTATGTGGATTACGTGCACGGCGCGTGAGCTAATAGTAATGGTTACATACGTTAATCTTTGTTTTGACTGCCGCCAGACTTTTTCAATCATCTCTGTGGGACACTTTTGGTTTGATATATTTATCAATAATAACCAGCGTCTCTATCCCTGGAGTCAATATCGCGGAAAAAGGGTGCCAAAGGAGAGATTTAAGGAGGGGAGGACAACTTAGGGAGAGATATTAACATTGACAATTTTTTATTTTTACACGGTACTAGTCTCCAACCATAAAACAGTTATGCATATCTCAGGATCGTACGGGTGTCATTAAGATATAGACTGCATTAAACACATAGTTACGGTGCAAAAAGGTTACCTCAACAAACACGAACAGCTGCATTTGACCGCGCGCGTGTGTGGGTCGCCTATGGTACCTCCATGGACTCCGCCACTCAGTAGGCGACGTGGCGACCAGCGCAATCACCCCTCGAGAGACTTCAGCGGCCCATCGACAGAATCCGTAGAGAGCTGTGCTAGGAGGGTGTCCCCGATGGCACCCTCAGTTGCTGTTCGAGGATTAATCGCGTTTTCTCGTCAATGAGGATAAAGAAAGAAGCCAAAACCAATAGGGGTGAAGGGAGAAAGGTTATAGAGAATGGAACATAATTACACAACGAAAGAGGGGATAGAAAATAAATGTAATGAAGAAGAAAAATGGAGGAAATTGAAAAGGGCTGGTTAGATAAAAGGGACCAAGGACCAAAGTAGTGCCAGTATATTGAGTTATTGTTTTGAGTATGCAGAGTACTACTGAAAGATACAAGAGAAGGTCCTTGAGGGATATTTGATTCACCATGTCCTTGGCAACAGAAGTCAATTCTCCAATAGCAATATATATACGTGCACACACACACACACATACACACACACACACACACACACACACACACACACACACACACACACACACACACACACACACACATACACATATTCTGATTTTATTTCTCTCGCGTTTTCACAGCTTGGGGCCATTGTGACTGCGAAACGAAGAGTTATTCATCAAAATACAAAGCAGCACGATTTATCTCGGGGTCAGGGTGATGCTTCAGAACTGAAATGCACCGGGACGTGCTGTCACCGTCGCCAAGGCGGGTCCGGTATTGAGTGGAGTCCCTCAGGGTTCAACTTGGTTCCGTTTCAGGCTGCGGACACTGCAGAAAGCCTCAGCCCAACTTTGGCACTCGGTTCTGCTTAGGTTATTTTCTGGTGGCACTCGCCGGGGCCTTGCGTGTTGACTTCTGGTACATGAGGGAATTTGTGAGTTCACTTCTGACAGTCGTGTTTGCTTTGTTTATGGCTCGCTGTTGCTTGCATGCTTAGGCTGGAAGCATCTTCCTTTCACTGATGATGTAATTAGCAAAATTTTTGCTACCTAGTTCTAGGTTAAATACATATCCTGTTAGAATTTATAATCAATATATTTTCAATTTTGATATGATTAGTTTTCTTTCATATTTAAAAGGTATTGAGCAGCCTGGCTCTGCATTTTTTGTTATTAAAAGTGTTAAATTGTTTTCTTTTTTTCATTTATTTTACTTGAATTGTGTACCAGTATTATCAATGAGAATTGGGACCGAACAAAAATGGCATATTCTAAGTCTGTCGGACAAGTGATCTACGAGTATATAATTGGCTAATGATAACTAAACTTTTGAAGTCAAAATATTCTATCACCAATTCAGTCATCATATTTGCTTTCTTTGAGGCAGAAATGTATTGCCTATTTTTTTTAACTCGTTACTGATAACTACATGAAGATCGTTTTCACTCTCCATTTTCAATGAAGTTTCTCAAATAACTTTGGCCGTACCTATTTATTTTTACCTGTGTTCATAACTTCACACTAAGTTATGTTCTGTTTCATTAGCCACTTTTAAGACGATTGCTCTAATTTCTCTAAATTCCTTTCAACATTTAGTTGATACCCGTAATCATTTGCTTCTATGGGATAGTCGTCTTTAGAAATGAGATGTTTAAGCGCATTAGTGCTGTCTTATAGCTTCGGTTATGTTGGTGGAAAGAGATCCATGGTTGTGCAAGAGGTTCAATTTTCTTTAGGTATTTTGTCTGATGTTCCTCTCAGTGTTTTTGTCATACGTTTCTACTATGAATCAGAAGGCAGCATAATAGTCAGTTGCTTGTAGTGGGGGTTGTAGACATCGAAAGAGACTGATGCATCCTCTTGAGCTGCTTTGCCGGCACTTTAGTAGCCATGATACCAACTTGAAATGGTGCCTTCAGTGTTACAGTATTCTTAAGGTGATATCACATTTGTCGTGTTTTTATTTGATAATGTTCTTATAAATGACAACATATGCCTCCTAGGATTTATGTTATCACATATGTTTATAGAAAAGATTTGGATTGATATCATCAGATTCGCATCAGTCTATATATTTTTATTTTTTCAATCTGGTTAGGTTTCTTTAATTTCTATTGTCTAGCAATGAACATTTTGATGTTCTTTCAATTAGTTTGAATTCCTCTATCTTTTTAAATGTATCATATCAGTCATTATTTGCTATAATTGTCTAATGTAACACTGATATTAGGAACTAGAAGATAAAAATATGTATCATTTTCATGCAGTTCAAAGCTATCTCTTTTAGTATTCAAGAAAATCATATTGTGCAAATGTTAAATAATGTTAAACCTATTATACTGACAGATAATTTTATGGCCGTCGTGCATAGGACTCAAACCTACCACTCTGAGGCCAAGAGGCTACCGAGACGATGCCTTAATCCGCTCGGCTACAGGAGGTACAAAACTCTCTGAACTCGGAACGCTACTGGTTTCCGAGATTAGGAAAGATCGTTGTCTGCTACCTTTCTCTATATAATATATATATATATATACATATATATATATATATATGCATATATATACATATATATGTATATAGATACATATATATACGTATATATATACATATATATGTATATATATACATATATATGTACACGGAGTTAAACACGACAGCATTTTGGCACTGGTTAATCTTCTTATTGAGATTTTCAATTTTCCTCACAGTAGGTCTCATTTCAGGAGGGTGGGCAAATACAAGCCTTCCAAATTCTTCCATATTTAATTGACGTTTCGACTACAGGGAGTCATCTTCAGAATAGTTACAAGAGAAAAGTCACAATTTTCAAAGCTACATGATTCACAATTGACAATGGTGTACAGACAACATGGGCCGCTTGGGAACGGTGCATGGTTCGTGACCCGCTACGTAGCCGGGCACTACGTCTTGGAGGGGGAGGGGGAGGGGGAGGGGGAGGAGGAGGGAGAGGGGGGGAGTCAGGTAAGGTAGGTCTTCTCGCTGGTCATGTGGGGGTTCGTGAGGTGTAAGAGGGGGAGGGGGAGAGGAAGGAGGTGGGTGTTGCTGTTGTTGGGCTCCAAATCTCGTGGAAGAATTAAATAGCGAGATGGCAGAAAACATATTACATTGAATATTAATAATTGGAGCTATCTCCCTAATGTGGATTGCTTCAAGCATTTTTAGTTCCTTAATTTTGGCACAGTGTGCAACTATCCTAGTGTTATCCACGATTGTCTTCCTATCGATTAAAGCCTGGTGGTATTGGAGGTGGTGTTGTTTAATTGCTCTTTGTTGTAAATGTAGGGACAACCGTCTACTCAGTTGGCATGTCGTGAACCCAATGTATGAAGAAATACGGGGCGCAGTCCCCAGTTGTACAGCGATATTCATATATAACATTGGTTCTCGATAATATGCCGCCATTGCCAGACAGATTGTTTTTCACAACAAGGGAACAGGTACGGGGGTTGTCATAGAATATATTAACTTTTAATAACTCCGTGTGTATTAGTGAGAATCTGCGCCCTAAATATACAGATACATATATATATAATATATATGTATATATGTATATATATATATATATAATGTGTATATATATACATATGTAATATATATATATGTATACAAAAAATATATATATATACATATATACATATATATACATATACATATATATACATATGTATATACATATATATACATATATATATATACATATATATATATATATATATGTGTGTATATATATACACACACATATATAAATGGGCTTGCATGTTATCTATAGATTGTTATCTTGATTCAAACACCCCAATGAATGAAACAAATAAAATAAACAGTTTTTACGTTATGGTATCATTATTCTTCTAGTGATGGAGGATAATTGAATCATTGCAATCAATTACAATCCAATTTTTGTTGATGGCCTTTTAATTATGATTAATTCCGGCAAATTAGCTTATTAGGAAGTCTATTCAGATGTATTGCATATGTATGTGTATTCGTACTATGTAGTCACTTGTATCTTTAAACTTCCTTTGACATCATGGCGAGCAGCGTGCTGTATAATGTACGTCATGCATTGACTATATGCTGCCTAATTAATTAATGTTACACGAGCTTTTATTTCATTTTCATTATTTCCATTAGGACTCTTAATCAATCATATATATATATATATATATACATATATATATATATATATATATATATTGGTGAAGCGTGGCAGGAGATTCTCTCTGAGACATATTCTGTTAAAAACGACAGCAAAAGAATTATTGATTAGTTTTTTCCGTGAGCTCTCAAGCTTGCGAAAAGTAGATTTTTGGTAGGGGGAAAGGGAGTAAATCAGATTTCCAAAATTCATAGGAAACACAAAAGTTATAATAGACACAAAAGTATAGTACACAATAAACACAATACAAGAAATTAATTTCTTGTATTGTGTTTATTGTGTACTATACTTTTGTGTCTATTATAACTTTTGTGTTTCCTATGAATTTTGGAAATCTGATTTACTCCCTTTCCCCCTACCAAAAATCTACTTTTCGCAAGCTTGAGAGCTCACGGAAAAAACTAATCAATAATTCTTTTGCTGTCGTTTTTAACAGAATATATATATATATATATATACATACATATATATATATATATATATATATATATACATATACTGTATATATATATATATATATATATAATCTGTTTATTTATTTGTTCATTTATTTATTTTATTTTATTATAAATATATTTTTTGCTACGGACCGAAATTTCTTCTGCCGGTATGATTTGCCATTGCAAATCATCCAATTAACAGAGTAAAATGCAATATAATTTTGTTGGTTTTGATTTGATTGGTTTCATTTCCATGGTGTTTCAGATTGTTATGGTTATAAACCAACATTTATTAATACGATACGGCATAGGGCATAATTTGGGTCTGAAGAGAAGCGAAGAAAACTAAGAAGTGAAGAATGATAACAAGGCTATATGAAGGAAATTTCATTCAGGTCACGTACCTTGAAAGCTAAATGCGAAGATGAATGTCGCAATGAAACAATGAATTAAGAAGTTCTAAATAAAGTTTCAGAGCGAGGCATATGAATTAAGAGGTGTGTTGGAGTTTTAATCTTAACGACAGAATAAAGGCAAAGGAGAATGAACACAAATTTTAAACACCCTTCATTATGGGCTTGCTTTTAAAATAAATTGCACTGGTGCTACGTAAAAAGAAATGTAAATTGGTTATAGGTTCGGAGAAATTAGCTTAAGTTATTTAACCTCACTCAATCGGTAAGCTACGTCACAGGAAAATAAAATCTCCTGACCTTAAACGAGACAAAATTTTGACTAAATACATTTCATTGAATTGAATAAGTTTATTGATTAAACAGGGAAGATTAGCCAAACAAAGAAATATATTGAAATTGACTGCAAGTGGGTTGTAAATATTAGAAATAATAACGCTATAGTATGATCTAGATGACAAAGAATAAGTTATAGTAAGCTTAACTATCTAAGCATTCATAACACTTCATAAAAACGACCTCCCAACCATCCCTGTTCTAAATTACTTCAAATAGCCTTGGAGAAAAGTATTTAGAAAAAATACAAGCCTATTGATATTCAAGAATTCTGAATTAATCAATGATTACACTATGTAACACGACTTTTGTCTTTGACAAGCAAGTGTTATTTTCCAACTCTTTTCATTGCAAAACAATAGAAAATGTCCATTATTCCTGTCAAACGTTGCTTTTGTGGTTTTAGAATTATGTTTTGTCCCAAAATATATATTCTTTTTACTATTTTACAATTTTTGGACAGAAAAAAATATATATATCACAGCAAAGTAATGTCGTAGCACATTGGTAAAATAATACTAATGACCCACTTTTGGAGAAGAATAAGCGAAAGTAAAAAGATATATTTCGATCACTAACTGTGACCCTCTTCAGCAGAAAGGGCATTCTGGAGTTCTTCTCACCATAGCTTTACACTAAAGCTTCAACCAGTTCCATATAGTTATCAACCTCGTTATTGCTAAGGAAGCCCAGTACTACAACAATGAAAAACTCTCAAGCTTTTTTCTCCTCTTCTGTGAACTTCTGAGCACTTCATGATTTTGCTTATTTATGGTCAAATAAAGATACCAGCTTTCACCTTTGCCTCTTAAACCTTTGGAAAGAGGTCTTGAAGATATTTGAAGACAGCAGACTCCTTGTCAAGAGCTGTAACAAACTGTTTCATGATATTCATTTTGACGTGTAGTGGAGGAAATAAAACCTTTTGAGGATTCACCAACGATTTATGTTTGGTATTGTATGCTCCTCACTGTAGTATCAGTCCTTGGAGGTCAGTGCTTTCTCTGGTAATGTGCTGCTCTGCGTCTATTGTCCTAAATCAAAGAAAACAGGGATTCTTGGTCAAATTATGCAAATACCTAAAGAAAATTGAACCTCTTGCACAACCATGGATCTCTTTCCACCAACATAACCGAAGCTATAAGACAGCACTAATGCGCTTAAACATCTCATTTCTAAAGACGACTATCCCATCTGTAAGAATAGACGCGCTAATATGTGATAGGTCTACATACTTTTGATTCCCAAGTGATATATAAAGAAGACAACAGATTACAATTTATTTAAGAAGAAGCTATTAGGATGTTATAGGGTGGCGAATGAAACGAATTTGAGTTGAATATTCAAATTAATTAGCACAACAAAGACAAGCGTGCGGGCACTTTGTAGGCAGAAACTGCCTCGACGCCAATCTTACTTAGGGCGGGAAAACATACCTAAATCGCCTTGGTTCTTCCTATAAGAGGCACAAATAGATATACATTGAAAATAATAAAATCAATATACAATAATAAAAATACAATATTACAAGTACGTATGTATCAACATATAAGGAATTTTCAATGCCACCATAACAAGGTTTATATAAAGAAAAAATTATCTTGCCAGAATAACTTTTGACTTATAACTCTCCTCTAGTTGCCAACAAAAGGGAGAATCACTATTTCAATCAATCAATTGATAGCCATTTACTTTTACTGTGGTTTTGAGAGTTAATCAGTATATCAGTCCGTCAATCAGTAAACAAGTAGTATATTGACTAATGAATAAATGAATAATTGAATTATAAATCAATAAATCCGGTCATCAATAAATGAACAAGTGATGCATTAACTGATAGATAAGTTGGCGAACAATCCCAGCAAGCACAGATGTTGGAAAGGTAGAATGAGTTTATATAGATAGCAACCAACATTTAATGTATTAGTTGAAGACCGAATACTTAAACAACATTCCAATAAAGTTATAGAAACGAGAATGTCAAAAGGATCAATTCCCGAGATTACTTAGCATACCCTCAGCTGACTTAAACACATTTAGAAATTGGATGCTTTTAAGAAAACACTAGAAACATTTTATTTGAGAGAAGCTGTCATATGAACAAAAACTTATATCTCTAAACTATTAATATAACCTTTGAGATAAAACAGTGGATAGTGTGAAAAAAAAGAACGAACGAACTAAGTCCAGTTAGAAAGTACCTCCATTTTTCAAGAAGGTTGATAACACAGCTCCAAGATGAAGCAAAATATATTCGTATATGAATGGTACAGTAGTGAGGTAACCACAGGTAAATGTTGGAGATTACTTTACCATCATACTACTCATCTGTCATACATATTTCATACACGTATATGTACATACATACATATACCAAAGGCTTTTTCCCCCTTTACAAGGGAGGTATCCAAAAGAAAAAGGCCCAAAAACTACTCCCACCCATTCTATCCCCTACATACTCCACTCCCTTCCACCCTCTTCCCTCCCTCTTATCTTGGCAGCTCCTGGATGACGGGTCATCCCTGTTCAAGTGAATCAAAGGTTTTAACAATGGTGGTGCAGACAAGGTCATCATATTAAGACAACAGGATAGAACTCGCAGTAATTTATATAAATTGGACAAATTTAGATTTAACGGGAAAGTAGGGAAGAACCTGAAACTATCGGTTGTTTTAAGAGAAAGTTAGATAACTTTATGGATGGGTGGTATTGGA
>NC_134777.1:6175902-6190902 GCF_046742065.1 Oratosquilla oratoria
TTATGTTTTATATATATATATATATATATATATATATATATATATATATATATATATATATATGTACATATATATATATATATATATATATATATATATATATATATATATACATATATATACACTGAATGCTTCCCAGTGATCAATTAATATCTTTTTTCAACCACAAATCACTTTTAATTCCATGCCATCGCAGTCGAGACTGAGAATCGCTCAATAGAGGCACCCGTTGGAAATTGAAACGTGGACCAGCCGAAGATTCGAACCCAGCTAACCCGTAACAAAGTTACAGTGACTTAAACCAATACGCTATCAAGAGAGAACCTCTCTTGATAGCGTATTGGTTTAAGTCACTGTAACTTTGTTACGGGTTAGCTGGGTTCGAATCCTCGGCTCGTCCACGTTTCAATTTCCAACGGATGCCTCCATTGAGCGATTCTCAGTCTCAACTGCGATGGCATGGAATTAAAAGTGATTTGTGGTTGAAAAAAAATAATACATGTGTGTGTGTGTGTGTGTGTGTGTGTGTGTGTGTGTGTGTGTGTGTGTGTGTGTGTGTGTGTGTGTGTGTGTGTGTGTGTGTGTGTGTGTGTGCGTGTGCGTGTGTGTATACACATAAAAGTTGTTAGTAACTACGTGGAGGACTGAGTGATGTCCCTGCCTAGTGGGAGGGAACCCAAGGTTTATCATCTGATTATTCTTAGCCAATGTCTAAATCTCTTTTTTTTTTTTTTTTTTTGGTGTCTCAGTCCTCTTCTTTAGTGGTACAAATTAGAGACGCTGTCGTCCATTGTCGCGTTTCAATGTTAGTTCGTAATCAACATGATCTAGGTAATTACACTGAGCTCAGATGACATACACAAGCACAACCATTCCAACACACCAAAACCTACACATACACAAGGGATTGCAAAGGCGGACACGCCGACAGGAGACATTTTGGTCCATATCTAGGTCGGATGCGAAAAAAATCAAAATAATAATAAATGAATAAATAAAAACTGTAATAATGTAAATAACAAATAAAATACACAAGTAAATGCATAGGTATAGTTAAACAATAAACAAAGAGGTAAATAGTAAACAATAATAAATGGACATATAACTAATAAATATAATAAATGAGAATCAAGCAGGCAAATGATAACAAAACAAAAACAAATAATATAAAATAGATTATAATCATTACAGCATCTTGCTTAGGGGTTTATCTAAATGATTCTTAAAACTTCTTTTTACAATGTAACCTCACCTACTTTGTCTAAGCTAATATTATAGTGAGGAACTGGAGTTGTGCCATCCACCTGTAGGATAGGCCGGTTCTGCAGTGAAATATTAAGTCTGAATAAGCATGTCAAAATGTGTTACCAAAATATGTTGATTAACCCAAAACCAGTGATTGATACAAGGGACTAATGTAAGAGTGTATCCATGTCCCGGCTGAAGGCTCTGCGAAAAAATGGCGAAAGAAACAAATGTCCCAAGAAGAACTTTTGAAGAGATTTTGGGATACTTCTAACATTTAAACTTAAACCATTTGTCCTTGTGCCGCACATTACGAATTCAATTCAAGCTTGGGTTAGACGATTTTATACATAATAACACTTAACGCCTTTTTTTTTATCCAAGGGGCAACTCAAAACATGAATGAAGTACTGTTCTGTCGATTAAATGCTTTAGCCCCCTAAAAAAAAAAAAAAAAAAAAAAAAAAAAAAAAAAAAATGAGGCATAGCTTTGGACTTAAGGAAAGAAAGCTGACGGTTCTTTTTGAATAGGAAATAATTTTCAGATTTTCTCCTAACTAGCACGGACGATTACACGATTATATTTGGTGGAGGAATGACTCTGGGTTGATAGGATAATTAATCAACGAAACCATCTCTACAGTAATGGGGTAATCAACGAAATTACCACTACAATAGAAATGCAATAAAGAAAAGTACTATAACATTGAAGATATAATCAACAAAAATATTACGACAGTAATTCAACAATGTTATTTACATTATCATAGTTTTTATTTATTATTCTATTATTAATATGATTTTTTTTCGCATCCGACCTAGATATGGATCAAAAGGTCTCCTGTCGGCATGCTCCGCCTTTGTAATCCTTTGTAATTACAGCTACAGTACAGAAATGATCAGAAAAAATACATATGAATGCAGCAATAGTGCCATCAATGAAATGATCAGTTAATTTTTGTAATAGAAATAACCACTACTACATTAAAAATATAATCAACAAAAATATTAAGACAGTAATCCAACAATCAAGGATGTTATAACTAAAAAAAATAATCAGAAAATATATATAAATACGGCGATAGTGCAATCAGCGAAATGACCAGTTCACTTTTTTTTCAACTAATGTCATTAAACTGATTGATTTACGTGTTGTTGCTTTTTATTTCATATATTTTTTTCTTGTATGTAGGATATACGTTTCTCCAACATCGTTAACCTAACGGATGAGGATTTTTACCTGTAATGTGTGCCAAATAGATTAAAATAATAAATCTTCAAAGCTTTTAAAACTTATTTTTCGTTTCTTAGTTAACATGTACAATGTATAACTGATAGAGTAAAAAGTTGATACGTATGTAAATATTGATGATGATATGGTTTAACGTCACAAACTCCCCCCTATCGGAAGGCTAGGACGGTGCCCCTTACAGAGGGCTTTGTAGCGTGGAATTTAATGAACCATGCCCTTGGTTCAACTTCGCCGGTGGCAGGATTCGAACCGCCATCCCCTCGACCTTCGCCGCAAGTAACGACGCCCTAACCCGCTCATCCAGCGAGCTTCCTGTAAATATTATCATAGTTAATATATCCTAAAACTGACACGATAAAAGTATTGGTACGTTTATTCATATCACAATAAGTCACATATTCTAAACTTTTTAGGAGTTTTGACTTGTGAACTTTAGTAAGAAATTCACATATGTTTTGATTAAGATTTGTTCCTAACTGTCTACAAACAAAGACTTCTTCAGAGGAGGAACTTCGTGCGAAATAAGTCAGTAATAGAACTTAAAATAAGACTTGTCTGCCTTCATCTCCTTCCATATTCTAAAGGACAATACATTAGTGAAGGATATCCAACAACAGCCTGGGATATTCTTATAGAATTTTTATGATGATTAAAAGCTCTCCCGGTCAGCAGCAAAATGAAAATAGACATGATAATGTCTCGCCATTCAAAATTTTATATTTTGTTATCTTACCTACTTGCAGGATGATTGATGCAAATCTCCAGGGATCTCTGGTTGATTCCAGCTAAGTAGATTTTGTCATGTTATTTCGATACACTTGGTTGGAAGCGACTCTACGCTCACAAAATAAAAGCCAGCGATGTAAATGATCATAAATCTTCACAAGACAAATTTTCACAAGACAAAATTTTACAAGACAACATTAGACAATTGTTCACAAGACAAATGCTTCCAAGATGGTTCACGATGGAAATGCCCACAAGGCTAATTTGGAATTAAAGTTATCTGTAATCCTTGATATTTTGGTGAAATATTATTGATTCTAACAACGACACACGAATGCTACAGATGTTAGAAGCCCATAGAAACAAATTAAACCCACGCTACGTAGAAAAGTAAATGGTCTAGAAGGAAGTATGAAGACAACATGAGGTCCCAGGATCAAAGCGTCGCGACTGTTGTTCTTGATTAGTTGAAAGAATTCATTGCAACTAGTGTTTACTTTTATAATAGTTATAAAAAAATGATCACAATAACGCATGACTAAATGATATTGCAGAAACCACAGGGAAAACAAAGTCGGAAGACGAAACGTTTTCGTCTATTACGACATCCTCAGAGTACTCTGAGAATGTCGTAATAGAAGAAAACGTTTAGTACTCCGACTTTATTTTCCCTGTGGTTTCTGCAACAAAATAAGAGTTATAAAGGCAAAATGAACGAAAGTCTCGTTCAAATGCTACTATGTCTATCTGGTGGCTTTAGAAATTGAGTAGAAGAACATACGGACAGCAGATTTCAATCAGCACCCCCTCCTTCTTAGTTCATATCTAGTTTCAACTCTTTTAGACAGCCTGCGTGGCAAAATAGTAGCAGAATGGACTTTAAATCTGAGGGCCCAAGATCGAAGCTTTGCAACTGCTGGATTTGATTACTTGAAAGACCATTTTGCCTGGGGATTTGTTCCGTAATATATATATATATATATATATATATATATATATATATATATATATATATATACATACATACATACATACATACATACATTATATATATACATATATATATATATATATATATATATATATATATGCAACAGTAATCACAAAAAACACGTGAATAAAGATTTTTGCTTGTAACCATGAGGAAATTAAAGATCGGAATACTGAACGTTTTCGTCTATTAAGACATTTTCAAAGTACATAGTGTCACAACAAAGTATAACTTAAATACAATAGTATAGAAAACAGGAGAGGTCACTCAACGTAAATACGTAAGGATTTTCTTACAAAGAAACAAAAATATTAATAAAAACAATAAATACAATGGGTGACACTTGAAACAGGTGATAAAATGTCACTCAGCATAAATACATAAGGAAGACAATTGACAAGGTGATAAAAGGACATTCAACATAAATACATAAGAAATATCCTACAAAGAAACAAAATATAAATGATAATAACAAGAAATAAGAAGGGTGACAATTGACACATGTGATTCAACATAAATACATAAGGATTGTCTTACAAAGAAACAAAAATAGAAATAATAATAAATATATACATATACATATACATACATATATATGTGCACGCATGCACACGCATCCATATATATAATAGACAATGATAATAACAAGAATAAATAAATCAAAATGGGTGACAGTTGACACGGGTGTCAAAAGGTCACACAAGATGGCTAAGGCGGAGCTTTGGGACATTGTCCTACAATTTGGTTAATAACAAAATTATCTAGTTTAAAAAGACCAGTGCTTAAATTGAGATTTTCATTAAAAGTTTTTTTAATGAGACACGATTCAATTATATTCCTTATCAAATAAGAATTACTTGAAACAATTTCTTGGGAATTGTCCCAATCAATACAGTGATTGTAGTCTCTAATGTGAGCAAAAATCCCACTTGAAGATTGGCCAGCACGGACACTATACTTATGCTTTGTTTCTTTGTAGGATATTCCTTATGTACTTATGTTGAATGTCCTTTTATCACCTTGTCAATTGTCATCCTTATGTATTTATGCTGAGTGACATTTTATCACCTGTTTCAATTTTCACCCATTTTATTTATTTTTATTTATATTTTTGTTTCTTTGTAAGATAATCCTTACGTATTTACGTTGAGTGACCTCTCCTGTTTCCTATACTATTGTATTTAAGTTATACTTTGTTGTGACACTATGTACTTTGAAAATGTCTTAATAGACGAAAACGTTCAGCATTCCGTTCTTTAATTTCCTCGTGGTTGCTAGCAAAAAAAAATATATATATGTATATATATATATATACTTATACATATATAATATATATATATGTATATATATATGTATATATATATATAAATATATATGTATATATATTAGATAATATCCATGACCGTCGCGCAGAGGATTCGAACCCGCTGCCTCTGGACCCAAGGGAGGTTCCATAAAACTCGCCTTAGAGTGGTCTAAGGCGGATGTTATGGAGCCTCTCTTGGGTCCAGAAGCAGCGAGTTCGAATCCTCTGCGCGACGGTTATGGAGATTGTCTGATTGATGTTGCTGTTTACTAGCGAATTTCTCATTATATATATATATATATATATATATATATATATATATGTATATATATATGTATATAAATATATACACATATATATATATATATATATAGATATATAGATATATAGATAGATATATATAAGCTGAGAGTGGGTTTAAGTTTTATTTTACTCGTGTGTTACGACACCTACGTTACTTGATTTGATATATTATATATATATATATATATATATATATGTATGTATATATATATACATATATATATATATATATATATATATATATATATATATATATATATATATAAGTATGTGCTGTAGGCACCTGATGTGGAAGGCCTCCAGTTTCTTTATGTGACATCGGTAAGGCACCCAAGACTCGCTGTCGTACATGAGGATCGATAAACAGACTGCTTTGTAGACAGATAATATGGTGGTGATGGTGAGGTCCCTATTAAGGAGCACGCTGTGGGACAGTTTTCCAAATGCGGCCGTGGCTAGCCCGATGCACCTTTGAACCTCGTATGTAAAGCCAAAAGAGTTTGTCAGTACTGAGCGTAGATAAGTAAACTGCTGGACGTTTTTAGTACCTGTAGGTTGATATGGAGTTCGGCGGGCATGTGTGACGGACGGCTCATGATGAGGACTTCTGTTTTTCATATGTCAATGGCTAGTCAAGAGCATGTGTAAGCATCTGCAAAAGCGTTGACAGTACGTTGAATGTCCTCCTGGAATGAGCCAACGAGGGCAGCGTCGTCGGCATATTGCAGGTCATGGCTTCCTTCCTCAGCCACGCGTTTTTTTTTGTTTTTTTTTTCTTAACGCCGCAGGTTAAATAAATTGCCATCCAAACGATATCTTATGTGGACGGCCGTCAGAAATTTGTTGAATATGATGGGGGCGATAACGCACCCCTGCTTGACACCGTTGCCTGTCATAAAAGGGTTGGGTTTTATCCCTGCGCAAGTTACGTGGTCCATTGAGCCACCTTGCAGGGCTCTTAGCACAGTCAGAAAAGCTGAGTGACATCCAAACTTCCTCAAGATTTCACCTCGGTAAGGGTCTCTTCACTAATCGAGAAGTGTACGTACGTTCCATGTGCCAACTATCAGTCTCTTGGTATTTTTTATTGTGTTTTTGGGGCCGAAGGTGGGTAACCACGGCAGGCTCGGTTACCTGCTCGTGGAGGTTGGAATAAGCAATGTTTCGGTCACCTTTTATAGACTCCTCCCCATGTGGGCTGAGCGGTCGGGATCCTAAAGAGGGCCACCCAGGTGCTCTAGGAGCTGTCGAAGAAGTACGCTGTTCCCATCCCGGCCAGCCAACGACCATCACCCCAGAACCGACTCGTGTGCAGAGTAGGGACTAGGACAGGGATGGGAAACCATTCTGTGCATGAAGCCACCTTGCAATTCATCGTCCCACATAGAGGCCGCACTGAACAAATTATTATTATTTTTTTTTTTACAATTGTTTTATCCCTATTTAGGGGATGGTGTAAGTTTTCCACTCCCCTCCCTAGAAATTCAGTTTAAAAATATTTTTCATTTTAAAAATATACATATGTATAAAAAAATTATTTATTTTTTACCCATTTTCTTAAATTTCGAAGTGGGTGCAGAATTTACACTTGACCCTTTTTTTTTAATTATACCCTTTGTTTTTAATTATATCCTTATAAGTTTCAGGTGTATGATGATTTCAGACTTAAAAAAATATTCAAGGTCTTTTAAAAGAATAATATGTATATCAAAGGCCGCAGAAGGCCGCACTTGATGGCCCGGAAGGCCGCAGGTTCCCCACCTCTGGACTAGGTGCTGCCAGTAGAAACTTCTACCTGCTCCTACCATCGTATACCTATCGCCGTAGGACTTCTTCATAGGTAGTGGATAGAGAAAGCTGAAAATAAATAACTTAATTATATAAGACAAATGTTAGCATGGAGTGAAACTTGTGCAAAGGATATTTTGTGTGGAGAGAGGTTGCACACTCCTCTGTCTACTAACTTGGCAGCTCAGCAATACACCCAGTGGTAAGGCAGAGACCGAGACAACTGGACTGATGGTCTGTTGCAGGTGTCTGGTCCACGGCGCAGATAACACAACCCTTGGGAGACACGTCTTCATCCACCACCCGGGGGCACATAATCTTACATTCCCGAGCTCCATCAAATCAATCATTCTTATCCACCTCGCAGTACTAGTAACGGCAGATATTTAAGAAATATCAAAACTGGTTGGTGCCCTCAATCGTATTGTGCCTCAACCTTACAAAGATACATAGTTACGAATGAAAAAAAAATGTAAAGGGACACCAAAGATATATTCGAAGAGTCAGCATCTTATAATATGAAGTCAAGGTACATTGAACGTCTGCTTTCCTCACAGTCTGTTTTGTGTTCTAAAGTTCCCCCTTCAACACCTTCCACTTAGCAGTTGCCATTTCACCTCTGCATTTTCGCCCGTGAGCCTCAACAAAATCCCTTTTCACACCAAAGATATATTCGAAGAATCAGCATCTTATAATATGAAGTCAAGTTACATTGAACGTCTGCTTTCCTCACAGTCTGTTTTGTGTTCTAAAGTTCCCCCTTCAACACCTTCCACTTAGCAGTTGCCATTTCACCTCTGCATTTTCGCCCGTGAGCCTCAACAAAATCCCTTTTCATTTCAAGGATCTTGCCCGCTCGGCTTCTGCCCCGCAGTCAGAGCAAAAAGGAGGACCCAAATTCCATTATTCTCGAGGTTCTTTTGTGCTCAGGTGCTTTCCTCACGTTTCCTTTTCTATCCAGATGCTGAGTAGGCATATTTTAGAAGGGTGGGAGACGATGGGAGCGTTTTGTTTTCTTTTAAGGATTGTTGCCAGACGATTTTATTTCACTAAGGAGCTATTCCGATTTTTAAAGGCTACGAAACCTACCAGATGCTGAGTAGGCATATTTTAGGAGGGTGGGAGACGATGGGAGTGTTTTTTTTTTTTTTTTTTTTTTTTTTTTTTAAGGGTTGTTGCTACGCGATTTTATTTCACTAAGGAGCTATTCCGATTTTTAAAGGCTACGAAACCTACCAGATGCTGAGTAGGCATATTTTAGGAGGATGGGAGACGATGGGAGTGTTTTATTTTCTTTAAGGGTTATTGCTGGACGATTTTATTTTACTGAGGAATTATTCCAGCTTTTAAGGGCTACGAAACCTACCTCAATTAACCATTCCGCGTCGGATATCCTCTTAATGTTGCTCTTCTGACAGTTACCATGCGTATTTTTAATTGAAATCTATTTTCCATTAGCTTAGGCTATATTTCACAGATAAATCTATTTTGAAATCACCTTTCTCTCGTACGCACGATTTGAACTCACAACGAAATGCAATGGATTACAGCGGCAAAACTTGCTTACAGGCCTTCCAGTCCATAACGACATCGGATGGAGAATAATCAATTGACTAGTTTTCGCGCCCATGGAAGTCAGACACATTTGACAAACCGGACGAAATAATCCAACGCTCAGTAAGTCCCCGGCCCCGAATAAACCACGACGGCGATTCACATTCCTGGCATTTCTCCCAGCTAGTTACCCGTTGCCGAATTTTAAGAGGACGTGCCTGTACATGAATAGGACACGTAAATTCCCCCCACACAAACAACGGGGATTGGTATTGAAAACCAACCATCACGGAGGTGAAATCAAACCCGCTATCCAGGGCCCCTCCATCTTCACCAACATCGCCCTCAGCCTTCACCATCTCCAACAGCGTTGCCCTCCCTATTCCCATCCCCCATCTCGCGCACAGCTACCAGCCATGAAATCTCTCGTGTAGTCAGGATGCCAAATCCCAGGCGAAGAACCTCCAATCTCTTGATGGAAGCTTCCGTCTTATCTGTCACACTCTTCTAGTGGTTCCTTTGGCTACCGCATAGGGAGTTGTGGGTGGAAAGTGCTTCTTTGCCTCCACAAAGACACATGTGTACTTTATGTTATGTGCATGTCCTTGTGTGTGTGTGTGTGTGTGTGTGTGTGTGTGTGTGTGTGTGTGTGTGTGTGTGTGTGTGTGTGTATGTGTGTGTGCGTGTGCGTGTGCGTGTGTGTGTGTGTGTGTGTGTGTGTGTGTGTGTGTGTGTGTGTGTGTGTGTGTGTGTGTGTGTGTGTGTGTGTGTGTGTGTGTGTGTGTGTGTGTGTGTGTGTGTGTGTGTGTGTGTGTGTGTGTGTGTGTGTGTGTGTGTGTGTGTGTGTGTGTGTGTGTGTGTGTGTGTGTGTGTGTGTGCGTGCATGAGTGCATATATACCCGCGAGTATGCATGCGTGCTGCGTGTATGTGCTTATGTGAGTATTGTATTGCATTGTATTGTGGTACACTGTATTATATTGAATTGTATTGTATTATAATGTATTGTATCGTATTGTATTGAATTGTATTGTATTTTATTGTATTGTATTGTATTGTATTCCGTTGCGTTGTTTTGTTCTATATTATTGTATTTCTTATATTGTGTTGATTGGTAATACATTGCATTATACTTTATTTTATTGTATTGTACTGTACTGTGCTGTTCTGTACTAAACTGTAATTAGTGTACTCTCTTGCATTATATTTCATTGTATTGTATTATTTTGTATGCCTACCTTCCTCCCTCCTACTTTTCGACTTACACTAGATCTCTCTTCCGTCCTTGATTTCCAATACATCTTCTCCTCTTGAGCATTTCTCCTTCTCGTTTTTTTTTTCGTTTTTTTTTTCTACATTTATTCTTTCGTGCTTCCCTCCTTTCTTCTTTCCAGTTTACGCTGGTCCATTGCTATATATTTCAGCACAGGTTTCATACCCTAAACTTGATAAAAATATCTAAAGTCAACCAGAACAAACCCTGTAAAGATGCCATTGCAGCGTAAGTGTCGAGTTGATGAGCTAAGTTGTACCCAGATACTTATCTAGGTCGTTACATCAATGGTCCTTATTAATCTTTCCTTACTTTATCTTCCCTATCCTCCTGATTGGTGCCCCTTTTCGCTTGCCATCCCTTACATCTGTGTCGCTTTGTCCCTGATAAAGCCGTCGTATTATCTTTCCGTTATCTCAAATCATCCAAGCAGTGTATTTCAGCCTCTGAGAAAGCAAATAAGATTCTAGGACTGATTGCGCGATCTTTTGACTTCGAAAGTCCATCACTCATTAACAAGCTATGTAAATCATTAGTTCGTCCGCATTTGGAATGTGCTGTTTCCGTATGGTCACCGAATCTCATTAAAGACATTGACAGATTGGAAAAAGTACAACGGCGAGCTACAAAACCGATTCCAAATATCAAAAATAAATCATACGAAAATCGACTAAAACATATGAATCTGTTTTCATTAAAAAAGCGTAGACTCAGAGGTGACTTGGAACAGATCTTCAAGATTCTAAAGGAAGTTGACAACATCAAAAGTGACGAAATTTTCACACTGAATGAGAATCCGACAAGAAACAATGGTCTTAAACTGTCCGGAAATAGATTTAATTTGGAAGTGGGTAGAAACAACTTCGTGAACCGTGTAGTGGATGAATGGAATAAACTTCCTGCAGAGGCAGTGCAATGTAGTTCAGTTCGAAACTTTAAGAATCATTTAGATAAACACCTAAGCAAGATGATGTAATGACTATAATTCATTTTATATTATTTGTTTTGTTATTTGTCCGTTTGTTTATTATTATTTATTTGATTCTCATTTATCATTAGTTATGCCAATTTATTATTATTTACTTTTTACCTGTTTATTATGTAACTATACTTATGTATTTATCTATTTTATTTATTATTTACATGATCATAGTTTTTATTTATTTATTTATTTGTTTATCATTATTATGATTTTTTCGCATCCGACCTAGATATGGACCAAAAGGTCTCCTGTCGGCATGCTCCGCCTTTGTAATCCTTTGTAATCTATCAACGATAGTGATGTTGTAAGGAAGATATGTTTACGCTTAATCTTAGATAAATATTCTCTGATAAAACTATAGCCATGAATTTCCCTATTAGTTCTGGAACATGATATATTTATGCTTCTTTCGAAAACTTCATAATATATCGAAACAGCAGGAAAGGGAAACAGAGAAAAAAAAAACAGACAGACAAACAGACAGAGAGATAGACAGACAGACAGACAGAGACACAGACGGATAGACAGACTGACAGAATGGCAGACTAGTGAAAATACATACGCGACCAAACACATACACACACGCGCGCTCGCGTTCAGAAAGAGAAACAAAGACAAGCAATGACAGAGACATAGAGAGAGAGAAAGAGAGAAAGCGAAAGAAAGAGAGAGAGAAAGATGATTTTGTGTCTCCCGAGGATACTACGGTATAACCCTCCCCATGGTCGGAACGGGAGCCGTCGGTATCTATGTTAATGGCTTATGAATAAGTTGATAGGTAGGAAAGATTCTTTTACGATGATTTCAGTTGGTATATGTATGTATATATAGACAGCATGTGTATACATATATATATATATATATATATATATATGTATATATATATGTATATGTATATAACTACAAAGTAATGTCGTAACGCATTAGTAAATTTCAACAAAAACCCACTGTGTTGGATAAGACGAAATGAAATAAATAGATTCCATTATATTTCGATCACGGACTGTGATCCTCTTCAGTGGAATACGTATTCCATTGAAGAGGATCACAGTCCGTGATCGAAATATATGGAATCTATTTATTTCATTTCTTCTTATCCAACACAATGGGTTTTTGTTTAAACATATATATATACATATATATATATATATATATATATATATATGTATATATATATGTATATGTATGTATGTATGTATATGTATACTGAATGGTCCCCAGTTCATTGATATTCGTCTTTTCAACCACGTTAATTTTCACTTTAATTCCATGCCATCATGGTCGAGACTGATAAGGGCCTCGATGGAAACATATACGGAAACTGATACGTAGTCAAGTTAAAGACTCGAACCCAACTAAGTCGTAACAAATAAGCTGTGATTTAGACCATTGCGCTATCAAGAGGGATATAAGTTGAGCACAATTTCTTAAAGTTGCATACTCAAATTACATACATACACACGAATTTTATGTTCAACTCATCCTCGCCATGATAGTGCAGTTGGTACTATGTACGCGAGGGAAAGTATTATGCGCACACTGAATGGTTTCCAGTACATAGATACTCATATTTTCAACCACATTATTTTTCACTCTAACTTCATGCCATCACGGTCGAAACTGACAAGGAGCTCAGTGGAAGCATATACGGACACTGATTCGTAGTCAAGCTAAGGACTCGAACCCAGCTGAGACATGACAAGTAAACAGTGACTTAGACCATTGCGCTATCAGGAGGAATATAAGTTGAGCAAAGAATGTGTTGCAATTCTGTATGCAGTGCCTGCCAAGAAGAACAAACTTTGATAGCCCTACGGACATACGCTATCAAAGTTTGTTCTTCTTGACAGGCACTGCATACAGAATTGCAACACATTCGCCAGATTCTGGTAAATAATGGTTTCCCTAATAGTGATTTTGATGCAATAAAATGATATGTGACCACCTTTCCCCACAAACATCCTCCAAGCCCCAATTCATTAATATCTACTACCATAACATCTTCACCAAGGGTTACAAAAAAGTTGAGAAGATCATTAAAGATATCATCACTAAAAACTGCCACCCATTTTCTAAAGAGAAGTAAATCCGCGTGGTTGTATACTACCCCAACCCTAAAACTAGCTCATTGGTAATAACTAACAACTTGAATAGTAATACTGAGACCATGTCTAAAACTAATATTGTGTATGAATTCAAATGTATTAACGGGGACTGTGCAACCCGCAATTCTTCATATATTGGTTATACTAGATGTAGTCTCAGTAGGAGATTATCTATGCACTTGCAAAACGGGGCTATAAAACATCATTTATTGAAATACCATAATCAAACAGCCACCCGTAAATGCCTAGTTAAGAACACCAGGATTATAGCAAGCAATAGGGATGTACATAAACTTAAGCTTCTAGAAGCTATGTTTATAGGGGAATTTAGTCCTATAATTAACATACAAAGCAACATGATATCTGTCATTGGATTGTTTAACAATGCAGTGAAGCTAACGCTACCCGTGACCTCTCCGCCCCGACCACCCCCGCCACCTCCTCCCACCCACTCCTTCCATCCTCCCCCCAACCGACCCCGCAACCCCCCAACCCTCTCCTTCACGTATTAACGAGAAACCAACCCCGCCCTCTAATCCTCCCTCCACCACCCCTTCCACCACCCAAGCCGGCTAGGTGCGTATATATAAGTCATCAACCGAAGATTTCCTTCGTCATTTCTTTGGACCTTTAATTTTTGTAAGTAGCGGTCCCCATTGGCCCATGTGTCGAGTTAGGATGTGTGTTATTGCTGAGTTATTGATTTCTATTTCTATATTTGTGAATTTTGTTTAGGTTAAAATGTTGTTTTTCTTTATTTCTGTATGTCTATATTACCTTTGTTACAGAATTTCCTGATGATGTCTCTTTGTAAGACGAAACGTTGAATAAATGAATCATTTTGGCAACTTGGTCTATGCCCACCCTCCAAATGGCAGAGTATTGGTTAGAAAGCTGGAGAATATCCATATGAAGATTAACAACCTCCTTAATGCTGTCGATTTTAATAATGCATGCATATATATAATATATACATATATATGTATACACATGTACATATATATATATATATATAAATATATATATATGTATATATAAATATATTTATATATATATATATATATATTTACATACACATATGTATGTATATATATATATATATATATAGAGAGAGAGAGAGAGAGAGAGAGAGAGCGAGAGAGAGAGAGAGAGAGAGAGAGAGAGAGAGAGAGAAAGAGAGAGAGAGAGAGAGAGAGAGAGAGAGAGAGAGAGAGAGAAAGGGAGAGAAAGGGAGAGAGACGGAGAAAGGAAACATTTAATTTGAACCAAATGGCCGAAAAGCAGAAAGTGTATAAAATATTTTCTATTTTCGTAGCAAACAAGAAAATATAAACAAGATCGTCAACTGTTCTTTTTGTAAAAAACGTACTACCCAAAAAAAAACGCTCCCGGCATTAAACGAAAATATTTCCATTTGATGTTACATAATTATGCAGAAAGCTGCCTTTGGGATCCAGGTGCCCGTTATTTCTGTGCC
>NC_134777.1:6193402-6195902 GCF_046742065.1 Oratosquilla oratoria
GCGACCCAGAATAAAGCAAAGAGAAATCAAATGGACAGTGATATATACTCTTTACTTTGGAAAGAAAAAATAATGTGGATGTGGTGGAAGGATGAAGACACATTACATAAGTTATGTGAGGTTAAAAGAAAAATTTAATTGGTCAAGTATTTGGAATACTCTGAAAAGGTGAGAATTTTCCTTTGTCCCTGTGACCCAACGAAATTGATCTCTCGACCCAACTTTGGGTCGTGACCCATAGTTTGAGAACCACTCCTTTAAACCCACTGACCCATGGGGGCAGGAAGATAGACAGCATGTCTCGTTTCGGAAATATTCGATGCCTATTTCAGAATTATATTCATAATTTTACTCTAACTAATCCTAATGGTTTGCAATAGGAGATAATTTGGTATTCTAAACTATACCTCAGTAATATGCCACACAGTCATAGACAATTTTGAAAAATTATCATTTGAGTAAATTTTTTTTATGATGTACAGCACATAAGAGTTATGAATGACAAAGAATTTAAGAACTACTACTTATTATGAATATACTTTTTTTTTGTGTTAGCCAGAAAAAATATCAAGTTATCTGGTAGCCTTGAAAGTTGTATTAATTTATTTATTTATTTTTGAAGACAGAGTTTCCAGAGTTTTACACTTGTTAAAGAATAAGGTCAAACCAATTACTTGTGGTCCCTAAGTCAAACTTTTCTTGTTTGCAAGAAGTTGCATTTAAAATTTCCATGAATAGTAAAGGAACTGCATATTCAAAATTCATTGCTTCCTTGAAAGCGGGACGTTACTTTCTTCCTGAGAAACACTGAGAAGACAGTTTGTTTAAAGTTCATCCTCTACTCGACATAAAAAAAAAGAAGAAAAAAGTTACGGCCCTGCAGGAACACGTTTGCTTTGATCAGCAAACCCTTACTGTGCAGAGAAAAATCTTCACAGTGGAATAAAATCAGATGAAAAAATCATAGGATATCAGTGACGAATGGACCTTAAAAAGTGTTCTCTTACAAATGCTCTTTAAAAGACTAAAAAAAAAAAAGAATTGTGAAACCTAACTGGACGATGGCAGTTAGGTCTTCTTTGGACCCTCTGGAAGATGGTAAGGGAGAGTGATTATGTACAAAGTATTAGAAATAGTCGTAGTTTGAATCACTTGTGTATTGTAATGGTTACTGAAATTAGTCTTTCTTGGTAGAAAATTGTCATTCACTCAGAAGCTATAACATGTTCTGGCTCCCAGCAGCCATGGTGTACTTATTGAATCAATACTTAATTGTTCCAGCAACCTTTTCAAAAGGAAGATATTACAGTTGCAATGAAAGGTCAAGGTTCCACAACGTGAACTGGTGAAAAATACAAACAAACAAATGAACTGACAAAAAAAAAAAAAAACAGAGATAGAGAGTTCAATCAAATGACCAATTGGGAAAAATTGCAGCATGTTTGTCCAGTGAGTCTTAAAGCTCCGAACTGTACTAAGAGTTACAGTAAATTAACATGAACTTTTCGTCCATAATGAAAGGAAATGCAGAAAAAATAGTAATCAAGTAAAAAGACGAATAGGAAAAAATAGTTACCAATTCACAGCTAAGGAGATCCTCTGCTTTCAAACTCAGTTTGATAAACCAAATAATTCCGACTGTCGTCCCCGGATTCGAACCAAGGCCCGCGTGAATACGATGCTGACGCTCTACCAGTGACTACACCGTCACTGGAGATTCTACTCAGTTTGATAACATACTGACCTTTAGGTCCATACTTTTAAAATCTGAAAAGATCATCAATTTCATCCCATACGTATTCAAGAGACAACCAGACTGTGTGACTATAGAAAATATATTTTTATAAAGATAATTATAAAGAAGGCAATGACGATTACGATGATAATAGTAGCAAGACACCTATTGTTCAACCCCTCACCCAACCCTACCCTCCACCTCGGAGGAAGTGGTGTTGGCAAAGATAACTTAGGCCGCTTTCACACGAGTGTTTCCGTACGCGCGTTCCGGTGCGCCGCGTTTTAACTTTCAATGGAGTTCAATGGGACCGCAAAACGCGTCGTGTGAAAGGTCCCATTGAACTCCATTGAGAGTTAAAACGCGGCGCATCCGAACGCGCGTGTGAACGCGGCCTAACGGTTAACTCGTATTATTTTAGTTCCATATTCCTAAGAAACACCTTAACCAAGACTTTATATGGAATCCATGTGTTACGTAATGGAAATTAACTTGGTACTGTAAATATGACAAGAAAACACTGGAAGATGATTTTTTTTTAATAATGAATAAATTAATAAATAAATAAAATAAAACACCACATCCCTAAGGTTGGCACAAATGTTATGTATGTATATATATATATATATATATATATATATATATATATATATATGTGTGTGTGTGTGTGTGTGTGTGTGTGTGTGTGTGTGTGTGTGTGTGTGTGTGTGTGTGTGTGTGTGTGTGTGTGTGTGTGTGTGTGTGTGTGTGTGTGTTGTGTGTGTG
>NC_134777.1:6210902-6215902 GCF_046742065.1 Oratosquilla oratoria
ATTTGGAGATTTTAATATATTTTACTATTAGTTTCGGTAGATCCTGCTCAATTCTTTCCGATTTGGTTTTACATCTTTTGTGTTGGTAATGATAATGGCTGTAATATTTATTGGTAATGTCATGTAGTATTAGTTAATCGTGTACTCATACTTTATAATTAACATACATGAGAATTGATCGTAACTTTGCCGTCATAATGCAACAATTTTGATTTTTATATCAACAAAGTTATTTAACTACTAGCAACTCGTGAACTCATTCATAAAAGATCATCGTTTATACTGAAGCCGTTATGTACCGTAATATACGTTATTCATTATAATTCTACTCATTACAAATAATTTGTATACTATACATTAGCTTTCTTTTGTAATCATAATATAAAAAAATTGGACCAAAACAATAAGTGATGAATTACTTGAGAATCCCAGATCTACGTACTAACTATCGACAAATTGCTCTTTGAGGGGCGACTACTTTGAGAGGGGCATGGAAAATAGATTTGTTCGAGAGCTCTTTCCCTTATTGGCTGTAGCTCACTGCACTGCCTACTCATGAACTTTCAGCCACGGCTGTACAATACCATCTTAGCTTCAGTGAATTCTCATGTCTACCATTGCTGCTGAGTTTTATTTTCTTTGCATCTGTAGTCGACACAACCTTTCACAAGACTATCTTCTCGCCTTCAACAGCATTCAGTCTTTACCTTCAGATGCTTTAAACTTTCTCAAGCCATCCTTTACCAGAAAATTTAATTTGGGATGAATACCTCTGTTATCACTAAAACGGCTCCTATAAAGTTAGATGTTCCGTATCACATAAGTTATATATATATATATATATATATATATACATATTTATGTATATATATATATATATATATATATATATATAGAGAGAGAGAGAGAGAGAGAGAGAGAGAAAGAGAAAGATAGATAGATAGATATATATATATATATATATATATATATATATATATATATGTATATATATATATATATATTTATATATATACATATATATATGTATATATATACATACATATGTATATATATATATATATATATACATATGTATATATATACATATGTATATATATACATATTTGTATATATATATATATATATATATCCAACGTATGTACTTGTCTTGCATAGAAAGATAATTTGCCTTAGGAGTATGCATATCATGTTTGATAGGGGGCACTTCACTCAGTGCTATTGAGTAAGGTGGAGTTAAATATTTTCTGTTTTTAATTTCCCGCTGATAATCTTCAGCCTCTTCCTCTTCACCGTAACACTCTATTTCTTTTTTCTCTTGACATTTTCATTGAAAACTGTTCTTCTAATCTATCAACCGTGTGCTTCCCATTCTCGGAACAACGCTAAATAATCTGAAACGGTTCACCTCATTTGAGCACAAATGGTTTTGCAAAGCCATCCAGCACATTCTTTTTATTACATTCAATAAATTGTGGGTTCTGAACTCTTAACCCTTTACATAATTTCTTCTGTTTAGGACTTTTTTCAGAAAGGGAATTCCAAGCATTTCTACGCTCACTTCTGACTTATAATTGGTACAATCTTCGTTGTTCTTTCAGGACCGATTCTCCGCAAGTATTCTATTTTTCCTTACTTTTCTTTTTGTTCTGCTACACTCTCAAAATTGCGTAAAAAATCATAATAGTAATGAAAATTCGACATGCGCGCCGTCTTAGAGGAGCCAAACCCCATCACCGCTACTCCTTTACAATTTTTTTTTTTTTTTTTTTTTTTTTTTTCTCTCTGACAAAGGACCACGATTTACGAAGTAGAGACCGTACATTTGCAGTTCCCGCCACCGGCGAGGCTTTTAGCGGTCACCACAGCGCTGTGTATCAACAACCAAACCCGATTTATAGCAAATCTTTTGGCACCTCGCCCGAATGGTGGTGGAACCGCCGAATGCAGCAAGTGCTTGGGACAATATGCGGGTCGCTTCATTTTATTATGCAATGTTAGTTCGAGGGAACTGGGGTGTATTTCTTCCTTCCTCTTATCCTCTTTGGAAACAATAAAATCCTCCTCTGAAACATTGTGCAGTAAAATTTGCCTCTGCAAAATTTTCTCGATATGGTATCTCTAAAATAGTGATTCGTGAGCTGAGATAGAATAATTCTTATCGTTAAAAAGTATTACATAGTAGAGGGTAATTATATTATTGCTATATTGCTATACCTGAAATTTTAGCATTTACTCTGTAATAACCAATACATGCCTAGACTTATTCATTTGCATAATTATTCTGTGCCAACCCATTATATACTTTTTCCATTGCGCTTTTTATGTCGACTATAAAGACTGTGTATGAAAATAACGGAGGAGTAACATACACTAAACAGAGGAAATAAATGACAAAGGAAAAGTTAAAAATCAATACTCTCAAAATCGACCCAAATATCATTGGATGGCGTTGATTTTCAGTTACCTAAATTGACAGTAACTACTGATGCCTATGCTGAATGACATCGTCTATATTTCAGTTGGAATAAAATCTAGAAAGGTTAAGAATATAAGAATGAAGGAGACTGCAAGATATCATAAGGCCTACACAAGGCAGTTCCATGTCCATTACCACCTGTTATCCCCATCCGTGAAGCTGTCTAACCTTTTCTTAAAGCAACCGATAGTTTCAGCGTTCAGTATATGGTTACTAAGTCTATTCCATTCATTGACCACCTTATTAGTAAACCAGTTCTTACCTTTTTCTTTCATCTAAAATTGCCCAATTTAAATCCATTACTGCGAGTTCTGCCCTGTTGTATCAATATGATGGCTTTGCATCACCCTTGTTAAAGCCTTTGACCCACTTGAACACTTCTATTAGATCACCTCTCACTCTGGGTCTTTCCAGAGAGTGTAAGTTAAGGTGCCTAAGCCTCTCCTCGTAAGGTAAATTTCTGAGCCCATGTATCATTCTGGTCATTCTCCTCTGTATTGATACCAGTGAATCTATATTCATTTTATATAACGGAGATGAAAAACGTACCGCATAATCAAGGATGGGTCTAACTAACGCCAGATAGAGTTTGATAATTACCTCTGCACTTTTAATCGTAACCGTCCTAGCAGTAAAACCTAATGCTCTGTTAGCTCTATTTCTGGCACTAATGCACTGTTTCCTAGATTGAAGGTCAGGATTCACTAGAACTCCGAAGTCTCTCTCACAATCTGTTTTCTCTAAAAAAGTGTTATATAAGCTATATCTGCTTTCGGGGTTGTGTAACCCTACGTTTAACACGCTGCACTTTGAGATATTGAATTTCATTTGCCCTTTCACCGACCATGTGAACAACTTGTTAAAATCTTCCTGCAGAATATCGGCTTCTAATTAGGTGTCCTGTTTTACTGTCGTCCGCAAACTTACTAACATCACTATTAATCCCATTGTCCAAGTTGCTTATGCACATAACGTATAATAGGGTACCCAAAACCGAGCCCTGGGGAACTCCACTAGAAACATTCCTCCATTTGAATTTTACACCGTTCATGGTAACCCGCTGTTTTCCGTCACTGATCCTAAGTTTAATCCATTCAAAGACTTTTCCTCCTATGCCATGGTTTTTTACTTTATTTAGTTGTGAATCTATTTAGTTGTGACTACGTTAACTCCATCTGTGGTGAGTGTCACTTCTCCTTCTATTCTAGCCTACTCCCAGGCTCTCTGATTCATCACTTTGGCCTTTGGGAACCATGAAGATATAACATATCACAATTAGCTTCCTCAGTACAATGTGATTCTTTCTTTCTCACTTTACCTTGACTGAATTAAATCGCCTGGTGACAACTAGAATAAATAATAAAATCGTCAAACTCACTGCTAGGGTAGCAATAAAATGAACTTTTAGATCATTGATACGCAGGTTTCTTCAAGTTTTCATAATTAACACTACTCAAAAGTTACCTAAATACCCACGTTGAGATTAGGAGCGTTTGTCCTTACCAGAAAGAAGTCCTCCCTACTTATCTGAATGAAATTGTCATACAATAGCCAGAACAAAGACTGAGAATTGATTCATAAAATCGAAGCAGTGCCTTTCATTTTGGTGATGCACTTTCTAGTTTTTATACTGACCAATATTGAATGATATCAATTAGCTGAAAGAGGAGGGAGGGCTCAGGACTAAAATTGGTCATAGTAGAAAAGAACTTGACCTTTAAGAGTTTTGATGATTTCCTTTGACTGGATGAATTACCCTGGTGGCAGACATAATAGATATACAAGTTGAGTAAAGTATTCATAGAATTAAAACTACAGGCGTTAAACTCTGTAGAGACTACGTTCTCATTAAGACTTGCACTGGAGAAACACAGACGATATTATTTAGTTGCAATTTCAGCCTCATGTCACCAGATCGAGACCCGGGTTTTACTTTTGCTAGGAAAAAGACTAGAAACTGCACAATGAGCAAGAGTGGGTGGGAGGTTCCTAATCTGAATTATATTGCCTGACGGCAACAAAAACAAAATGTTCAAGAACGACCCCAGACACATATCTACTTGACTTAGAGCACCTAAGTACCAGCAAGTTCCTTTAATCTGAATAAAATTGCCTGCTGGCAGCCAGACAAATACAATAACGCTGTCTAAAAGTCAGATGACACTTGACTCAGCTTTGCTGAAATATACAACCACACATTACTCTTAGTACATATTAAGATCCCAGTAATATCCATTGTCTCGTACCTCTGTCACTTGTACAGATAGTCCTTTTCATCGGAGGTCTCTAAAGTTAGAAAGTTTAAGAAATTCTGGACACCAACGCCAACGCCAACGCCAACGACATAAACGGTAACGCCAACACCAAACTTCAAATGCCAACGCCAACGACATAAACGGTAACGCCAACGCCAAACTTCAAGCGCCAACGCCAACACCAACGCCAACGACACAAACGGTAACGCCAACGCCAACGCCAACGCTAAACGCCAACGCCAACGCCAACGCTAAACGCCAACGCC
>NC_134777.1:6220902-6228402 GCF_046742065.1 Oratosquilla oratoria
TAGAATTTGTCTGTACTTATCCAATTTTCTTATGTAAACATTTGCTCGAATTGGACCGCGCCTTAAATCATCCCTTATTCGAAACACTATCAAAAGTATTTTACGACAAAAGAACTGTTAGAAAGGAATATATGCAAATTGTCCTTTACTGAGAATACAATAGAGGTCTACCATGAGAAACATGAGAGAAGTTCGCTAGTGACAGCGACATCAGTCTGATAATTTTTTATGACAGTCGTATGTAGGACTCGAACCCACTGCTTTCGGCAGACTGTAAGATTACCTTCACATAGCCTTAACCCACTACACCACAGAGACTGTAAAAGCCTCGTAACATGGAATCGAACTGATTCCCGAGAAGCATAACTATGTGTATCTTTTTTTTATTTGGTTCCGAGATCCAAATTGTGGCTTGTTTACCAATGAACAAACACTTTGGTTAGCGAATGACGTCATTCGAAGGCTGTAGCCTTCCTTTCAGATGATCAGAGGGCCCCTAGCTATTGTGTGACTGAAGTCAAACAAAGAGTGCGAGGTTCATCGAAATATTTCACATTCTGCATGGATGGAGAATGGTTGTGTATGGTTGATGCTCTGATGCATGAGGGGGTGGGAGATGGGGGGGGGGGGTGAGGGAGTATGTATGAGAAATAAATTGACGCAGCCCGAAGGGATTTCTCCCCGTCTTCTCCTTTTCTGCATGAGGGGACGGAGAGAGGGGGTCGCCGAATTAATGAAGCGGCCTTGCTGTGGATGTGCTGTGTCCTGTGACACTGCCTCTGACCCAGGGCAGTGGAAAGGATGCAGGGATGACCCGTCATCCAGGAGGTGCCAAGATGTGAGGGAAGGAAGAGGGTGGAGGGTAGTGGAGTATGTTGGGGATGGAATGGGTGGGAGTGGTTTCTATGCCTCTTTCTTTTTGGCTACCTTCCGTGTAAAGGGGGTTCCAGAAGTAGCGACTTACTTGCGCGTTACGAGTTTGTGCAAACTATGCGTGTCCACACGTTACAAAAAAAGTATGCACAATCGTTAGTCCATTTCTAGGTCTAGGTGGTGGTAGTCATTCCTGACGAAGAGCTTACTTTAGCGTTTTTATACTGTTTACTACTTCGTCCATACGCACGGGAATCCGTATACAAACCGGTTTGTGCAGGCAAGCCTACGGTAAAGTATGCACGTGTGGAACCCCCTTAAGGGGGGAAAAGCCTTTGGTATATGTGGTGTTAGCAGAGATGCAGATTAGCAAGCTATCTCTCTTTAAGCATTTGCTAATCCCGATGCAATCGATACGAGGGTTGCACCTAAAATAGGATTAGAAGTTTTAAGCGGAATATAACCAACCCTTTGCTGCATAAAGCTTTTTGGTGATTCTTGGTCCTGATCAGAGTTGGGATGAAGGTAATCAATTTGTATTCTTTTTTTTTCGATTTCCAGATCCCATTCGTTTTTCTTTTTCCGCCTTTCTCTCTCATTAGTTCTCCTCCATTTTATTTTCATTGGTTCTTCTTTCTCTTTCTCTCTCTCCTCCTTATCGCCTTGTATCCTTTATTCTTTTTTACCCATTCTTCGTTCTTTCTTTCTCTTAGTCGTCATATAGTCTTAACTGAGTGAAAAAATCTACGCCCTGACAGCTTCAGACCATTATTGCTCATTCTGTTAGTATCTAGTATGAAATAATTTTCAATTTTGATGTTAGCATTTTTCTAATGTCCTCAACGACTTTTGTTTGCCGTTTCTCATTAAAAAGCTATATAAATCGTTAGTTCGTCCACATTTGGAATATGCTGTTTCCGTATGGTCACCGAATCTCATTAAAGACATTGACAGACTGGAAAAAGTACAACGGGGAGCCACAAAACTGATTCCAAATATCAAAAATAAATCATACGAAAATCGACTAAAACATATGAATCTGTTTTCCCTAAAAGAGCGTAGACTCAGAGGTGACTTGATACAGGTCTTTAAGATTTTAAAGGGAATTGACAACATCAAAAGTGACTAAATTTTCACATTGAATGAGAATCAGACAAGAAACAATGGTCTTAAACTGTCCAGAAATAGATTCAGTTTGGAAGTAGGTAGAAACAACTTTGCCAACCGTGTAGTTAATGAATGGAATAAACTTCCTGCACAGGTAGTGCAATGTAGTTCAGTTCAAAGCTTTAAGAATCATTTAGATAAACACCTAAGCAAGATGCTGTAATGATTATAATTTATTTTATATTATCTTTTTTTTTTTATACAATTTGTCTGTCTGATTTTCATTTATTATTAGTTATATGTCAATTTATTATTATTTACTATTCACCTGTTTGTTTATTATTTAACTATACCTATGCATTTATTTATGTATTTTATTTGTTATTTACATAATCATAGTTTTTATTTATTATTTTATTATTATCATTATTATTATTATTTCTCTCATCCGACCTAGATATGGACCAAAAGGTCTCCTTTCGGCATGCTCCGCCTTTGTAATCCTTTGTAATTACATTCGTTGTAAGTTTGTGGCTCACCGCTACACTCTTACCAAGTTTTCAATACCTATTTAGGCCTGGGGACCATACAGAGACACTATATTCAAGTGTAGGAGGACCTGTGACATATACAATTGGAGTTCTGAAGACAGGAGATCGCGGAACCAATAATAGTACTGCATTTCTTTTCTTCGAGGCTGAAATACAATTCTTAGATAATTTAAGATAGTTATCAATGATTACAACAACAAAAAATAATTTTCCACTTTTCTCAAATAATTTGCATTTATTCTTATTACTACTTTTACTTACATGCATATATTTACACTTGGCGCTAAATTTCATGAGCGTTTTATGAGAATATTGCTCCGACTTGTCTAAATCTCTTTGAATATCCAGTTGATTCGAGGAATTATTTGTGCTATTCCACAATGTTTAGTATAGTCAGTGAATCTGGAGACAATAGGTTTAAGTCTACAGTCAATGGCATTGATATATACTACGAATAGAAGTGACTCTAAACCCTGTGGGACTCCACTCATAACATCTTTCCAAATAGAAATCTCACCCTTCATAAGAACTTCCTATTTACGATTTTCAATCAGTTTTTAATCCATTTCAGGATATTAGCTCTTATTCTATGCTAGTCGAGTTTAGTTAGTAGTCTCTCGTGCGGGACACATTTTGTTTACAAGATTCAGGTGTATGAAATCTACACTATTCTTTTTCTCGTAGTTTGAAATAACTAAGATAACTACGAAGTAAAAATTTAGAAGGTTATTTTTTTCCCAAGTGTCGCTCTGTAGTATAAATTATAATTTGTTTACAAGGTCCAGGTGTATGAAATCTACACTATTCTATATCTCGTAGTTTGAAATAACTAAGAAAACTACGAAGTAAAGATTTAGAAGGTTCATTTTTTTCCCAAGTGACGCTCTGTTGTATAAATTATAATATTTTTCCATCATTTATTTCAAGATTGAGGTCTGGTTGATTTGTGTATAAGTAACATTTGCTACTATCCTTCCTCTTGTTTCATTCTCGGTTGCCAAAAAAAAAAAAAAAAAATCTTAAATACTTTCTCAGTTTCATTTGCTATTTTCTTCAGAATGTTGGGTTGCCAACCGACGGACACTGGTGTTTTATTGATTTCAATTTTTTTTTTTTTTATAATTTCCAGTGTTTTCTCTGTTCACTTTCTATGAAGCGAGTAATCTTTCATTCCACGTACCAAATGACGCGGATGATATTCTGCTTTGAGGTCTTATGTTTGCGAACACGGAACTATGTTATTTACGATATCGTTCCTAATCCCACTTCTCATCCTCCTGTTCCTCCTCTCCCTTCTCTTCCTCCGCCTCATTTTGTTCCTGGTCCTCCTCCCCTTCCTCCCCCTTTCTCTTCTACTCTTCATCTCTCTTCTGTTTCCCTGGAGCCTTAAGTCTAGATCAAAGCCAAAGAGAATGTAACGACAGAGTGATTGACTCTCATTCCCCATAAAACAGTCCCACTCAGTTGACATTGAATGCCACAGATAAGGCGTTTCTGTAGGTGGCGGACTCAATGTCCCCTTGATACATCACTGTTGAGAGATTGAAATTCCAGTAGGAGGATCCTATACAGTACACTACGAGACACTATTTTAGAGAGAGTTTCTGGGTTATCGGGAACGGCGTGGACGGGGAAAGAGAAAGAGCAGATTTCTGACGTTTCTGTTCCGGTGCCGGGTTTCACACAGCTGAATGAAATCGTCAAGTTACAGCACCCAGAACAAATATAAAGTCCTCAATAGCAATGAAAGGTTTTAATGATCGTAAGAGGAGAGAAAACCGAGGCGGGGGGTGCGAACAAAACCGGACGAAAGGGAGGAAAGAAGAGAGAGAAGGGTGAAGAAAATAATTCCCCTAGACTGAATTAAGTATATTCAATAAACCGGGCGTCCTAGTTTGTCTAACCGGGAGTGGAGGAGCGGGGGGGGAGTTTGTTCTATCTTGTTGACACCCCGCCCCAGTTACTTACTGCGACTTTGGTGTCACCATACGTTGTCAAGTGGGAGCAAAGTGACACTCGCCACAATAGAGCTGAGTCCAACGTACGAGAGGGGCTTCATCTCCGGCCACAAAGGCGAAGGCCCGTGATAGGGAAACGCGGTGATGGCGTTGTGTCCAGTAGGATGAAATATAAAGTGAAAGAACAAAAGACAATGAGAGAAGTAAATAGGCAGAGATACAACGAATACGGGAGAAATGGGTAGAGAGATAGAGAGAGAGAGAGAGAGAGAGAGAGAGAGAGAGAGAGAGAGAGAGAGAGAGAGAGAGAGAGAGAGAGAGAGAGAGAGAGAGAGAGAGAGAGAGAGAGAGAGAGAGAGAGAGAGAGAGAGAGAGGGGTTTATATATGCATACATAACACACACACACACACACACACACACACACACACACACACACACACACACACACACACACACATATATATATATATATATATATGTGTGTGTGTGTGTGTGTGTGTGTGTGTGTGTGTGTGTGTGTGTGTGTGTGTGTGTGTGTGTGTGTGTGTACGTGTGTGTGTACGTGTGTGTGTGTGTGTGTGTGTGTGTGTGTGTGTGTGTGTGTGTGTGTGTGTGTGTGTGTGTGTGTGTGTGTGTGTGTGTGTGTGTGTGTGTGTGTGTGTGTGTGTGTGTGTGTGCGTGTGTGTGTGTTGCTACGACAAGCCCATCATTCTTGAAAGACTGAATTATTACTTATATTTGTTTACGTATAAAATGACTATACCTATATTTGCCCGCGCGCTACAGGCCTAACGCGTTTCCCCAAGAGATTAGAGGAGAGATGTTTCTCTGTTTGTTGGTCAAGCTGGCACGTGACTGTCAGGGAAAAACAAACACTCTCCAAATGTGGATATTATGGTTTTATTCCTAAACTCTATTTTGTCATTCTATATTTGACTAATGTTGATTATCATGTGTGAAATGTCATCCATTATGATCTTGTCATTCGCAGTGTTAGATAGTAAGTAATATTTCAGATGATTATTGCTTGTCTTAAATTTCTTACGGTATATGGGGGGCACCGCTGCATTGGCACCAAGCAGGCAGATTTGGCATGAAAATAGCGTTAGAAATAAGGATCTTGCAAGATCACGGCTGCCCATCCCAGTCGTATCTTGAAATATTTATTTTTGTATCATATATATCATTTTGTTTATTAACGTAGGATTTACAAGTGATATATTATTATTTGAAATACTTTGACAAAGGATTACAAAGGCGGTGCATGTCGACAGGAGACCTTTTGGTCCATAACTAGGTCGGATGCGAAAAACTATGATAATGATAAATAAATAAATAGATAAATAAAAATTATAATAATATAAATGATAATAAATAAAATAAATAAATGCATAGGTATAGTTAAATAATAAACAAATAGGTAAATAGTAAATAATAATAAATTGATAGATAACTAATAATACATGAAAATCAAGCAAATGATAATAGAAATACAGACAAATAATAACAAAAAATAAACAAATAATATGAAATAAATGGCAGTCATAACAGCATCTTGCTTAGGTGCATGTGTATTGAAACGAATCTTAAAGCTTCGAACTGAACTACATTGCACTGCCCCTACACGGTTGGCGAAGTTGTTTCCACCCACTTCCAAATTGAATCTATTTCCTGACAGTTTGAAACCACAATTGTAAAGGATATGTCTTCGGATATGTTCTGAAATCATATTATACAATGCCGTTAACCACATCTGACAAATCTGTTATTTCGTGCCATCGTGGGAGTATATATAGTCCATATCTAACCATTATATTTCATCCCAATGCCCGGGAACCAACAACAACACCTACCTTCTCTTTCTGCCATACATAATATCCATACTTACTCGCCACATGCATTTCGCGATTTAACATATTCACTTATGCGTCGCTTGATTTTGCGACTTGGTTCCTTCACTATTAGGAATCTTGTTTACAGCCAAAGAAAACATCACAAACATTTCCCCAGCTTCTTTGCAAAGGAGAACAGGCTATACTATTGCAATGATGTATCAGATTTGATACTATTATAATTGTTTGCAATGCAGATGAATGGAGACTCTTCATTGACAGCTCCTCCAAAAGCCTGAAAACTGTCCTTCTGCACAATGGAAACAAGTATCCATCTCTGCCTCTTGCTCATTCTGTGCATCTTAAGGAGGACTACAGCAGTGTAGAGTTTGTACTGGAAACTTTGAAATATAACAAGTATGGCTAGGAAGTTAATGGAAACTTCAAAATGGTGGCTTTCTTGGTGAGACTGCAATAAGGTTTTACCAACGATCCCTGTTTTCTTTGTTTTGGGGAGAACATAAGAACATGAGAATAAAGGAGACTGCAAGAGACCATAAGGCCTACACTAGGAGAGTAGAGATAGAGCAGCATATTACCAGAGAAAGCACTGGACTCCAAGGACTGGCACTACAGTAGGAGCAAATAATATTAAACATGAGCCATTTATATCCCCAAAAGATTTTGTTTCCTTCACTACACACCAAGCTGGGTCTCATGAAAAAAGATTGTTACAGATCTTGACAAAGAGTATGATGCCTTCAAGACTTCTTTCCTAAGCTTTCAGAAGTAAAGGGCCACAAGTAAGGAAAATTATGAAATGCTCAGGATTTCTACAGAAGCTCACAGAAAAGGAGAATAAAGTTTGAGAGTTTTTCATTGCTGTAGTACTGAGCTTTGTTGGCAATAACAAGACTGATAACTATATGGAACTGGGGGAAGCTTTAGTGAAAAACTATAGCGAAATGGGCTGCAGAATGTCCTTAAAGGATCATATCCTTGATCCTCGCCTCGACAACTTCAAGGAGAATATGGGAGTATATTCAGAGGAACAAGGGAGTGTTTCCACCAAGATATAATGCACTTTGAACAGAGGTATTAGAGATCCTTCAATAAAACATGATGGGAGACTACTGCACATCTGGGGGCTCATACGTGAAAGTGACTTGTATTTACG
>NC_134777.1:6233402-6235902 GCF_046742065.1 Oratosquilla oratoria
TACATATGTACATACATGCACACCGCTTCGGGTTGTATTCTCCCTTTTATTGTGACTGTAACCAAGCTATTTCATTCATGTAAGTGACATCCAGTAAATAATGAGGATGTTACATAATCAGAACTCAGTCGTCAAAGAAGATGGTGCATAGGAATGAGCTCCAGACGCCGCTGAGTTAAGAATCTCGTTAATTAAACGAGTTTGGATCACAGTTAACTCTTTACATTAATCGCATTACCAAATGAAAACGCGAGGATTATACGAAAGTTAATTAAATATATGCAGACATTGTCAAAGCAGGACGTAAGTTAAGGACATTTGTATTCCAATGGGGAGTCGAATTAAAATGAAAATAGTACGAGGGAAATTGAAACGTCGCATTCATGATATCCCAGCGTCCACGACTGATCCCAAGTTCCATTGGAAATGATCCGTGGATATGCTTGGATTTAGCTTTTTTTTTTTCTAATTATCTCAAAATAAGTTTATCTAAGTGTATATTTTATGCCTTTTTCTTTTTGGCTACCCCCCTTGTAAGGGGGAAAAAGCCTTGGTATATGTATGTATGTAAGTGTATATCCTGGACGATATACACGAGATAACATATTAAGAAGATTTTGTTTACAGGTCTTTTGTCATGTGAAAGTATATCAAATATTCGGAGTAAGAATGAAGTAATGGTCAGTGTTTTTTATTTATACGTGGAGAACCTCGGATCGATCCCAGTGAGCGTCCGTCTCGTTAAGGGATATTTCGTTTCGTACCCTAGGGCCAATTCAAACCTACTCTGTAAAGTCGGACATCAAAGTTTTGTAGACTAATGTTACACTTCAAATTCAGCACTTGATAACATTGCCCCCAGACTGCATTCACACTCATAGTCATCCAAACACTTCCCTTGAGCTTTACGCTATACGTACAGGCCCCGTGGCTAAGTTACATTGACTATAACGTCTTCTCTGGGATCAACCATTGGGCCTGGAATGGACCCTCATGACTGATTAAATCCAAATATTAGATATTAAGCTACAAAATATATACTTACATAGTTCTGATGCACCACGAGTCAGGTTCGGGTATCTGTAATAGTACTTGTGGAATTGAATATTGTCGACTCTTGAGGAACAGATGCTGTATCTTCCACATCGGGCATCCGACAGTGTCCGTGCATCTTCTCTTACTCATTTCCAAAGTCCAACCTGCTACTCAAGGCGCCTGAGAGGCCCCATGACTGCCGCCTCAGACCGCCCGACTGTCATAAAAATGATCTCATTGATGTCGCTGTCCACTAGCGAATTTTTCATATGATTACAATGGCGAGAAGCGTGAAGGGGATTCGTTCTGGTTCTTACCCCTCCCACGAGTGTGCTTGGTCGTATTGTAAAAAGAGAGTATGGCCGCAGTTAGCGACCTTCTCAATCTCGAGAACCAGTAGTGTTCTGAGTTCATCATCTTCAATCATTTCTTTTGGTCTCAGCAGTCCTTCTATACATTCATGATAACGTGAAAAGGATTGGAGAAATCTTCATCCTGAAGCTGTATGGTATGAGCAACGCTGTATCTCTAGATGAATTCAGACACATCGCGTGGAAAGGGGCATAGGTCGCAGCTGTTTGAGATTATCATTATAGACAGGAAGAATTTTCAACAAGCTCTGCTGCAAAGCAGCATTCATATTGATGGTGCATCCATATTGATGGTGCACTACCATCAATATGGAAATAACATCCACAAGAGGGAATTCTCGTGCTTTTAAGGATGAATATCCACGTTGCATCTGGCAAAGTAAACATGATTGATACGACCCAATGAACTGTAATTGAATACATATACATATATGTATATATATATATATATATATATATATATATACGTATATATACATATATGTATATATATATATATATATATGTGTGTGTGTGTGTGTGTGTGTGTGTGTGTGTGTGTGTGTGTGTGTGTGTGTGTGTGTGTGTGTGTGTGTGTGTGTGTGTGTGTGTGTGTGTGTGTGTGTTGTACCTCGCTGTACAGGAAATGTAAATATCAGTCTTGTGATAACACCGCACCAATGTTCATTGTTAACTTCGACTCAATCTTGTGAACACAGATGCTGAAAACTGGATGGTGAATTCCAAGATTACCAAAACAATGTAAAACAGAGCACCTTGTTTCGCGGTGTGTACAATTTAAGAATGAGAATTCATCAGAATGAGTCGTATATGATCGTCTTTTCTTTTACATACTTTTTTTTTTTTTTTTGCCAAAGTTTAAGAAATCAAAGCAGTACCATCAAATGTTAGATTTTAAATTAGGAATAACATCAAACATTTTCAGTATGTGTAATCGGCACCTGAGAACATGTGTTCAGTCTCTGTGTTTCTAACCTGTCTACCTCAAACGTTAACAAGCGTTGAAGCAAAGGTTCTTCTGGACGCAGTCTCGTATTTTGAAAAATAGGAAAGCTGGTTTTCAAGTCGTTTCCTTTTGTAGTTTTACCATTTTT
>NC_134777.1:6238402-6250902 GCF_046742065.1 Oratosquilla oratoria
GGTAAACATTGACTTAGACAAAGCAAAACAAAATACTAAGAACATTTGGTAAGTCCACCAGAATCAGATTCCTGTGACCAGAACAAGGGTCTCCGAAATCCCAGAACGACCCATGAAGGGCCAAGTTAAAGCCCAGAGATTAGAGAGAAAATGTAATTAAATTTCCTCCTTGGCAAAAGTCAGCTGGAAAAACGGAGATTTTTTTTTTTTTTTCCACCATTGTTACAACCTGAAGCTTAATATTCATGTAAGGATACTAAATCAAAAATTCAATGCAGGGCAACATAGAATGGTTCTTATATCGATTTACTATGTATAATATGATTATCAATATAGGATGTGATATTTGTGTGGAAACAACAATTAAACGAAAATAGCATAAACAACGGCTAGAAAAGAGCAAAGCAAGTCAGGAAACATTCAAACAAGTAAACAAGAAATCTCTCTAAAACAAATTCCTTCAAATTAATACAAAAGAAAATGACATCAGCAGAGGACGTTCAGGAGTTAATGTCTCTTTGGGAAGAGTGTTATGAGCACAGCTTACTCCTCATAGATGGGGACAAACAGCCGCTCATGATGAGACGACGTGCCTGGAAAGCTTATTAACGGGTCGTCATAAGAAACACAAACATCAGCCTGAGCTCCAGCGAGCCAGTTAGGGAGCTTTGTGCCTCAATCCTGTGAATCTCTGAGCAAGGAGGAGCTCGGGAGTTTGTGAGAATGTGTATCGACCAAGAAGCGAGCTTGTGCATGAAAGGCTTGAGCACAATCTTCTTGAGCGTGATCCTTGGCAAGGAGAATACACATAACTGAGAACCAACAAGGTAGAGAAAATCGAGTGTAGACTGGCGCAGAAAACTCTGGGTAAGCTTGGGATCCGCCGAGGCACGAAAATATGCAAATACGTGAGGTGTACAAGATGTAATTTGATTATGGTGTACAAGATGTACAAGGTGTACAAGATGTACAAGGTGTACAAGATGTACAAGATGTACAAGGATGTACAAGGATGTACAAGGTGTACAAGATGTACAAGGTGTACAAGGATGTACAAGGTGTACAAGATGTACAAGGTGTACAAGGATGTACAAGGTGTACAAGATGTACAAGGTGTACAAGATGTAATTTGATTATGTTGACATTTATGGATTAAACCAAAACTTTCTCCTATAACGTGTTAGCCACTAGAACCAAATCTCTTAATTTGATATAATTACACAAAAGAAGTGAAAACATATAAACGAAAATTAATAGCATTGATAAACAGGTTTACTTAAAAAAAGAAACAGGAAACTAGAGGCAACAGCATCAAGAGAAATAGGCGAGAAACGTGTAGACTGAAACTCATATTATGGTAATGAATTATAAGCTAGTCATGGAACATTCGACTTCATTCGGTTAAAGTTTTGTGTGTGTGTGTGTGTGTGTGTGTGTGTGTGTGTGTGTGTGTGTGTGTGTGTGTGTGTGTGTGTGTGTGTGTGTGTGTGTGTGTGTGTGTGTGTGTGTGTGTGTGTGTGTGTGTGTGTGTGTGTGTGTGTGTGTGTGTGTGTGTGTGTGTGTGTGTGTGTGTTTTCTTCTGGCCAACGGCGAATTTATTTCATTTCAGTCAGGGATAAACCCCAGGACAAAAATCAAACTTTTGAAGAAATTGAATTACTTCATAAATTTTGTTGAGCCAGCACAGGAAGATTCTAATCAAGAAGGTCGCTCCTGGACATAAAGGCAGGCAAGCAGACAGACAGATAGACAGAGGGAAGGATAGACGGAAATACAGACAATCAGATGAATGGGAAGAGAGGAAAAGAAACAGACAGGTAGACAGACAGGCAGACAGAAAAAACAGACAGGTAGACAGACAGTCTGGCAGATGTACACTTGACATTTCTTCAGACATATAGACAAACAGAGAGATAGACAGAGAGACATGTAGATATATACAAATAGACAGACAGACAGATAAACAAACAGAAAGACATGCAGGTAGGCAGACAGATAGACAGACAGACAGACACACAGGCAGACAGAAAGACAGATAGACATGTGGATATAGACAAATAGACAGATAGACAGACAGACAGACAGACAGACAGACAGACAGACAGACAGACAGACAGACATGCAGGCAGATAGACAGATAGACATGTAGATATAGACAAATAGAGAGACAGATAGACAGACATACATGCAGATAGGCAGACAGACAGACAGACATGCAGACAGACAGACAGATAAATAGACAGACAGACAGACTAATATACAGATAAACAGGCTGGCAAGAAGACAGGAATACGGGTAGGCACACAGGTAAGCAAATAGACAGGCAGGCAGACAGGCAGGCAAACAAAGAGAATGACAGACAGACAGGCGGGCAGACAGAGATAGATAAGCAGACTGACAGACAGACAGACGAGCATTTAGAGAAACAGGTGCAGAAACAGGGTTAGAAGAGACGAAAGAGGAAAAGAGAAGAAGAGGAGGTTAAAAGAGAAGAGAGAGGGAAGAAGCGAGCCATTGTCGTACAGGAAGAAATAAAGAGAAGAGAGGAGAGGAAAGGAGAGTAGAGGAGAGAGGGGAAAAGTTTAGGAGAAGTGAGGAGGGGAGAGAAAATGAGGGGAAGGGAGAGGGGAGAGAAGAGGCAAAGTGTTTCAAGCGTTCCTTGTTTAAAGACTCGTCTTTGCGTTTAGTTTCTTTAAAAATAATATTGAGTGGTCACACTGGAAATATTGCTCGACAATTCTGGGTAACGTCTGTTGAGATAATACTTGAGAATATTGTACTACTGATAATACGAAAAATGTAATTAAAGACACGTCTTTGTGTTTAGTTTCTTTAAAAATATTATTGAGTGGTCACACTGGAAATATTGCTCGACAATTGTGGGTAACGTCTGTTGAGATAATACTTGAGAATATTGTACTACTGATAATACGAAAAATGTAATAGAGTGAAATATCTCTTTTAGAAGAGTGGCATACCTTTGTGTTTAGTTTCTTTAAAAATATTATTGAGTGGTCACACTGGAAATATTGCTCGACAATTGTGGGTAACGTCTGTTGAGATAATACTTGAGAATATTGCACTACTGATAATATGAAAAATGTAATTAAAGACACGTCTTTGTGTTTAGTTTCTTTAAAAATATTATTGAGTGGTCACACTGGAAATATTCCTCAACAATTCTGGGTAACGTCTGTTGAGATAATACTTGAGAATATTGTACTACTGATAATACGAAAAATGTAATAGAGTGAAATATCTCTTTAAGAAAAGTGGCATACCTGTCCCTGTTCAAAGACTAGGATATAAAAGTACAAGGAATTTATATCAAAGAAATAAGTAATTAAATGAATGAATATATATATGAATGAATGAATAAATAATTGAAATTATAAATAAATCAATAGATAAATAAATAAACAAATAGATAAATAAAATAGATAAATAAAAAACAAATAAATAATCAAATAGATAAAATAGATAAATAGATAAATAAATAAATACATAAATGAATAAATTGATGAATAGGTACAATTGATAATAAATGATAAATGGATGAATAAAGAATGAAAAAAATAATGAATAAATAGATTATTAGACAACTGAATAACTAAACAATAATAAAAGAGATATATAAGATAAATAAATTCAACATGATGAGACCATTATTGCAGTAATACTGTTGCCACGATTAATCAATATCATTCCTCTTTCTCAAGACGTAGCTGTGTGTGCTGAAGACATGTTTATGCAAAAAGATCACATGCATGAATATGTCTTGGATATCTTGTTCGACAATCAGCAAGAACGGGATGGATGTCATACACACAGTTGCATTTTGTCAAACTAACGTCTGGGCATGTCGGATTGTAACGTTCTATGACCGTGAGCTGCCTAGTGTAGGCCTTATGGTCTCTTGCAGTCTCCTTCATTCTTATGTTCTTATGTTCTTATGAGAGCTGATATGCACACAAAGAAATAGACACAGTTCAATTGTAAACTGTAAGTTTGTATAAGAATAATCATTTAGAAGTCTTTTGGGGGAAGTTTACAAGATAGAATGTAATCTGAAGACAAATTCTTAAACTTAAAAGGTCATTATAGATACGGAAGTCTTACCTCTCTTTGCGCTATAGTCTATACAAAATGCGCTACACCATATAAACAAAGAATGAAACAAACAAAAATGGAAGAAGAGACGAGTGTGTAACGGCACACATTACCTGTTTGTCTAATTTAGCTTCAGTACATACGTTACAGTTCGTGTTACTGAATTTAGCCCAGTAACCACGGGTTTGGTAAAGGAACGCAACATCAAAATGTTGTTAGATATGTGCATAGGCAATGCATTTGGAAATAATTCAGTTTAGGAAATAGACAAGAACATTTAAATGAAATAAGAACACTAGAACTAGTAAGAAAAATAATATGTTGTTCGAAGTGCTATAACATATGCCATTGATGAAGGCTTGTGAATTTCGCAACGGATACTGCAATGAGAAAGAAGGGGGTTCACGAGATAGTGGGAAAATTGATATAAAGTATTTGAATACAATAAATGTGGTAGAGAGCAAACAGCAAGATGGATTCTAAGAATGAAAACAGTGAAAAATTATTTCTTATACTAGAAAAAATATGACAAGTAAGCAAAATATACATGAATAAGAAATTTTATTTCTATGCCAGTAATTTAAAAAATACAACAAAGAGTACATTAGTGATTAAAACTGACAAAAATGTAAAAAAAAAAGTAAAGTTGAAATTCAAACAGAATATATGAAGAAGACTACCAGTCCGAGTAGAAATTGAATAACAAACAAATAGTGGACCTGGCAACACTGTAAAAAAAGTATTAAAAAAAAGAAAAAAAAGTTGAAATTCAAACAGAACATATGAAGCACACTACCAAGTCAGTTGGTAATAAGCTTTGATGACGAGTAGAAACTGAATACAAACGATGTTAAAAATAAAAAAGAGCTCTGTGCATCACTTCATAAGAAATATGCCAAAGATCAACATACTACACAAGGAGGAGAATGACAATAAATGAATTCAGATTTGAAGAACAAATTGTTGCAACATTTAGTTAGGGAACAACATGATTTTTATCTTGTGATAAATATTAAGGGCAAAGATGGTGATGGACAGTATTACATCTTAAAATAATGCCAGCATGGAACATCCATGTAACATCTCACCAACTAGATCTGGGTATTATATGCATCAATAAAATGATATGGATAATAGCATTGTGCAGACTCCCAACCAGCTAGAGAAACGTTATCAATAAATCTATCACACTGCTTGATACGCTCGATAATCTAAACATATGACTAGATGTAAACGCCACCATATACATGATAAGTAATATCACTCACCTCACTCACTGTCCGCCGACGGTCAGGCACCACTCTCGCTGACTAAGCAACTGCCGACAAAGCACTTCCTGCAGGTGTCACCAACACACACACACGCACGAACACACTCATAAGTGCAGTCAACCTCTAACTCACAAAACACACGACAACCAAATAATAAGGAACCCTTCCCCCCTGGAAATATTATATACTGTAAACAACATATAACTAGTAATTAAGAACATGATAGTTTATTTGCGGGAAACCAAACATTCCCAGTATAAGCCGTATAAATAGGTTTGCTGGCGCCTCCTATTTTTGCTGTGTCATCACTTCCGCCCTTTAAGACCACATGCATAAGGCGAGAAGACGGAGTCGGTCCGATGATACGTACAAAGAAATAACATAGTGCATTGTGATATAGAAGCAGGAAGTGATTGACATGGTATAGAACCATTGAAGAAATTGTGAACCAATGAAGGAAAGGAAATAATAACGAGTTTGAAATCGCCATATTAACTTCAGTGTTATGTATTTACTCAACGCCAGTTGAGGATACACAGAAAATGAAGCATATATAGCATGCACGCTTTACATACATAAATGCACACCAGCAATCATACACCAGACCAGACACATAATTTCGTTGGTTTGTCATCAGACGTGCGTATGAAGGTTTGAAGGCATGAAATGGTAGACCTTATTTCCTGTTCGCTCTGGGCGCTCATCCTCTCAAGATTCCTTGCTCTCGAAATGTGCTTCGTCAGTTGAATATTGTTTGGATATCCGAATTGGCTCGTACATGTATCCTTGTACCGTGCCCACATTGGAACATGAGAGGGTATCCAAATTCTATACATCTTCACTCGATGTGAGATCCCCATAATGCTCGTGGCCATGTCCGAGAATGTAAACAACAATATCCACCTCATCAGTTACCCTAGTGGTGGAAAATGTAACTACGATATTGAAAAGTTCGTCTGCTATCAAACACTTAAGATCATGCTATTTGGATAGAATTAAGGCTACAAAATGCTAGAAACGTTTATTTTAGTGTTCTAACTTCTTCTGAGTTATATTTTCATACATGAAATAACAAAAAATAAACCCAAAACCTTCTTAGTTGACCTTTAAAATTTCCGATTAAATTGTAAGTTTCAGGAATGCTTTTTATAGAATAAAGAATACCTTATAATTATGAATAAGAGCATATTATCTTCTAAATTTCCTCAAACTGAAAAAATTTCAAAAATACAGAGAAAAAGGAAGATAAAAAAGACCTTAACTTGTGTAGATTAATATTGAACTTGTATGAGTAAACCAAAAAAACAACAATACCAGAAATGTTGCTAATTTATATGAAAGAAAATAAGATTAAGCAAGGATATCAATGAGCGTTGATGGAATAACCAATAGAAAGAACCACAAACTCAGTCGTTAATGAGTAAAAACAGCGAACGATGGATAGCGTAAGCCCTGTTTTGTAATAGTGTACCATTTCATACTGTAGATCTATAATACATAGTAATTAGTGGAAATACACTTAAACTGGTGGAAAGTTATTTAGAACAAAAGGAAATGAGCACCACAGAGAAGTACGAGAGGTTTATTATCTTTTAACAGGCACACAAAAGAACTCTCAAAAACTCATAAAACCTAATCTTTATTCTAGGCCGGGTGCGGTTGATACAAGGTTTTATTTCTCGGTGATGTAATGAACTAGATGATTAGTGAAAACTGAAATATGAAGAAAAATATAGAATATTTAAGACTAAAGAAAACCTAAACACCTTTCGCTAATAAAACAAGAAAATATACACATATAAAGTAAATCTAGTGATATAAGAAATTTAAGCGAAATAAGCAATGATAATTTATCTACAAAGAAATATTGAGCATTTTAAGATTGCAATTATCATCTAAGATGCATAAGGACTTCAAATGAAGATACAATGAAAGCGTTGATTCAGGATAATACAATCTCAAGTTTGGATTACTGTATTTATGTGTCAAAGATTGCCAAATATTATAGTAGGGATAATGCAAAATATCCAAAACAAAGATGTTAGATTTATAAAGAAAAATAAAATTAATGTGACAAAATAATATTTTGAAATAATATCCATCCATTTTTAGAGATGTTAGATTTGTAAAAAAAAAAGAAAAAAAATGTAACAAAATAATATTTTGAAATAATATCCATTCGTTTTTTGTTTTTTTCGTATAAAATTGCTTGAAAGACAAACTAAATTTGCTTCAGCCCCACAACAATATACATTCATAATTAGACATGCATCAAGAAAAAACACCGAATGCTTGACTCACGCTTCAGTGAAATGACAGTGGAAAGAATAGTTGAAAACTGTGTTAAAAAATGTTTTTACCATGCTCCCAGTTGACCTACAAGACAATTAAAAAATGAACAATATAAGAAAAGACTGAACAAAATTATTAAAGAGGATCTATGGTAAACAATTTAAAATTGTCAAAAAAATGTGAAGTAAAACATATGTTAAGATAACTACAAAGTAATGTCGTAACACATTCGTAAAATTCAACAAGAACCCACTGTGTTGGATAAGAAGAAATGAAATAGATGATATCCATATATTTCGATCACGAACTGTATTCCACTGAAGAGAATCACAATTCGTGATCGAAATATATGGATATCATCTATTTCATTACTTCTTATCCAACACAGTGGGTTCTTGTTGAATATGTTAAGATATAGAAACAAGCAAACTAGGGCTGCCTGAGAAGGATGGCTATACAAAACTGCAAGAAGTAAAACCTAAGAAAAAGAATAAAAAACAAAACAGCAGGGAGACGAGGGGAGGGGAAATAAGGTAAAGTAGAAATATGGGGTAAAAAAGAGAGGAGAAGAGAAAAGAAAAGAGGAGAGTAGAGGGAGACAGAAGAGAGGTGAAGAGAGGAGGGAAGAGACAAGGAAGGGAGAGGAGAATTTAAGAGAGAAGAATATCTGTTTTAAAATTCACAAGCCTTCATCATTGTGATATGTTATGACTGCGGACAACACATTTCTTTCTCCTTGTTCTAGTATTCTTATCTAATTTCAAAGTTCTTGTCTATTCCCTTAATTTGACTAATTCCAAATACAACGCCTATGCATATACTGTATCTAACAAAGTTTTTATGCTGCGTTTCTTTTCAATGTCTGGTTGTGAAGCTACATCCGGTAACACGAGCTCTAATGTCACCACGCCTTATACCCTATTCAACATACTCGCAAGTTCAAACCTACCTTAACATCATCATCATTAATTGGGGCATACGCCAAGGAGTATGGGTTGATTCACTTTCGCGCCAGTGCCAGTTCCTTCACGGTCTCTCCGAGGAAGTTCCTTTGCGGCCACTCTTCCTACTCCAAACAGCTCTCGAAAGGTTTGACCAACTTACCCCAGCCATGAATTATATGATCCATGTCACACAGTCGTACAGCAAGACAACAAACACAAGTGACTTGAAGGATAGAATCTTAGTCCTCCTGCATCCATAACGGCAACGCCATACACTCTGTTTGAGAGAGCCCATGATAACATGGGCAATGTCAATCCTTCGAAGTACGCCCTGATATGACCCACCATTGTTATTCACTACACTACCAAGATATGTGAAGGTTTCCAAGACCTCAATGTCCTCGACACATGCATGGACACACTGAACTGTGTCATCCAGTAAGCCCCCAAACTCCAGAACCTTGGTCTCGCCTCCCTGTGCAGTGACTCGTGGGATGCAACCGGGACCTTCAACGACTCTGCAAGAAGGACAGTATCATCATCAAAAAACACAAGGTCAGTGACCTTGGTGTTGGAAATAGATGCTCCTTAACGTCATAAATCAACAGCTCTGTTCAATATCCAGTCCATGTAGGTGTTGAAAAGTGCTGGAGCGAAGGCACATCTTTACCTCATTTCTGAATTAACAGGGAAGAAGTTAGACATGACTCCTCCATACTTTACAGCACTATCTGTCGCAGAGTATAAGCTATATATCAAGTCTATATTCCTTGCAGGAATCCTACGGAACCGCAGAAGATCCCAGAGCACTTCACGATGCATCGAGCCAAACGCCTTCTCAAGGTCAACATAAGCTGCAAGAAACCCCTGTTGAAATTCATGTTGGTGCCCCACAAGAATACACAGCGCTAGGATCTGATCAGCTGTTGACTTATCTGATGTGAAACTAGACTCTTCAGGCTTCTGAAATTCTAAGCAGTTGTGAACGAGCTCGTGTCACCAATAGATGGGTAAACACCTTACCTGGCATACTGAGCAGTGTAATGCATTAAAGTTACCCAAAATGGTAAGTGTGTCTTGTGATGGCCATTGGTCTACTATAGGTTCAAGCTTGGCACAGAATATCTCCTCAAGGTTATGTACCTCTGTGGGAGCATATAAAACATCATACTCGTACTGTAGTCTGCTAGATATGCCTACAGCTACTCCCGCGCGGTGTATCTCATCGGTTTGGTCCGACCAGAATTAGGTGTAACCCTCACTAGTGGTCTCCCCGCTGCCTGGTCTTCTCACTTACGAGAGAGTCATTATATCCAATCTAAGCTTCCTGAGCTCCGCTGATTAAAAGGGTAATAGGTCGTCCTGGAATAGAAGAGAATGTTCCAAGCGCCCACACGAAGAATCCGCCGGGGGTTCGACGTGTTTGTGCCTCATTTGCAGCACCCCGGCACCCAGAACAGTGGGGGATATGTGCTAACACATCCATCGTTCTTCTCGTGAATATCCTAGCAATTCACTCCTTTTTGTCTCTCATTTATTTTATATCCACGCACGTCCAAAGACCCAATTATTAAGGTTCTGGTTGAGGCTTTCCTTCCAGGCTCTGTTTTACATAAAATCATATGAATGAAGTAGAGTGCAAGAGACCGTAAGGCCTACATTAGGCAGTTTCATGTTCATTACCATATGTTATCCCCATCCATAAATGTATATATATATATATATATATATATATATATATATATATATATATATATATATATATATAAAACCTTCTCCTAAAACAAACAACAGTTTCAGCGCTCACTATATGGTTTCTAATTCTAATCCATTCATGAACCATTCTTTCGGTAAACCAATCCTTGCCTATTTCTTTCTTACATTTATTTATTTATTTATTTATTTTCAATTTTACCTTAACACTTTGTAGTAGAAATTTACAGAGATGGAAACTCTTAATCCCCTTACTCCATCTAATTTAGACAGCCTCTATAACAAGCGTAGGAACACGCATTGACGACATATAACTATGCAATCACTAAACTATGATATATAAATAATACATAAAAAAATTATAGGTGGGTGAATAAATAAATACAAATTAAATCAATAGTTAAGTTAATGAGTTAAGATAAACACATTCATGCTGAGATTAGAGCAACATAAATATACTCGTACATAAATGAACAAAATATGAAAAGACAAATGTATTTTCAACTATTTATGATAAGTACAGGTAAGCTGTTCCATTAAATGAAAATATTGATAGATGTAAGTTTTCGGATGGTTATCACTCCTACTTGTGAATTTATTTTTTTCGACACAGATTATGCTAAATGAAACATCGTCAGAAAATAATAACAGCAGCTTTCTTGATTTTTAGAGTAATAAATGTTGTACATCACTCACCTGAGCGGGCTCTTTTCTGTATATGTACATTTATATATATATATATATATATATACATATTTATATATATATACATATATATACACATATATATACATATATATACACATATATACATATATATATATATATATACATATATACATATATATACATATACATATATATATACATATACATATATATATACATATATATATATATATATGAGAATGTGGGTGGGGAAGGGCAAACGAAGATGTGTTAGGAATAGAGTTTATTGCCCTAACGTTGCGACCAACTTGGTCTTCTTCAGAGGACTACAGCATTACAGACGGATCACAATTCTTATATTCGTAGGGAAAACATGACGCTCATACCTTGGCGGGTTCCCTCTCACTACGAATATAAGAATTGTGATCCGTCTGTAATGCTGTAGTCCTCTGAAGAAGACCAAGTTGGTCGCAACGTTAGGGCAATAAACTCTATTCCTAACACATCTTCGTTTGCCCTTCCCCACCCACATTCTCTCTCATTTGTCTGAAATAATCTTAGATATATATATATATATATATATATATATATATATATATATATATATATATATATATACAATGTTTCCTATTGCGATTCTATAATTTAAATGTCAAAGGACGGCTGAAGATGCATTACATTTCCAAATGTAGACAAATTTTTCCACTCTCAAGTTATGGTGTGATAGACGACCATTTCTGTCATTCATACAGATCTCGACAAATTGTTTAATAAAGGTTGACACATTATTTTTGGGATAGTTTCCATTTGCAGTGGTTGTGCTCGTGAACCATAGAAAATAATTGGACGCTATGATTTTTTTTTTTTTTTTTTTTTTTTTATCCAGGCAGTTTGAGGAATAGGGCTGAAATTCATGCCTTCTTGACTCAATTTCCCATGCTCTGAACAACAACTTTCTAGCCCACACGTTTTGTACCCTCAAGAAGAGGAAAAACAAGAGGACAGCAGCAGAATTTCTCCAGTATAATGTGTACCCCGGGTTAGGTTACGTTACGGTAGGTTAGGTCAGGTCATCACCGCTAGGAAACAAGCATTTCCAGTTTTCTCGACATTTTGAAACGATAATGTTGGCGTTCGCTCCGTAGACTTGCGTATTAAATTTCTTATTATCAAAATTTATTATCACTGCTATCATTATTTTCAGACGATATCTTGTGTTAAGAGATATTCCTATATAAAATTATGTAAAAGAAAAATAATATGTAAGCGTAATTACGGTCTAAAACAATTCATCAAAAAACAATTCTTTGCAGAGGTTGTTGTACAGGATTTACTTACTTAAAGGTTAAACGCAAATTTATTCGTCATGTAAAAATAATAATAATAATGAAATATATCTAAATAAAATTATATGAAATTAGATGGGAATTTCAGGATATTGAAGCGACACGTGTCTAAAATGGTCGGTCCTGTTTAGGAAAACTAGAGCAAAATTTGAGTA
>NC_134777.1:6260902-6265902 GCF_046742065.1 Oratosquilla oratoria
ATAGTATAGTATACTATAGTATAGTATAGTATAGCATAGTATAGTTTAGTAGTATAGTATAGTATAGTATAGTATAGTATAGTTTAGTATAGTATAGTACAGTATAGTATAGTATAGCATAGTATAGTATAGTATAGTATAGTTTAGTATAGTATAGTATAGTATAGTATAGTATAGTATAGTATAGTATAGTATAGTATAGTATAGTATAGTATAGTATAGTATAGTATAGCATAGTATAGTATAGTATAACAAAGTATAACGGGGTGTAGTATGATATTGTATGTTATAGTTTAGCACAATATACTTATGGTAAAGTATACTCATTTTAACAATCTGATTAAACGACTCTTACCTTAGGATTCAATTCGAACTCTAGGCCATCTATTACGAGACTATGACGTTACTATCACGATATGATGTATGTTTAAAAGAATCGGCTTGTACTGTACAGTTTGAAGGGTCTTCTTTTAGACATCCGCTGTAGTTTAAAGATAGCAACCTAATCTCTTAATCCGTGGTCTAAGGTTTAGATCACACATTTGGAATCCTGTATGGTATAGTTTATTGTATGTGTAGCCTTAAAAACGTGTGATAGCCACAATATATCTAATAACATGATGATATCACTTAACTAGTCGTGTTCGTGAAGTTCCACGGGTCAGTTGTCCAAGATACCAAAAATAATCTTACAAAGCACATAACATTAAATAAGATCACTAGAAATATACTCCAGTGTATGAAAATATGGAAAGACTTATATTATTTCTGATGACAAAACCTGATAAACTAAGTACTAGAGCTAAGTAAAAATATATTTCGTTTTGGTTGCAATAATAAAATTTGAAGAAAAAAGATCTTCCTCACAGAAAAGAAGTATTCTATATAAAAATGTAAGAAATAACCATCAAAGAAATATATATTTCTTTAGTCCTGATATATCGCAGAATAGTTTTGAATGTCCGTATTGATATATACACTTGATAATGATATTTTTAGATCCATGAATATGAGATGAAAGTATTGAAGCATTAATAATCCAGACGTAGAATCAGTAGTTAAGCATAAAAAAATAATATCAAAATCAATGTAAATAAAAAGCTAATACAACTGTGCTTTACAGCTGTGCTTGTGGCCAAGCCATTTGAGTTTGGTTAAGAATTATTTGAGTTTATTCATCTTGATTAATATCATATTAACCCGCCAAAGACTGAAATTTTCTTTTGAAATCCTGTTGTCACTACCACCAAGTGACTTTATCCCCGTACATATGCATCTCTGGATAAAGAGGAATTAAAAACAAAACAGTTTTCATAAACCAAACGGTTAAACGTCTAACGTTCCTTTTGAAATTACGTTCTGGTAAGAGTCAAACGATTTTTCAACTTTAAAGTAATCTCTTCAAGTTGAGCGTCGGTAAACCCTGACTACTAAAGATTTTCGTTTTGTTACGACATCTTATCAATGATCTCTAACTCTTCCTTTCACCTCCTATTAGTGGTACGTTATATTTTGGAATAGTCCGTCAGTACTGAAAATATTGGTAAACGATGCATACCGGATTGAACCAGATAAAAGGCATGTTGAAGCACGTGAAATCCCTCTTTCTGATTGTAGGCTTTAGAATGTTCAAGCTTCAAGTTAGTATTAAATTTTTCTGTGCTTATTGTTTGCTTTGAGACATACAGTTTACCTCTTAGCCCATTTCAAAACTCTACCTGAAAATCATTATGGTGTCTTGGTATTATATCAAATGCAATGTCATTTCTTTTTGTCTGGCGCAATCAAAGCTGTCTGACTGTTCATATGGAGACTCAAATACATAACAAAAATGTACAGATTGGAAAAAGTACAACGCTAAGCCACAAAACTGATTCTAAATATTAGAAACAAATCAAACGAAAATCGACTCAAACTTATGAATCTATTTCCCCCCAAAAAGCGTAGACTCAGTGGTAATTTGATACAGATCTTTAACATTCTAAAATGAATTGACATCAAAAGTGACAAATTTTTTACAATGCATGCGAATCAGTCAAGAAATAGTAGTCCCAAACTGTCAGGAAGTAGATTTAATTTGGAAGTAGGTAGAAACAACTTCGCCAACCGTGTAGTAAATGAATGGAATAAACTTCCCGTAGTCAGTGCAATGTAGTGCAATTCGAAGTTTTAAGATTCATTTAGATGAGCACCTAAGAAATATGCTGTAACGCCTGCCATTTTTTTTATTTAGCTATTATTATCTATCTGTTTATTTTTTTATTTATGTATTATTCATTATAGTGTATTATTTTTGTTATTATTTATCGTTATTTATTTATTTATTTTGTTCATTTACCTACTTTATTTATTAGTTTATATCTCCTATCCCAATTGATGTTTGTGATTGAAACTATCATGTAATCTAAGGACATTAATCCTGCTTATAGCAGGTCTTAATAAAGTGTATATTCTTTAGTAGTAGCGTATGATTTCTCTTGGAGTAAGAGTGAATTTAGGCTTGCGTGTATCATAGACGTCCCTCTAAATATTTTTTTTATCCCTTGCTATATTTCAATGTATGTTTACCATTTACCCCTACGTACACTTGTTTTCCCTATACTCAGATACGACTACTTTGGAAAAAATGATTGAGACTGAACTGCACCAATACGCCCTGGGATAGAGTGCATGTTATGTGCGAGCTTACGGGAATCATTATTAACGGGGACATACCTCGAGCGCTGCCCTCATTCACGCCACCATTTTCCACAGTTTTCCCGTGCAAGGCCCTAGGCAGTAATCCTTTTCATTTCATTTTTTCCACAGTTTGCGACCTGTTCCATCTGTATGAGATCGCGCCTTTGCTTAGCCATCAAGTGACGGCTCAGGTGCGTGAGGCAACGGGAGAACCTGCCGAGGGTCACCTAAAGTTGTGACAGTACGGAGGAAAGGGAGGTTAGAGGCGGTGTCATCCAAGGATAACGAAGTTGGTCAGTGGTAGGAGTCACCTAGGTGGGGAGGGGAGATTTAACTGAGATACAGTGTAAGTGATGCAGTTACTGCAGAGTCGTCAGTCCCCTCCTGTGTTGTCGAAGGTCCTCTGTAAGAGAGCTGTCGTCGGGTATTATGTGAGATAATAATGTAGGGTCGCTTCTTTTCGCAGGTCACATTGAGGGGATCGGGGGTTACAGGTTCCCTCTTCTGTTTCACCGAGTAAATAATGTTTATAAACATGTACCAAAGGCTTCCCCCCCTTACAAGGAAGATAGCAAAAAAAAAAAAAAAAAAAAAAAAAAAATCAACTCCCACTCATTCCATCCCCACATACTCCACTCCCATTCACTCTCCTCCCTTCCTCTTATCTTGGCGGTTCCTCCTGGATGACAGGTCATCCCTGCATCTCGCCCACTGCCCTGGGTCAGACGCAGTGTCGCAAGATAGCACATCCATACCAAGGCCGCTTCATTAAATCGGCGACCCCCTCTCCATCACCCATCCCCCATCCACTCCCCATTATGCATCACAGCATCACCCATACAGAACCATTCTCCATTCACCCCTATATGCTGCCTTCTCCCTTCATTCCTCAACAGACATTCTTCTCTTCCCCAATGCCCCGTTTACCACATCTATCCATCTCATCCTTGGTTGCCCTATCATGTTCACTCCTTCTACCTCTGCCTACCACACCTCTTTTACTAATCTTTTTTCACTCATTCTTCCCATGTGTCTAAACCACCCCTACACTCTTTCATCAACCTTATCTACCAATTCCTTTTCCACCCCCTATCTCCTCCTCACCTCCTCGTCTCTCACTCTATCCAGCCTAGTAACCCCTATCATACTTCTCAGGTTCCTCATCTCAAACACATTCAAATTCTTTCTCTCTTCCTCTTTTATGTTTCATGTTTCTGCCCCATACAGTGCTGTCGTCGCAATCATTCCTTTATATAATCTCCAGTTATTATCCATTCCCAAATGTCTATTTCTCATTACATTTTTTAATCCCCAAAGACATTCACTTGCTTCTCTCATTCGCACCCAAATATCTAAAATTATCCACTTTCTCCAGTCTCTCTCCCTTAATACTCACTTCCAGTGCCACTTTCTCCCCTTACTTTTACCTACATTTATCAGTAAACGACAACTGGCTTATCTTCCACTTTTCATAATTTTCTTTAACCATGTCCAATCACCGACCCATTACCCTTGTGTTTACCTCTCATGCCACCCATGTATGTATAAATTGAACAACCAAAGGGACATAGCACATCCCTGGCGAAGTCCCACTTTCTCCATTTCTGACTCTAACACAAGCTCTACTACTAATCCCTCTATGCACTCATTTAAATCTATCCAAGAAGCCTCCCTTTCTTCTACACCCTTCTCACTACCATGCCTATATGCACTTACAAAAACCCACATCTCCCTTCCCAGTTTCACTTTCATCCACATTAACTCTGAAAAAAAAATCCTTCACTCCACCACACGCTTACCTACCTCTTCACTTACTAGTACAGCCACCACTTCTCTCCCTCATCCTCTCTTCACTCCTAAGGCCCTTCCAATTACGCTCCCAAACTCAAACTCGCCCCTCCCTTTCAACTTTGTTTCACTCAATGCCAACACATCCATATTTCATCTCACAAACATATTGCCTATCTGTTCCCTTTTACTCTCGTCTGTGCCACATCCACGCACATTAAAAGACCCAAACCTCAGGGTTCTCGTTGGAAATCTCAACCCAGACTCTTATATTTTTTATTTATCTGTTTATTTATTTATTTGTTTGTTTATTTATTTATTTATTTATTTATTTATGTATTTATCTTTAAGGAATAAATTATCCCCTTTGGGGCTACAGGGAGAAGGATGCCTAGTCCTCTCCCTGCCCCGTTTTCGTCGCCTTTTACGATTCAAATGGGAACACTTAGTGGCAGTATTCTTTTCCCCCTCCACAGGGCTCGGTGAAATGAGAAAAGGAATATTCAGAGAAGTGGTACAGGACAATAACAAGA
>NC_134777.1:6270902-6278402 GCF_046742065.1 Oratosquilla oratoria
GTATCTGCACTGAAGATGTAGTTATACGAAAGCGCTCTGCGTCGTTAGTTTACTTTTTCTAGTGGTTACTTACGCATATATATATACATATATATATATATGTATATATATATATATATATATATATATATATATATAACTACAAAGTAATGTCGTAACACATTAGTAAATTTCAACAAAAACCCACTGTGTTGGATAAGAAGAAATGAAATAAATAGATTCCATATATTTCGATCACGGACTGTTTATAAGACATGCCTTTTGCTCCTCTATTCTGTATTCCACTGAAGAGGATCACAGTCCGTGATCGAAATATATTGAATCTATTTATTTCATTTCTTCTTATCCAACACAGTGGGTTTTTGTTGAAATATATATATATATATATATATATATATATATATATATATATATATATATACATATATATATACATTCGTGACATTTGGCAGGAGATTCTCTGTCATGCATATTCTGTTGAAAACAACAGCAAATTAATAAGAAATTTATTTCTCTGATAAGCTTTCTAGCTTTCGAAAAGTAGATTTCTGTGGAAAACAGAAGAGAAGAAGTAAACTTCCAATAGACATTGAGAAATCATATTGTAACATTAAAATTACACATAATGTTGAAAATAAGATAAAAAACAAAACACATTAAAAAAACAAGACGTTGCGTAGATCGATCTGTATCTTCAATTGGAGTGTTAACATATAAACGAGTCATCTGTATAAATAGAGATCATTCGTTTACATGTCTACAATTCAACTGAAGATGTAGAACGATCTGCAAAATTTTTTTTTTTTTTTTTTTTTTTTTTTTTGTATTGCGTGTTTAATTTTGTCAATAAAAGTTCCCAATGTCTATTGGGAATTCACTTCTTCCTTTCTCTTTTTCACAAAAATCTACTTTCCGAAAACTAGAAAGTCTACGAAAGAAATTAATTTCTAATTCACTAGCTGTAGTTTTAGACAGAATATATGTATATATACGAGAAATTCGCTAGTGGACAGCGACATTAATCAGATAATTTTATGACCGTCGCGCAACGATTCGAACCTGCGCTGTACATGACGACAAGAGGCCCCCATGACTGCCGCCTTACTCCGCTCGACCACTGATGCTTAAAATCGTACGAACTCAGAACACTTACTGGTTCTCCAGATTGAGACGGTCACTACCTGCAATCGTACGAACTCAGTAAGTGTTCTGAGTTCGTACGATTTTAAGCATCAGTGGTCGAGCGGAGTAAGGCGGCAGTCATGGGGGCCTCTTGTCGTCATGTACAGCGCAGGTTCGCATCCTTGCGCGACGGTCATAAAATTATCTGATTAATGTCGCTGTCCACTAGCGAATTTCTCGTATAGTTACAATGGCGAGAAACGTGAAAAGGATTCGATCTGGTCCTTACCCCTCCCACGAGCGTGCTTGGTCGTATGGTAAAAATGAGAATAGGGTTGCAGGTAGTGACCTTCTCAATCTCGAGAACCAGTAAGTGTTCTGAGTTCGTACGATTTTAAGCATCAGTGGTCGAGCGGAGTAAGGCGGCAGTCATGGGGGCCTCTTGTCGTCATGTACAGCGCAGGTTCGAATCCTTGCGCGACGGTCATAAAATTATCTGATATGTATATATATATATATATATATATATATGTATATGTATATATATATATATATATATATGTATATATATACAAATATATATATACATATATATATGTATATATATATATATATATATATATATATATCGTAGTTGGTTAGTTACTACGCCACTTGTCATGTGATCGCTGAGTTCGAGTTCTCGGCAGTACCACATTTCAATTTCTTCATGTGACCCTATTGGGTCTCCCGATGTTCATGGCTTAGAATTAAAGTGAATTGTGGTTGTTGATATATATATATATATATATATATTATATATATATATATACATATATATATATACATTATACATATATATAGATACATATATATATGTATACCTTTATATATATATATATATATATATATATATATATATATATCTTTATATATATACATATATGTATATATATATACATAAACATATACATATACATATACATATACATGCACATATACATATACATATACATATACATATACATATACATATACATATACATATACATATACATATGTATATATATATATATAAATATATATATATATGTACATACATATATATATATATATATATATATATATATATATATATATATATATTTATATAGAGTGGACCAGAGTTAAAAGTAGATGAAATGTATACATCACACCTGTAAATGTGTTGATTCAGACATAAACACTTACTCCGGCTGACGCCATACGATTTTATTCAGCCAATGGAAACGCCTTTGATCAGTGAAAAGATTAAGTCTATACCAATTAACCCTTTTACTACTATATATGACTTAAACATTTGTTTCGTCTACCAACAGGAGACTTTATTCAACCATGAGAAAAACCATTTGCCTAGGCCAGTGGTTCCCAACCTCTTCTGGGTTGAGGCACCCTTGCCAAGCCTTTCAGAAGTCCCCGGCACCCTTATTAGAAAATCTAAATTCTAGTTTGTCAGTATTTTGTTGATTCAACATCAGTGTAACAAAACTTTGTCCCTGGATAATATGAAAATACTCATCTTTACACTGATGCTGCTTTAATGAACAAAAATGGATGACAGAGAGAGTCGGTAATACGAAAATTATTTTTGCCCTCAATTTTGGCGGCACACCTCAGCAGTTGATCTCACGGCACTCTTTGGTGCCGCGGCACACCGGTTGAGAACCATTCCCCCTAGGGAATCCTTGTGCTCCCTTGTGGCTCCTTTTATACAGGAGCGACAAAAGGACAAAAAACGTCTGAGAGAGCATCCAATCCACCCTCGATTAGGGAAGAGTGATCAAGAACGAGTTGAAAAATCATATACTCGTAGATAGTTATAGACATACATACATTCATAGATACATACTTACATACTTACATATATACATACATACATACATGCATATATATATACATACATATACACATACAAAACATACATACATACAGACAGACAGACTGACAGACAGACAGACATACAGACATGCATACGCATACATACATACATATACATACATACATACATACATACATACATACATACATACATACATACATACATACATAAATACGTACATACATACATACATACATACATGCATACATACATACATACATACATACATACATACATACATACATACATACACACGTACGTACGTACAGATTAAATGATTCTGTAGAGAGCCACAAAGTAAAATGTAAGACATAAACCGTACCCAGAGGTATTGTCTTTTGACTCCATCGGCGTAGCACGAGGCGATTCTGTTGTATTGTATGAAGACTCCTTCCTTTCTTCCCTCCCGCCCCATTCTCAAAGGACGATATTCATCTCGATGAACCTTTCCACCACGACTGCTTCCCTCTGGTATTGCGCCTTCGTCTGCCTTATGCAACTCTGCGTCCGCGAGGTCAGCGAGGTGCCAGAGTAGTCTTTTCTCCTGAGAGCGAAGAGTATCTTCCCAAGTTCTAAAAGACGCGTGATTTCAGGCGAGTCTACTAAGAGGTCGTAGTGTTCTTGGAATCAAAATTCTGCTGCATCTGAAACCCAACTTTGGTCCTAGAGGAGGTAATGTAGCAAGGTCATGCCTTCAAGAATTCGTTTTCTGTAGAATTAGCGCACCATAAGTAATTATCTTAATTAATATTGTCACCCCGCTAAAAATTTGTACTATGGAAATATAACTTTATTAATACTTTTGTCTCTCATATCTATATGTAAATATCTATACATTTTAGTATTATTATTCCATAATGTCTAAAATGTAATACGTAAACCAAATTATTCGCGGTGCTCCTAAATATGAATTATATCACGAAGAAACGTAGAAACTGAGCAATTGCACATCGGGCTTGGTGACCCCCTTATGGGTCGATGGACTTGGGGAAAAAAATATTAACAATGCGGATTATGTCATTCTTTCACAAAGAATTTTGTTTCGCCGACAAGACATCGGCTTTGCTCGCCTATACCACGCATTTTATTTCCAATAAACAAGCCCCGAAGTTTTGGAATTTACTTACGACACTACAGTAATGTTCTTCATCTTACAGATGATTACAATGACATCAATGACAACACGAGAGCTATTGATCTAGTGTGAGGCTGGATGCAGAAATAAATGATAACAAAATTACATACGATGATGTAAAACGGAATAACTAAAATAGAAATATATTAATAAGTGAAAAAGTCTACAAATGAATAAGACAAACACACAGAGTAACGAACTAACGGATATCACAGAATACTGTTTAAGTGTTAGTTCAAATGAAATGTAAAACTTACTAATACGAAGTTCCTTTTATTTATCTATTTTTATTTATTTATTTATTTCTATTCATTTATCTATTTTTGTTTGTTTTATTTTATTTCTTTATTTTATCTTGCTTTATTTCATCTTATTTCTATTTCTCATTTATTATTTTTTTTGTACAGTTTTACATTACACAGCGTGATGGATCGTAGCTCTATGGCATACTTTTAAGACACATCGTTCATAGTAGTTGTGACTCGATTTTTTTCCAGTTTTAATGGCAAAAATAGCTGTGTAAAACAGCTTTCTAATGATATTTATTATTTAAACATGTCTTAAGACATATGTACATTGTAAAACAAAGATAATCTCAATTGGGTTGTACAAAACTATGATAGACTCAATTTCTAAGTTACAGAATGTGTACGGTAGTTTATTTATTGCACAGACATAGATGATTTGAGCAATTTATAGATATAAGTTGATCACAATGACGTATAATAACATTTACATCCACTTTATATACATCAAATTTATTCTGTTGGGTTATTCGATTTTATGATTATGATTCTAACTCTCGATCCTGTGAACTTAAAATCGGTGTGTAGATAATTTTTTCTTTAACTGATTGGTGAATACTATAAATCCTACAACTACATCGTAGATGAACGACCTTTTCATATGTGTCTAACTATATCAAGGCAAATGTTTCTCTTCCTGCCTACATTCACCTCATGTTGAAAGGAGAGTTGAAGTGAGAACATTTCGCTCGGTAATCTTTAGAAAGACAAGAATTGTCGAGTTGTTTGGCTTCCGCTGGCGCTTGAATAATTCTAGAGCCTCGGATAAAAATTTGAGTCTTGATTAGATTCTAAGAAAGATGTGAAAGAAAAGGAGATTTCTCTGGAGTGACACTCCGAATTAAGTGACCTTCTTGGAATTAAGCCCTGGAGTGCTTCATCTCAAAACGTTTTTTGGACAAGAACGGAAAAGGATACAATATGGATAGATGAGGCACATTAACTCATGTCCCAATAATGATACGTTTCCATAAACAATATAGAATATAATAAAACATTTGGACTAATGATGTCACGTCATCATTTCTTGTGACGGAACCTCAGGTGGTGGTACATCTATCTTTATTATTCTCATGTACATTTCAACAGTAGAGACCTTGTAACGTGTATGGGATGTGACGGTATACTCATATAGAGGGAAGCAGTGCTCAATATATATATATATGTATATATATGTATATTTATATATATATATATATATATATGTACATATATATATATATATATACACATATATATATACATATATATGTATATATATATAAATATACATATAGATATACACACATGTATATACATATATTATGTATATATATATATATATATATATATATATATATATATGTATATATATATATATATATATATATAATACATATATGTAGAGAGAAAAAGAGAGGGAGAGAAATAAACAGACAGACACAGAGACAGACATGCGGGGTAATATTTTATGGTTATATATATGTAAGTAACACCCAACTTATGAATTTCATTAATAGATTTTGTTTTCGTGGAGGCCAGAAGAGGTTATTCGACCTAGGGTGACAGTCTCTGAAACTTTGAAAGGATGCAAATTGAATATCATTTGATGCTGACGCCATCTGTTTAACACTGATCACCCGTTGCTGATCAGAAAAAGAATAAATGAATAAACAGAAAATATTTCTCGTTGTCTCGGAGTGGTTTGAGGCAGCCTAGAGTCCTCAGGCAGGGGTGACTCACTGAAATGAAAACATTTGCTAATGACACTCATAAAGTTTATATAAGGAGTGCTTCTGTCCTCAAAGAGATAAAGTATGTATTGTCAGTATCCCCGATGGTTCAATGGACCCTTCTTGGCACTTACCAGAGAAGGTTAAATGCGGCTGACCTATCCAGTGAAAGACTGAGATTAAATTATCATATTACAGGATGACATCCCTAAGGACAAATATTATCTAGCACAGGTAGAAAAGTGACAGAGAAAGATAGGATTTACATGCTTGTGTGTGTGTGTGTGTGTGTGTGTGTGTGTGTGTGTGTGTGTGTGTGTGTGTGTGTGTGTGTGTGTGTGTGTGTGTGTGTGTGTGTGTGTGTGTGTGTGTGTGTGTGTGTGTGTGTGTGTGTGTGTGTGTGTGTGTGTGTGTGTGTGTGTGTGTGTGTGTGTGTGTGTGTGTACGCGTGTTCGCGGGTGTACGCATGTACATGAATGTACGAGCCTGCGTGTGTGCGGTGTGATTTTGTGTGTGAATGTGTGTGCGCGAGTGCGTGTGTATGCTAAAACAGGATCAACAAATCTCTGCAGACATGCAGGAGACCGACACGAAGGCTGAGAGCCCGCCCATTTTAGATAAGAATAACAGAGAACGGCTGGCGAGTAGGCAAGAACCGTCGAGAAAAAAAAATATATATGGACAGTAAGACACAGAGAAGACGGCGAGAGACAGAGAGCCCAGGAGGAAGGGAAGGAAACAGGGACCTTAGATTCTCTAGTCTATGGGACTACATTGCAAGGTTGTTAAACCAAAGAGACAAGCAACTACAAGTGAGAGATACAGAGTAACTTTGAATTGCTAATTGTGGAGCGAGGGAGCCTGAAGTTGGCGAAACGAGATGGCTGCTGATTATTTGCATGGGGGGACTGCGCCCTGTTCTCCCAGCTCTGCCAAAATCGTTTCCGATTATGCCGATACAGAGAAGGAGGAAGAATGGGAAAGAATGATCATACGAAGTTATGTCATATAGATGATATCGACAATAATGGCAATATTAAAGTTTACGATAGTAATGATAATAACGGTAGCGATAATGATCATGTTGATAGCAACAATAACGATAAAAGTAATTCTATTACCAGTCATGTCAGTAGTAATGTTGATAATGATAAAAACAATGATAACAGAAATTTCAATAGCTTTAGTATGATGATTATTAAGAGTAATTATCATGATGATAATGACTGATGACGGAAAAAAACATAGTTTGATATAGAAAAAGAAAAATACGAGGTAGGTGATGTGGAGGAGGAAGGTAAGAAGGGTAGAAAGAAAAATACGAGGTAG
>NC_134777.1:6283402-6288402 GCF_046742065.1 Oratosquilla oratoria
TATATAAACGACTTAGATGATGAGATAAATAGTGATGTTAGTAAGTTTCCGGACGACACTAAGATAGGACGCCTAATTATGTCAGGAGACGACGCAGAGATTCTGCAGGATGATCTTAACAAATTGTTCACATGGTTGGTGAAATGGTAAATGAACTTTAATATCTCTAGGTGTAGCGTGTTAAACGTAGGGCTACACAACCCCGAAAATAGATACAACTTAGATGACACGCTTTTAGAGAAAACTGAGTGCGAGAGAAATTTGGGAGTTCTAGTGAGTCCGGACCTTAAAGCCAGGAAACAGTGCATTAGCGCCAGGAATAAAGCTAACAGAGCATTAGGTTTCATTGCTAGGACGGTAACGAATAGAAGTGCAGAGGTAATTATCAAACTCTATCTAGCGATAGTTAGACCCATCCTTGACTATGCAGTACATTTTTGGTCTCCGTCCTATAGAATGGATATAAATTCACTAGAATCAGTACAGAGAAGAATAACCAAAATGATACATGGACTCAGAAATTTCACTTACGAAGAGAGGCTTAGGCACCTTTAAATTACACTCTCTGGAAAGACCCAGAGTGCGGGGTGATCTAATAGAGGTGTTCAAGTGGATCAAAGGATGATGAAAACAAGGTCATCATATTAAAACAACAGGGTAGGACTCGCAGTAATGGATTTAAACTGGACAAATTTCGATTTAAGAAGAAATTGGCAAAAATTTGTTTACTAATAGGGTGGTCGACGAATGGAATAGAATTAGTAACCATGTAGTAAGCGCTGAAACTATCAGTTGTTTTAAGAAACGACAAGACAACTTTATGGATGAGGATGACAGGTGGTGATGGATACGGAGCTGCCTAGTGTAGGCCTTATGGTCTCTTGCAGTCTCCTTAATTCTTATGATCTTATGTTATGTTCTTATATTCACTATAGTAATTGCAACGGTTGCCATAACTGTGATCATTGTAATAAATATGATTAAAGTAATGATTGTAATAATTGCAATACTTGTGATAGCTGCAGGAATTGTAATAGCTTTAATGACTGTAATGAGTATAACAGTTAAAATGCACAAAGCAATTGCAATAATTGCAGCCACTAGCAACTGCAATATTTGCAATAATTTTCATAATCTTATTCATTGTCATTATTGATATATTTATAAAAAAAATTATGTAATGATTGTAATAGATGTCGAACTGGTACTCATTGAAAGAATTAAAATAATTCTAGTAACTAAAGTGATTGAATACAGGTAACTAAAACGTTCGAAATAACTGCAATAATTATAATGACAACATGAAGGACTTTAGAGAACGCCATTATAATCCTGCACCTGTACACCAGTGTCCCCAAACTCATCGATAAATAATCCTCTTTCGAGATCTCCACCCCCCACCAGGGACGACATAATCAAATTAATGCCACTGTCTTCCAAACAAATTGGTTTTCCAATGGCTCTGTCCAAGTTAAACTCCAACCAATTGCATTTAACCTGATCTTCTGGCCAATAAAATTCCTTGAATAGTCTCCCCTTTTTGAGTTGTTATCTTCCTATTCTTAGTGTGCAGCTTCTCCTAAAGCAACATCCTCCTTCTCGTTCTCCTCCTCCTCCCCCTCCCTTTACTCCTTCTCCTCCTCCTCCTACACTTCCTCTTTCTCCTCCTCTTTCTCCTTCTCCTTCTCCATGACTATTCTTCTCCTATCACCTCAATCGCACCGTCTGCTCAATCTCCTCTTATCTCCTGATGATTTCTCTCCATTCTCTTATGATATTTCCCTTTATCCTTTCTCCAATAACCACCTCTTCCATCCTTCTTTCATCAATAGCGCCGCCATTGTAGACCCGGGTTCCTGAGAGTCTATATTCTTTCAAAGGAAGTCTCTTGCACCGAGTTCCCCTCACAGATCCAAGTTTTGGTATTCAGTGTATGTGTTCTGGTTGTATTCGTGATTTACATATACAAACACAGATATAGATATCAACATATTTACATAAACACACGCGCGCACACACACATACACATACTCACACACACACACACACACACACACACACACACACACACACACACACACACACACACACACACACACACACACACACACACACACACACACACACACACACACACACACACACACGCACGCACGCACACACGCATACACACACACACACACACACACACACACACACACACACACACACACACACACACACACACACACACACACACACACACACACACACACACACACACACACACGACTCGGTGGCGCGGTTGGTAGAGTACTAGACTGCCAGTACGGTGGTGCCGGTGGTACCTGGTTCGAATCCTGCCCAGGGCTGAAATTATTCAGTATCGCTGCGTTTCGGGTCGTTACTTCGACTCTCGTGGGCGAGGAGATGGGTGTGTGTGTGTGCGTGTAAGGTCATACCATTACCCATAGATAGGTCATAGGAGCTCAGGGCTCTCTTCCGGGAGGGAAATAGCTGTCGATCACGAGTCCAACACGTGATCCAAAGTGTATCCGTGCGTAGGGTTCCCGGGGCCCAGCTGGACACATCAAACAGTATGTCTTATTTTCTTCACTTTATTTCCTTGAATTTAACAGTCTTATTACACCTTAACATCACCACTAACAGTATTGAAGTACATCACCGACCCGCTCTTTCGGCTGTGCGTCTCGGTTTTGTTCAGAAATACGCTGACGCATACAATAGGTCGGATGCCGACGATGGTGCTTACATGATTATTAACGGGAGCCTATAGTTTCTTACAACCTAATTCTTATGTTTACGTATAGGTACATCTCTAAACTTATTATATATGTGTATCCAAAGGGGAGAAGCTCGTTGTTATGTTGTTTTTCGTAATTGCCATGCCTGGCGGTGGACTGCACTTATAAGTGTGCGTTCGTGTGTGTGTGTGTGTGTGCTGTCCGTTGTCGCGAAGCTAAAGGATTGATGTGTCAGGGACTTGTGCATCCCACTGGGCCTCGTGATGCTGAGTTGGCGTTTGATGCTTGTGGTGGACAGTGAGTGAGGAAGTGGGTCATATGACTGGGGTTATATTACTCGTCTTTTATAAGTGGTGAAATATATATATATATATATATATATATATATATATATACATATATATATGTATGTATGTATATATATATATGTACACACACAAACACACACACACACACACACAAATACACACACACACACACACACACACACACACACGCACACACACACACACACACACACACACGTATATGTATATGTATGTGTATATATATATATATATGTATATGTATATACATACATATACCTAGGCTTTTTCCCCCTTACAAGGGAGGTAGCCAAAAAGGAAAATGCATAAAATCATTCACACCCATTCCATCCCTGAATACACTCCACACCCCTCCACCCTCCCTCTTATCTTAGCACCTCCTGGATGAGTGTCATCCCTGCACCTTGTCCACTGCCCTGGGTCAGAAGCAGTGTCGCCAGACCCAGCACATCCACAGCAAGGCCGCTTCATTAAATCGGCGACCCCCCCTCTCCGTCCCCCCATGCATAAAAGGAGAAGACGGGAAGAAATCCCTTCGGGCTGCGTCAAATTTTGCTCACACATACTACCTCTCCCCCCATCCCCCCGCCCATTCCAACTCATGCTTCACATCTTCCATATAAATATATATATATATATATATATATATATATCTTTTTTAACGTAAAGTCCTCTTTTTATTCCGATCTCATGTTTCAATCTGTCCGTCATCCATTTGGGAGTATTACTATTTTTCCGTATTGACTTCAGGGGGATAAATGTATTTTGTGCATTAATAATTAAATCAGTTAGATTGCTATACATTTCATCCAAATCGCTGACCTGTCTGTTGAGCCCTCGCCCCCAAGTGACCTGACCCAAGGTATGCATATTACCCTCCGTGACCAGACCCCTGGTCATTACAATTATCAAATTCTTACAATTATCAAGATTATTTCCATTGTTACAACTATTTGAATTATTAAAATAACTATAACTAATGCAATGTAACTGTCACAAAAATTACAGTTTAGTTGTTCAATCATTACAATTATAATAATTCTTATAATTATTAGAATTATTCTTGTCTGAGTCGAACAGTGAAAGGGAAGATATGAACGTAAATCTTTGGTAGATACGATACTAATAAATCAAAAATCCAATTAATGATGTTAAAGCAATATCGTTACTGTCGTTCAACACAGACCAATGACAGTTTAGGTGCCCGTTTGGGAACGATATATCTTTGAAAACCTGAAGAATTCAGAGGCATATAACTTAGAAAATTAGAGAACATTGCATAGAATCTGTAAAACAGCATGGAAACATATTTAAAAATACAATAAAGCAAACATGAGAAGTAGAAGAGACATAAAAAAATTATGTCTTTGAAAACCTTAACAACATAGAGGCATGTAACTCAGAAAATTGAAGTAAATTGCATAGAATCTGTAAAATTGGACGGAAACTTATTTAAGAGCACAATACAGCAAACATTGGAAGCAGAGGAGAGGTAAAAAGAAAACGGTTATCACATGGTGCAATGAAGAGGTTATGAATGCAATGAGCTAGAAAAATAAAGTCTTTAGAACTTGGATGAAAACTGAAAGACCACAGGATAGGCGGCACTATACAACTGAAATATATGAAGCTGAAACCAGTAAAAGATCAGCCAAAGAAAACAGTCAGGTAGATGTAGAGATGATTTTGAAAGAGGTTCTGTACAAAGAAAAACTTTTTAGAATTATACATTGAACAAAGATTATAATCTATTCATAGATACGATATAAACCATGAGTGAAAGGAATATTTCAAAGCTCTGCTAGATACATTTTTTTTTAAATTATGCATTGATCAAAGATTATATTCTATTCATAGAGACATACAACAAAGTAATGTCGTAGCACATTGGTAAAATCATACTAATAACCCACTTTCGGAGAAGAATAGG
>NC_134777.1:6298402-6300902 GCF_046742065.1 Oratosquilla oratoria
ACGGGAGCAAACGGACGTGATGTAACACACGATGAGCAATTTCCATGGGAAAAGCATAGGATATCACCAGCACTTACGACCATGGAAGGCATCCTGCATAAAAAAGAAAGACATGGGAAAGTGGAAACAGAACGAGAAAACTACGGAGGCAGCACACGTTACATTAAAAAAAAAAAAAAAAAAATGAACGACAGTGAAGAGATTAGGTGTTGAGCAAAAAGCGGAAGTGATGACTATAGAATAAAAGTCAACAAGATAAATTGACACAAGCTCATCGCTGGTTTTTATTGTTACTGCTATTCCTACTAAACACAAGCTCATCGCTGGTTTTTATCATTATTATTATTATTCCTACTAATACTTCTTAAAATGTATCTCCCTCATACTGGTCTATGACTAACAGATTTCCCTCTGCTTCGTCCCTTCACGATTGGTACCACATTGGCCGACTTCTAATCCTGTAACACCTTTGTTTCTTCCAAGGAACATACAATCAGTTGATTAATTTCTCAAGCACTTGTGTCCTTCGTTTTCTCAATATCTAACTTGAGATCCAAGCTGTCTCCGAGGAAAATCTCTCTTCTATTTTCTCAAAAACTTAATTCGCTTTTCGCTCTTCGAGTTTTGTATTCTTTAATACATATGTGTTACCTTCCCTTTCTCTCTCTCGAAGTCTTATACAGATTGGAAGCTTCTGTTGATTATTTCAGCTTGCTTTTTCATTCTACATATACTATCTCTTCAACTTTTAGCATAGCCGTTCTTCTTTGTGCTTCAGTTTGCCATTTACAATGCTGTAAAACAACTTAGATTTATCTTTACACTTGTCAGTTACACCCTTTTCATTTTTTCCTTCTCTCTCTCTTAATTCTTGTATGTTTGTTTCCAGTTCTTCTATATTCTCCTTTTGCCTTCTTCGTCCTTTTGTTTCCCACCTCTCTTATGCCTTCTCTCTCTCTCTCTCTCTCTCTCTCTCTCTCTCTCTCTATATATGTATATATATGTATATATATATATATATATATATATATATATATTACATGTATACACATATATATATATATACATATATACATATATATATATATATACATATATATATATATATATGTATATATATGTATATGTATATATATACATATATATGTATATATATATATATATATATATATATATATATATATGTATATATATATATAAGGTGCAGGGATGACCCGTCATCCAGGAGGTGCTAAGATGGGAAGGAGGGTGGAGGGGAGGGGAGTGTATTTAGGGATGGAATGGGTGGGAATGATTTTATGCCTTTTTCTTTTTGGCTACCTCCCTTGTAAGGGGGAAAAAGCCTTGGTATATGTATGTATGTATATATATATACATATATATATATATATATATATATATATACAAATATATATGTATATATATACATATATATATCTATACATATATATATATCTATACATATATATATATATATATATATATATATATATATATATGCAAAGTAGACCCCATGAAAAAGAGAAACTAACGAAGCAGAGCGCTTTCGTATATTACATCTTCAGTGCAAAAATTACATAGTTAAACAGAAATACGTAGTTTATATATATACATGAAGAAGGAACAAGGACAGTTTACATAAGAGTAGAGGACATTTACCCCCTTGAAAGCAGTAGGTCAGGTCGCAAGGGTCAATGCCTCCCATTAATGACGGAGGGGTGATATTAGGTCACAGCCGCAGGCTACAATTTACCTTATTATTTGTTTGCTTATATCTTGGCAGATAAAATTGTCAAGTTTGTGTAAGCCTTTCTGTAAGTTTGCATTTTGATCACTGGGGTATGGATCAAACTGCACTTTATTAAGTTTCTTACTATTATGTTATTGGTGTGATAGATGGTATGGGCATTACCCCAATCAGCTGGATTATTATCTAATTCAACATATTTGAAGATTCCCTTGTGTTTGACGAGATATATCCCGTTACGATGTCTAGTTTATCATTTTCCTTCGATATAATTCCCACAAACATTATCTCGGGCCTGCTTTCTGTCATTACTACGTCGCTCACCATTATATACATTTTTTTCACTGTTAATTTTTTTTTCCTTTTTTCATTTCCTCTGTCCCTCCACAATACGTTGTCATTTCTTTCTGTCATCAGAATATTAGTTTTCCCATTAGGATGGTGCAGCAGAGATTGTGCGATAATCGCCTCGCACTTTTCTCCAGTTTCCTACCCCTGTTTGTTTGTTATCTAACTTTACCTATTTACTTATTTACTTATTTCATTTATTATTATTGTTTATATTATTATATTGTCTATTTATCTATTTATCTATTCATTTGTTATTATAGTATTTATATCTATATATTCATATATTCATTTATTTATTCATCTTTATAGTATATATTTACCTTATTTTGCATCCTAGTTATGGACCAAAGGGTCTTCGGTCCGCATGCATCAGCTTTGTAATCCTTTGTAATCCAAGCGCAT
>NC_134777.1:6310902-6318402 GCF_046742065.1 Oratosquilla oratoria
ATTTCGTTTCATTTTTTTTGTGGTACATCCCTGGTTATAATTGAATTAGTATCCCCACCCTCAGTTGTCATTATTTATTATCCAGAGTCAATCCTGAAATTGGTCGATTATCACACACACACACACACACACACACACACACACACACACACACACACACACACACACACACACACACACACACACACATATATATATATATATATATATATATATATACATATATATATGTATATATATATATATATATATATATATATATATATATATATATAAATATATAAATGTACAGACTTCTGCCATTATGATTGTACTACTGAATCAATAACTCTGGTCTGATTTTCCCCTCCTTCTTTGGGCTCGCTTATCCCGAAATATTTTCATCATGTGTTAACGATAAAATTTAAGGTCGGGAAGGAACTTTGACACTGATGTACATTTTTTACACACGCACACACACACACACACACACACACACACACACACACACACACACACACACACACACACACACACACACACACACACACACACACACACACACACACACACACACACACACACACACATATATATATATATATGTTATATATATATACATATATGTATTATATATGTATATATATATATATATATATATATATCTATCAGCAAAGGTTTAGTATACGGAATATATCCTTTTTTTCAAATAAAGAAGTTCACCCTTTTCTTCGAATTTGTTACCACGATTCATAGCTTAGAATAACGTTGAATAGCAAAAGTATCAGTAAACAATTCCCAGGTTTACTTCTGTAAGCTAAGGTATACACAGAACATCTCTTCCTTTTTCTCTTCCTTCTTATATTCTTCATTGACCTAGATAGCCCTTTGTTTGATCTATTTCCCAATTTTTTAGATGAAAAAAAAAAGAATACTGCGCCAACGCATTATGATTTTCTCATACCTACATAGTTAGTTAAAGGGCAGGACAGATGAGACGGGGGAGAGGGAGGGAGGGGGGATTGGAGGCTTCGTGGAAGGAAAGAACGAAATGGAAGGAAGACAGAGCTATGATAGGTGTGGGGCAGACCCACTTGCCCGGCTAAATTCATAGTCTTGTGGACTTTTTCTGTTACCTACATACTAACTCTCTTCTTTAGTTAGGAAGACAGAGCTATGATAGGTGTGGGGCAGACCCACTTGCCCGGCTAAATTCTTAGTCTTGTGGACTTTTTCTGTTACCTACATACTAACTCTCTGCTTTAGTTAGGAAGACAGAGCTATGATAGGTGTGGGGCAGACCCACTTGCCCGGCTAAATTCATAGTCTTGTGGACTTTTTCTGTTACCTACATACTAACTCTCTTCTTTAGTTAGGAAGACAGAGCTATGATAGGTGTGGGGCAGACCCACTTGCCCGGCTAAATTCATAGTCTTGTGGACTTTTTCTGTTACCTACATACTAACTCTCTGCTTTAGTTAGGAAGACAGAGCTATGATAGGTGTGGGGCAGACCCACTTGCCCGGCTAAATTCTTAGTCTTGTGGACTTTTTCTGTTACCTACATACTAACTCTCTGCTTTAGTTAGGAAGACAGAGCTATGATAGGTGTGGGGCAGACCCACTTGCCCGGCTAAATTCATAGTCTTGTGGACTTTTTCTGTTACCTACATACTAACTCTCTGCTTTAGTTAGGAAGACAGAGCTATGATAGGTGTGGGGCAGACCCACTTGCCCGGCTAAATTCTTAGTCTTGTGGACTTTTTCTGTTACATACTAACTCTCTCCTTTAGTTTTCTTAATCCCTTCCATACGATGACGCATACGTAGGACTCATGAGATGCAAATGGCTATATGAGAATTCCGGCGTTGGCGTCTTGAGTATATTCATTTTCTATTTGTAGCTGAGTGATACCCCATATTCCGTGAACTGGCTTGATCATATTTTCTGCGGTTATTAATATTCAGAGTGAAAAGGAACGAGTGATACAGCTGTAACTTTATATTTTGTGACGCGAGTTTTGTGATGCATCATCGAATCATCGTACATCAGGCAGCTGATGTTGCCCATGAGGATTTGGCTCGTATTGAAGAGGTATGCACCTTGTATGGTATTGTTCTGTTTTATCATTCTTTGATACTAGAAAGTAAAATCATCACTATCGGCTACCTTGATCATTTTTTTTTTCATTTCTACTGTCATTTTACATTGTTCAGTAAGCTGTTTATATATTTAATGCCTTATTTCTAGCACCAGATTTTTTTTACAGTATCTAAAGTTGTTTCTTTACTCTTTCATTGTTTTTCCTGTATTTTTTCTGAATTATTTTATTCAAAAAAGCATCCGTTATTAGTGCAATATTGATAGAACGCTGAAAACATCTTCACGTTTTCTTGACTCCACTGAAACGCATATTGAATTTCATCATATGTATGTTCCAATATTGCCTAAGAACTCACTCAACCTGAAGACAACGGCCATTGTTCCAAGATGAGTATCTTTGGTGCCTGTCATCCAACAAGTTCATTTAGCTGAATTTCAACGAGATATATTGATCACAGTCCTAACTAGATTCTATAATCAAGTTTAATTTCACCCTGTCATAAAAAAAGGGGAGGGGAAGCGCTATGAGACACTACCTGTCATTCTTGTCTGTGAGAACAGCAAGAGGGAGGCAAATACTATTATACTCTTAATCTGTATATTTCGAATGCGTGGAGGTTCATCTTGGAATAAAATTCCTTATCACACACAGGAATAAAAACTATTGATGAAAGGTACTCATCAAAGTGAATTCAAAGTTAAAATAGGATGATACAAATATAATCCAACCTAATATGACAATCGAAAAACAGATATTCAACATTAAAGAGAAAGATAATAAATACGTTTAAGATAAACAAAGCATTGTCTTTAAGTTTTTTTTTCTAAAGACCTATCTACCCACGTAGCGAAGATCAAGCCGAAAATGACACGAGACGTTCCTCATAAGAGATACAAAGGGATTGAGGGTAAGATTAGGTGTTCAACCCTAGTTAGATAAGAGTATAACATCTCTCGGACTAGGGAGCCACGGGTTTTACCCTTGCCATTGCCTGACAATTAAGGTCTAAGCCACACATTCATGACCCTCCAAGCATTCTAATCAATGACGGATATCAGAGTCCTAACAGACCCGTTTTGCATTTCAGTGAAGCAACTGATCACTACTATCTACCTGATCGTACTGGTTTCACACCGCATCCATAACCATAGTGTATCCTTCCATTACTAACCATTACGATTTGTCACCTGCTGGACACATGACACATGATTCACATGCATGCAAGGAGCCCGACAGGCATTGGACTTTTGCAATCCCTACCTCCAATCTTGCAACCTTCACATTTCCTAATGATAAACAACTGGTTCAGGCTATGCAACGTATCACCACGCCACTGCTCAACAAGTACATAATGTCACCAGGCAGTTCATTAACCTTTCCTTGTACCTTACAAGTTACATTATCGTAACTCCAGTACATACACCATATCTAGCCACATCCACAAATAATATTACTAAACCCATTATAATGCAACTAACACACATATAATATATATTATTATCACAAACACATTTCTTATGTGACAACCGACACCTGACATGCTTAGATAGGCATATTCCCCTTTATATACGGCAACTGCGTCGCCAGAGAGACAGGAGACTAGGGGAGACACTCTCCCTTACACTCGGTAAGGGAATATTATATCCCCAAGCTGTAAATATCTTGAAGTACCTGCCTTAAATAGATATTAAGCCTGTCCAAGGCTTTACATTGCCCCGCCAAGCCCCATGGTATAGCCCAACCCAACGGATAAAGTAGCTATTCCATCACAACCATAAATAAGCATACACTTCTCACAATATATCTAACCTTACCAAGTCAGAATAAGCTATCTTGGCGGGCCATAAAGGCTGTGTTTTCCTTTAGATGTAAAGAATAGGTTAGGACTGTACTGGGCATTGAGGTATTGATATATTATGTATGTATCCCTTGCGACCGAAATGCTTCACTGAAGCTGAATAAAATCGTCTGGCATTAACTTGGGCAAAATCATTCATTTAACCAGACTGGAGAGAGTTAAGTGGTACTTTTAATTCTCGGTGGCCAACATTTAATAAAACTATTCACCAGAACAAAATCATGAAACTAAACACATAACTGGAAAGGATCAAATCCTTCAAAATAGAGAAAGGGTTAACAGAAATAGGTTGGAGATAAATTCGTCACAGTCGCAGCAGTAAAAAAGTAAAACGACGTTTAAAAAGGACACGAAAATGTGGCAAAATGCGTCAGTCAGGAGAGACGAAGATAAATATTTACGCATACACTTGGGGCATTTAGCTTGTTTGCACCTCCTCTCAAATATTCGAGATTACGAAGGACAGACTTTACCTAAGTGAACCTGACACAAAGTTATTTATTCACGTATGAACATAGCCTATAACACTCCTCCCCTCACATTCTAGAAATATGTATACAATTAGAATTCAGTGCACAGTGTCTGGTTTTAAGTAGGTTGAATAACACTATGATTTCATCACAAAATCAACTTCATTAATTACAGTGACGTCCTGGGGTTTTTTATTGTTCTGACTAAGGTCAGATAATTTCATTCATCTGATAGGTCATACCCAACAAAATGGGTCTTGATGAATAGAGTTTCGACCCCTAACTTCAAAAGATACACCTGACGTCAGCCAAAACAGAATATATAGAGGGCCTCACCTCATCAAAAAAATTTAACTCCGAGTATACATGAGAACGTCCAGTCCCACCGAGCCCTCATTTCATAGCTGTTCAAATTGATATGTACACGAAGGCCAACACGAATTCAATTATTGACATTGACTAATATGCACACTAATCTACGAGAGACGGGAAAAGGGGATGGAGGAGCGGAAGATATTGGAAGTAGGGAGGGGATTAAGGTTTCTGAAATTGATTGGGGATCAATGGGGCTCTGATACCCCCATTGTCATCCCAAAAGGGGTGGGGAATTCAAACGATAATCCACATAGAGCGAAGTGAGTGTGGAACTAACCCGCCACTCTATACACTGGTCTGGCTACATAGTCCTGGCTTCGACGGCGCATGCGCAATAGGCCATAGATACTTTATGCCCTGACCATACAACGATAAGAGGAAATTACAAATTTACTTTTTCTTTCCTGTACAAGTCTTGGAAGAGCGCAATAACTTTATTGTAAAAATTGAAAGATTGTTAACGGGCGCCGGCTTGCCTCTGGCATAAATATAAAAGAAAAGAACAACAGTGAATTGCCTAGCGATTAAAAACAAAAATAAAGAAATGAAAAAGCGAAGAAGAGGGAAGCTCGAAAAATATTTATAGAGAACAGGATTGATGGAGTTGATGAAACCTTGACAAACCGCCGTGAGGCGTATCGTATTTTTAATCAAAAGTTTTGGATTATTTTTTTCCAAACAATAAAGAGCGGCAAAAAGACTGCAGGTTATCCTTATTGAATGTCATAACTTCGTTTAATCAATATCTATTCTATACCATGATTTGTAATAAAGAGGAACCAGACCCGAATGCCTGTCAATTACATCAATCCTCAATATCTAAACCACTCAAGTCGAAATTGTTAATCTTTTTATTTCTAGCAAACCATAAATTCATTTGATTAGCTCTGAGGCATATACAAGTATGCAGAGAGATGGACAAAGAGATCGATCAAATAATTGTTAGTACTTGGTGGAGTATCCTACAAAAGTGTAGGGTCTATCGGAGTGCTGAATCCTTTAGGACTGATCATAGATTTGTAGTGCATCAAATCTAGGAGAATTCCAAGATTTCGCCTCATTTGCCGTTTATCTGGAGAAACTCGGATATAATGCTGTCCTGAAGGACTATGGTGGAGTATCCTACAAAAGTGTAGGGCCTATCGGAGTGCTGAATCCTTGAGGATCCTGAAGAACTATGGGATACCTTTAAATCTGTAACTCCGAAAACCACCGTAGAGTGCGTTGGAGAACGTCCAATGCCGAAAAGTAGTGTGGCGTCCTGAGAGATGCTGGAGAGTCGAGTTGGGCCGTGATGCCTGAATGGTTGAGGACTTGGACCAATACAAGTCGCAGAATCGGCGGGGTAGTACTTGCATGAAAATAAATCATGAGAGGTACGTCAGGGGAATTGCTGAGCATATCGAAGGCCATTTTAATATAAATGACCTCAGGCTTGTTCATCGAGACCTAAAGAAACTTTGCTCCAAATATGTGACCCAGGGAAGCGTAGTCCCAACTGCCGATGGCCACCTAGTATCCGGCGTGAAGAGGTGTAGTCCCTTTACCGAATACTTTGAGCAGTTGCTTATGTGTGACTCTCCAAGTGAACAGCTTCCCCTGGATGGTGTTCGGGTGGCGGGTGCCGACCCACTAATAGATGAATCTCCATCCCGCTCTGACAGTGCAAAAAAGCAAGTTGAAAGGTGGAAAGCAATTGTCTTCTGCAACATCAGTGCTGAGGTGCTGAAATCTGGAGGTAAGGTAAAGATCTGCGGGTTGTATGCGATACTGTTTGCTGTCTGGCAGTTCAGTATCATTCCCCCTGTCTGAAAATAAGAGTCTATCGCCCCCAACTGGAAGGGGAAAGGGGACTGGCAGGACTGCAACAACTACGGTATTCCACTGTTCAGTATGATAGGTAAGGTGCTTGATCATCTGTTGCTGACACGGGTTTGTTCACATCAGAGACCTGAAGCTCACACCAGGCAAGTCAACAACTGATCGGATACTAGCATTTCTTATTCTTGGGGAGCGCCGACGTAAATCTCAACGGGGATTTCTCGTAGGTTATATTGATCTTAAAAAGGTGTTTGACTCGGTGCATCGTGAGGTCCAGTTGCAGGCTCTTCATGCAGGGCTCTATGATCCATCTTTCCGACAACCTGGCTTTGAACAACAACTTGAGGCAGCACACGCCTCGGAAACGTTGTCACCACCAGTTTGCATGTTGGGCAGACACACCTGGAAAATTTGTCTCTGTTGTACTGATGTCCGTTGATTATTCCCAAACCTTCGGATAGCTTTGCCAACCTTTCCAGTGAATTTCTTGTCTGATGGTAAGGTTGAACTATTGAACTTAGGAATCAACTGCAAAATGAACCCAAAGGTCAATCTAGTGAATAAAAAGACACAAATTGCTCTTATACGAGAGATTGTGTACCCTTGATCGCGAAGGAAAAATCTGCATTCCTGAGCTCCAAGAGCAACTTCAGGCTAAAGTACCAAGACCCGTCTCCCCACAACCCGTCTGCTCTGAAGCAGCCCAGCAGCTTCGTGATAAAGAGAACATTATCATCCGTAATACTGATAAAGCCAGGTTTCATGTCATTTCCGTCCGAGACACCTAGTTTGTTAAATGTGACAAAATCTTACAGGATTTTTCTAAGTTTAAGCCCATCACCCGCAGCACTATATGTCAAATTGAAGCCAAAGTAAATCCCCTGATTATCGCT
>NC_134777.1:6343402-6355902 GCF_046742065.1 Oratosquilla oratoria
TGCAGTTCACAACACCACACTTATTCGGCATTTTGAATACACAAAATCAGCAAGAAAGAACCTATGAAGAACCAACCAAACCAACAAAATCAGCAAGAACCTATGTAAACAAACACTATCCACTTCTAAATGCAGCCATGCGCGAAAGACGCGCCGACACAACCTTACACCTCCGCTGCTCGTAGCACACTGGACTGGCCTCCGCTAGCGGCGCCAGGAATCTGGGTGTGCCCGTCCTGTGTAATAGTAGTCCTTGATACACACACACACACACACACACACACACACACACACACACACACACACACACACACACACACACACACACACACACACACACACACACACATATATATATATATATATATATATTTGTGTGTGTGTGTGTGTGTGTGTGTGTGTGTGTGTGTGTGTGTGTGTGTGTGTGTGTGTGTGTGTGTGTGTGTGTGTGTGTGTGTGTGTGTGTGAAAATTATTTCAGACAAATGAGAGAGAAATGGGTGGGGAAGGACAAACGAAGATGTGTTGGGAATAGAGTTTATTGCCCTAACGTTTCGACCAACTTGGTCTTCTTCAGAGGACCTCTGAGGAAGACCAAGTTGGTCGAAACTTGAGGGCAATAAATTCTATTCCCATCACATCTTCGTTTGCCCTTCCCCTGACCCATTTATCTCTCATATATATGTATGTATATATAAAGAAAAAGTGGAAGTAAAAAAAATCTTGTGGTATCTTTATTATCGTTTTTGCCACAATTTATTCCCTTAATCGAGCGCCTATAAAACTCGTGACTTTTTCAGCGCATGTAAACAGTTGTTTTAATTCTTCCTTTTCTTTATCTAAGGCACATCGGGGAACGTGAGCATAGCTCGATTTCAGGCCGACACTGTCCTTGTTTCTACATCCTACGCCAACTGGACGGGCAAGTTCCCCGTTCTGAGGAGTTTCAGTGTTTGTTCTCATTTCCTCATACGCCATGCGTTAGCTTCTGTGCCGCTTCTCAGCTACGCAGTGCCAGCCAATGACAATGAAATTGTCCTAAGTAGGTCCATGAGGGTTTTCTCATTACCTTGTAGAGGTGTAAATGTGTTGTTGCTGTTGTTTTTTGTGTTCTCTCTCTCTCTCTCTCTCTCTCTCTCTCTCTCTCTCTCTCTCTCTCTCTCTCTCTCTCTCTCTATCTATCTATCTATCTATCTCTATCTATATATCTATCTATCTATCTATCTATCTTTTTCTGTCTCTCTATTTCTGTCTCTCGGTTTTTAAATTATTTTCTTCTTCATATATTTTTTCTCTTCCTTTTCTATTACATTTTACATTTTGTAGCTTGGCTAATTGTAACCTTAGTTAAAATAGATTAAGTATCATTTCTACCTTTTTTCCCAGCTTTTTATTTATATTAGCGTTGTAGACAGTATCAAATATATTTCGGTATTGGTGATCTGTAGCATATATGATATTTCTATCTATCTTGAATATAATTTATAGCTATGATATGAGCTATAGTCGATGAAGACCCACCGTGACTGTTCCTTTTTCAGGTATCTATTGGGAGGAGAAGAACTTAGAATTAAACTGCTGCAACAACCTCGTTCGGGAAGTCTTTCACATCCCTACCCTCTCCTTGCTCAAGTGGCATTCCCTCTGCCTCTCCCTTGACATTAGACAATCGAACTTCACCTTTGGCTTCGACGGGACCTTCAGGAGTGGGGCCCTTTCTTCAGCTCACGAAGAAAAGATCGAAGTCTTTGGAAATGGGATACTGATACTTGGTCAGGAAATGGACGCGTTTAACGGACTCTTCAACAGAGAGGAGAGTCTGCACGGCGATCTTGCTGATATGTTTATATCAGAGGAAATTTTGTCACGAGCCTTCATGGAAAACTATATGGCCTGTAATAGAACGCCAGTTGTTGGGAAGTTTATGGATCTCCGACCTGGAAATTGGAGGATCAACGGATCTGTGGAATTTGACACTTTGCCAGTCCATCTTCTGTGCGAAGAGGAACCCATTTTGCTCTTCTTCGACAACCATCTTAACTTCTCATCAGCCGAAAAGAACTGCGAAAAATTGAGAGGTCGTCTGATGGCGCCGCATAACGCCGAGGAAAACAGGAGACTGATGAACTATCAGAAAGTCAAGCGTGAGCAGTGCCTATCTTTTCTACCGTCAACTAGTTGGATAGGAATTTATGCGAGCAGTAACAATGAATGGTTGACTGCTGGTGCGCGCCAACCACCTCGCTACATGAACCTTTCTTCCAATGCAAATATATTAAGCGTAGTAGCCGAGGGCTTTTGTCTCGCAATGTCTGTAGAGGAATGGAACTTTTCTTGGCGCAGTGAGTTATGTGAAGCCAAAAAATGTAGCCTCTGCCGATTCAACGAGCCAACCAAAGTGATCTTGAAGGGTCTTTGTCCAACCTCAATCTTTGAAAGAAGATTCTACCTGCGAGATCGAGGTGGTGACATAGTCTTGAACGGCGAGTTCTCAAGCTTGATAGAGAGGAGAGGTAACCTATGGGTTATGAGACACCGAGGTGAGGACGTCCGCATAGTAAATGCTACCTTTTCCCCCTGGAAAAGAATGTCTCTTCCACTTGGCCATCATGTATGGGACGTTTACAGGGACGGGTGTAAAGATCATCAACGAAAACTTTTGCTGACTCTCTGCCAGGAAAATGAATGGACGTGCCGGGACGGGTCCTGCATCAGCAAAGACCAGCGCTGTGATTTTAGGAAACACTGTGACGACCAAAGTGACGAGGAGAACTGTAATATCCTCCTGATCAGAGAAGGTTACAGCAAAAACCTCCCACCCTATTCTGAAGGAACAGGACCTGCCATAGTTGACACTTTCTACGTAATCACTGCTGTCAAGTCAGTTAACATCCTTAAGTTTGAACTGACGTTGGAACTCACCCTTTCTCTGAACTGGACAGATCCTCGACTGTACTTTCGAAATTTGCACACAAACTCAGAAAGCAATGTAGTCTCACCAGAGGACAGGGACAAGATATGGACCCCAAAGCTGATGATTCTTGATGACGCAAGATCTCTTGTGAATCTGAAACCAAAGACAACGTTCTTTCATGTGATAAGGGAACAACAACCCATTGGAAACAACGACTACAGCACTAATGAAGGTGAGGCAAATTCTTCACATGAATTTGTGTTGCGTGAAAGTACTTGCATTAGGTTAAGTGTGTTCGGGGTATCACTCTCTATACCAAAAAGATTTTCCCCCTTTATAAAGAAGGTAGCCAGACAAAGAATGCACCTCCCCTACCTATCCCGCAGCCCATCCAACAGTTTATTTCACTTTTATTTTACTTCCTTGCGAAAGAAGTAATGTAGTAAGGCACAACTCATCCACAATAACAGCCGACTGCCAGAGTTGGTTTCCTCCAACACTTCATTACATGGCAGACCTCCCCTTACGTGTAAACAGAAAAAACGAGAAGAAATCCCTTCAGGATTCGTAAATTTATCGCCCATCTACATTCATTCTCCACTCACACTTATCTCATGCCTTCTCTCTTCTCTGCTCAACAGGCATTCCTCTTTTACCCAGGGCCCTTTTCACTTCATCCATCCATCTCATTCTCGGCCTTTCTCTCGGGTTCACTCCATCCACCTCTGCCTTCCACTTTTTTTTTTTTTCCTCCTTTTTTTTTCAATGTGCCCAAACCGTCACATTATTTTTTTTTTATCAAATTTATATTCCGGCTCCCTTTTCACTTCTCCTCTCTTCTATACTTCCTCATTTCTCACTATCTATCCCTATGAAACACTTTATCTTGAACACATTTAAATTTCTCCTCTCTGTCCCACTAGCACTCCAATTCCTTGTCCCATACAGTGTCGTAGGCATAACCACTCTTTCATAAAGATTTGTCTTTGCGTTTATCCCCAGATGCCAATTTTTGGAATCAAGAAGCCACTTTTAATTCCCCCAAGACATTGATTTGCTTCCTTCATTGCAGAGCTTACCTCCACAACAACACCTCTATTGCCTGCTACATGTGACCCTAAACACCTCAAATCATTCACCTCCTTTGAACTCTTCTCTTTAAGATATACCTTCATCTTACTGCCATCCTTTCATCTTGTTCATCTCACCACCTTACTTTTACTCATATTTACTTTCAACTTCCTCCTATCGCATATCTTTCCTAAGTCCGTCACCAGCTACCTTAGACCTTTCTCTGACTCAGCTGGTAGCGTAGTGTCATTACCAAAGAACAACTAGTTCACTTTCCACTTGCTTCTATTTTCTCTAACCATCGCCAATCCCCACTCTCATTCTCGTATTTACCTCCCATACTACTCATTAATGTATACATTCAACAACTATGGTGTCAAATCACAGCTTCAGTGTTGCCCCACATTTTACCTCAAACCACTCGTCTTCACCATTCCAATCCTAAGACATACTCTACTACTCACGTAAAAGCTTTGATTGCCCTCAACAGCTTTCCCCTAATCTGCAACACTTCCCGAAATGAAAATTCATGTGAAGCGTTTATTCCTGACGTTTCGTCTATTGACTTGCTCAGTGGACAAAACGTCAGGAATAAACGCTTCACTTCCAGTCCATGTTTCCCTTGCCGTGTTTATGCAACTTCCCGAGATGCCTTTCTATCGACCCTGTCATAAGCATCATCTAAATCCATAACCCCACAAAAAAAAATCCTTTTCTTTTGCTGAAAGCTTCTTGTATATCAGATTTACCACACAACCTTGGTTTATCCACCTTCTGCCTTTCTTGAACCCTCACAATTACTCCATCTTTTATTTTTGTAATCCATAACACTCTTCCAAAATGCCATACTAACTACACTTAACATACTTATCCTTCTGGAACTACTACATTCATATTTATCCCTTTTCCATTCGTAAAGTTGGACTATATAATCACTCCCCCAGTTCTCCGGTATATTCTCTTCCCTTGGGCACACATTAAGCAACCTCGCTAACCAATCCATTATAGATGTTACTCCTTTTGCTAGACACTCCTCATGACACCCTTCCAACCCAGGTGCCTTACCAGCATTCATAATTTTCAGTGCTTTTTGTTCCGCATGTTTTTCCTATATCCTTGTTATCACAGTCAGGCAATATGTTCAACTTATTCTATCTAGATATGGGACCATCCCTGGATTAAAGGGAAAAGATTAGATTTTGATATCATCCCCCCAACTTTCAGACACCTTGTACAGTGGAAAAGGTAACACGTTGACTAAGGTTAAAGTTTACACTATCACGACTTCTTGCGCCTTCAACCTGAGATGGTATCCCTTTGACGTGCAGCAATGCTTCCTGGTAGTAAGGCTTCAAGGCTTTGCTTCCAATTCCGTTATATTCAGGGAAAGACCAGATACACTTATGTTCACAGGAGTAAGGCGACTTCTTGAGTACGAGGTACGTTAAGAGAGACTGATAAGTTCGACGACAAGCCTGTGGATATATCCAGTGTCATTCTACTCAAAACAATGTGCCACTCTCAAGTGGTGGTATGAAATCTATCTCCATGTCCCTTGCCAAAATAATATCACAATTTATTTTTCTTAATAGACTCTGTAAAGAAACCATCCGTGTAATAATGATTTACTAATGTTCTATTTACATGAAAATGACTCAAGGTTACCAACGTATCTCTGACTTCTTCGGAATACGTCGGTCGCAGCCAACAGACCATTAGCATCACACTGACGAACCTGTATGTATCTCGCATCACGAGTACCTACGTGCCAACCATTCTACAGGTGTGCATCTCCTACAGTACTCTCTATATCAGCATAGAGGATTTCAGCAACCGAATGATGGTATCCCTGACGTCTTTCCTAGTTGTGGCTGCTCTTTTCACACAGGTATGAAATTTACATAGTGTGTATCAATATGTGATTATGCACACCAACATAAATATGTATATATGTATGATTTTGAAATCAGATGCTGTTGAATTCTAAGGAAAATAATTTATTTTTACTATTTGGTGTACTTTTCACACGGGTATGAAATTTACATAGTGTGTATCAATATATGATTATGCATACCAACATAGATATGTATATATGTATGATTTTGAAATCAGATGCGGTTGAATTCTAAGGAAAATAATTTTTGTTTATCATTTGGTGTACTGTTTGAATATGCCATAAGATTTTCTGATTATTACTTAAGTTTCATCGAAAGGAAGGGTAGCGGCATTTCGGAAATAGATTTTTATATTATCAGTTGATATGATTCATATGGGTCTGATTGAGATATGCCACAGACGATGCTCAAAGATACATGGGGGTGAACTGGAGCTACTGAATTTGTTGGACTTGGGTGTTCAGTTGAGTGGGTTTAGGAGGCGACGTTCCGATGTAGGAAGATTTTGAATTTAGGTTTTTGTAGATTGCATCTTGTAACAGAAGACAGCGATGTAACGGTCCTTCTCTGTCGATTGTATGGCGTTTCTGTCCAGGTCCTGTTAAGGTTAAATTTGTAGTGTAGCATAACATTCTTCAATGGTTTCATTCTATAGGTGACAGTTTAGATGCCTGAAAAGTTTGTCCTGGTTCATACTAATGTAAAAGTGAGACTCACACTCCTCACTATTGCAAATATGCTTGTATACGAGCATGACATAACACTCGTGAAAAATTTTCTTTGTCACCCCGGGACTGTTACGAAACAAGTAGTGGGTTGTTTTCTTTGTATTTTAGTAGACGATGAAAATTCTGTTGCATCTTTCTTGCACACAATGTCCTTGGTGGTCCTTTCGTGTCTGGAGACATGGAGTTTCTATAATACAATTTTATGGGTTTTTCGGTCATGGGCGTACTAGTGTCTTGAGAAAGAAACCATTTAATCATGTGTCTATTGATAAAGTTAGATACATTGATATCCGGGTAAACGTTGTTAACAAGGACTTGAGCCACAAGTTCTGGATCCTAGTGGGCGTCTTTTCAAATAGAGCAGTATGCCTGGTCTATATGCCTTCGTTAATGCATCTAAAAAAGTTCACAAACAATAACCTACCTCAGATAAACGTTCCCTATTGTAAACACCTCATAATAAACTAGGTATTGATAAGGACTGAGTGTCTTGGTTTCTGGTCTGTGTTATTTTAAGTAACGCGTTGCTTCTGAGTCTAAGTAAAAATTCCTGATATGTTTGTAGGAAGTTACCGGCCAACCAGGACCTGAAAGCGAACTGCATCTCACACAAACTACATGCCCCTTGTCGTAGACTTCTCACGTCATATAAAAAGTCCCTTGATCAAGGTTTTTGGCCTCCGATCTGTATTACTTCGAGTAAGTTGGAGTAAAAATCCTGACACAGTATGTCGCCAATCTCACACCGTTTGAATAACACAAGACGTTTCATCCGAGCAACAAACTTGATTTGCTGTGTTGAGTCCTTGCTAAAAGTCAGATTCAAATTCCAAAAATCTTTGCAGCTTCAGTACGCATTTCTTTCATTCCTCATTCATATTGCATTTTGTAGGGGCGTTGCGAAGTCACTTTTTTTCAGACATCTGATACATCTTCCTGCATTTGCTCAACATGTGTTTTGCATTCCAATTGAATCAGTTTTTGAAATATGGAATCGACTTCAGTATTCTCTGGGTTCTAGGATCTGTCTTAGATTTATTTTATTATAAACATTCACTTTTTAATTATCATTTTCTATATCGTCCGCCTTTCTTGTTGAACATTAAACTCTCTCTCTCTCTCTCTCTCTCTATATATATATATATATATATATATATATATATATATATATATATATATATATATATATATATATATATATATATATATATATATATATATATATACACACACATATGTATGTATGTATAACACTGAATGGGTCCCAGTGATTAGAGATACATTTTTATCAATCACAATGCACTTTAATTCTAAGCCATCTAGGCGTATGCAGAAATTGAAACGTGGTACGCCCGAGGGCTCGAACTCATGCGGTGAGAACGTTACCGATGCCGTAGTGACTAGATCAATACACCATCAAGAGAGATATAAGTTCAGCGCAACTTTTTAGTATATTTGTATGCTCGAGCTACATACACATACACGAAAGTTTGCATTCAACCCACCTCTACTATAATAGTACATTGGTAAGTATACGAACGTGGGAAAGTATTTGTATAACACTGAATGGGTCCCAGTGATTAGATATATATATATATATATATATATATATATATATATATATATATATATATATATATATATATATACATATTCTGTCTCTCTTTCTCTCTCTCCTTCTCTCTCTCTCTCTATCTCTCTATCTCTCTCTCTCTCTCTCTCTCTCTCTCTCTCTCCTTCTCTCAGTGGTCAATAGAGTTTATGAATTAAATACGCAAGTAGTATGTTCTCTATTGTCGCCATGTTTGTTTCTCCATCTTCAATTTGATATTTTCTTATTTTTCTGCAGCTCCCTGAGCTTTTTACTTTCCATATATATATATATATGTCTGAGTGTAATTCACAGCGATTTTGGATCACGTGGTGCATTCGTGATCAACAGCTATTACCTTTCTGGATGAGAGTTCAGAGCTCATATATGGCCCGATCTATTTGTAATGCTGTGAACTTACACAAACAAATTCTTGCCCACCAAAGTTGGAGGTTTGGTTCCTAGTGCAGCGATGTTGACATTTTCACCCTTGGGTGGGACTTAAACTTCGATCACATTGTTAGTAGACGATGAGAGGTGTGTTGCATCAGTCCTACACAATGTTCTTGGTGATAGTGTCATCTATATTTATAGTCTGCAGAGATGGAGTTCTTGTAATCCCGTTTGATTGTTTTGTCGGTTGTCGGAGCGTACTGGTGTCTTGACACGGAAACTGCTTAATCATATGTCTACTTGGCTACATCAGTGTCCGGGTAGACGTTGCTAAAAAGGGATTTGAGTTACATACATGTTCTGGTTCTTAGTGGATGTTCTTTCAAATGGAGAAGTATGTATTGCATGTATTCCTTCATTTATGCATGTTGAGTCGTATGTGTGTGTGTGTGTGTGTGTGTGTGTGTGTGTGTGTGTGTGTGTGTGTGTGTGTGTGTGTGTGTGTGTGTGTGTGTGTGTGTGTGTGTGTTTATGTTTGTGTGAGTCTGTGTGCGTGTGTGTATGTGTATGAGTGTTGGAGATAAACGATTATTTGATGGAATGTGAGTTTGCTATAACAGAGACCAAACATCCAGGAAATGTTGGTCCAGAGCTGGAAAGGCATGTATACCTTCTGGAAAAGAGACGAAGACAAAATGAGTGGAATGGTGACGGTTGTTGTGAGAACCGACATAACCCTGGGTGAAGTTGATCTGAGTGAGGGTAAGATTTAGACCAGTGGTTCCCAAACTGGGGGCAAATTACCCCATGGGGGGTAATTTAAAAAGATTTCGGGGGTAATGGAGGAGTGACAAAAAGAATATAATAACTCTGAAAATCAAGAAGCCAAGAGTTCCTTAAATAGCTTAAAGCATGCAACTCCATCCATCCCACTGATGTTCTTGACATCTTTAGCGATAGTCATTAGAGATGCACAATGTTCAAATACAGTATATATATGAAAATGTTTCTAGTGTTTTAATTTAGCCATATGTATCAATGTTGACAATATTTTGCTTAATATGGCATAGTAAACTGGGTGACAAGCTGAAAAAGTTTGGGAACTACTGATGTAGACAATCCATCTTAAAATATGAACGAAAGGGTAGAATACAAGAGAATTCATGATGATTTATATCCTTCTCAAGAGACAAGACATTGGGATAAAGCCAAATATGAAGAACTTGTGTCAGGTTCAGCTCTCCCTCTTAAAAGAATAAAATAAAAAATACATAACAACGAAGTCCTGATGGGAGACTTCAAATATGAACGAAAGGGTAGAATAGAAGAGAATTCATGATGATATATATCCTTCCCAAGAGACAAGACATTAGGATAAAGCTAAATATGAAGAACTTGTGTCAGGTCCAGCTCTCCCTCTTAAAAGAATAAAATAAGAAATGTATAACAACGAAGTCCTGATGGGAAACTTCAATTTCAACGAGGTCAATTGGGAGTAGTGGAAAACAAACGGTAAGGTAGATTTCTGGGTGTAATACACTATTGAATATAGATATGGAGACCCCTTTGGCCCTATAAGTAAACAATGTGAATCGAATAAGGGGGTAGTCCCACGAGGTTAGACTTTATACTTACTAAAGAGTCATATATTATTGACCTATAGGAAAAGGTCGCCAGGTAATAACTGGGCTTTAGTTGGCAATTTGGGAAATAAATCTAAGGAATTAATTAAACTGGGTAGACATAATCAACTTCACTGGATTAGAGAAATTCTTCGAAAAAAGCAGACTGATAGAAATTGATATGTACCATCGGATCTAAAGGGAAATGAGATTTTTTCTTTACGTTTACAAGTTGTGTTGACAAGAATTAGTGGAAGGAAAAACGGAAACAAGATTGGTTAAAAGGCGTGAGATAGCGGAAAAACTAGAGGGGTGACATGGAGGAAGATAAAGAAGAAGAAAAACCAATAAAGTATAGGAGGCATACAGATGCCTACAATATCAAAAATTCAAGAAAAGTGATTGTGAATCCCAAAGAAATAAATAGGATATGGACTTTGTATTCCAAAGACTTATCAAATGGAGACAGAAAAGAGGAAGTGAGGCATGAAGAAAACATAAATATGAAGGAAAGGAGATTGAAGATGAGGAAGGAATTATCACAGCCGAGGAATTGATGGAAGCGGTGAGAAAAATGGAAAGACGACGGGATTAGATGAGATCCCAGCAGAACATATAACAAAGATGGAGAATCCTGAAAGGAAAAAAGATATAATACAACAACAAAGAACCAGATACTTATAGCAAAAAAGTGCTGGAGAAAAGGTAATGTTCCGTATGAATGGGGTAAAGGAAATGTAATCCATATACGAGTACACTAAGGTAAAAGTAACCAAAGAAAACGGGGAGTTTACAGGGGAATCTTACTCATTAATCACGTGACAAAATTATATAAAATAATATTAGAAAAAGGGAAAAAGAAGGGTAATTGAGACGTGCCTAGATGAAGAATAACGTTAATGTATGAAAGGTAGAATCACGGTCGATTCAATTGTTTGGACTCAGGGATATGAAAAAAAAAAAAAAAAAAAAAAAGACAATGGATTTGACGCCATTACCCACATAGTATTTATAAACCTTAACAAGGCTTTTGATATAATTCCAAGAGAGTAAATATGGGAATGTTAAAAAGAAATATTATAGGAGGTAGATAAGCCAAGCCTTTTTTTTTCAAGCGCTAGCAAATATAAAGAATCGAGTATAAAAATAAAGTATGGTTCTAGGTAAAAACTAAAGTAAAACAAGGCAATTTGGTGTCTCCCCCTCCTGCCTATTGCACATATCGATAGAACTATACGTGAATTTAAACGACATAAAAGGTTTCAAGAAAATTAAATAATGGTTTATGCAAATGATGTGGGCTGATGGAAAACAGATGAAATGGGGTGGAACAAGCTTTCTTGACATAGAGAAAGTGTTTGAAGGGGACAGGAATGGAAATCAACGAGGTGAACACTGAAATTTTAGTCGTGACTAGAAGAGGTAAGATTGAAAATGATGAAATGGGAAATAGAAAGTGGTTAGGTAAAAAGGTCAAGAAAATTAGGTAAAAAGAAAAGGTAAAAAATTAGGTAAAAATTAGGTAAAAAATTAGGTAAAAATTAGGTAAAAATTAGGTAAGAAATTAGGTAAAAATTAGGTTAAAAATTCTAATAAAAAGGAGGAAATAAACAAGGGGAGAGATAAAAAGATGGTTAAGTTTATTGGACAATTTGGTCTACTATATCCTTTGATGAGAGCTTTTTATGTGATAATTTCTGTTAAGATCATACACGAGACAATACCAGCACCAACTTTGTTTATAAAGCAGAACACTATAAAATAAATGTTTTAGGTAGATGTAGTCAGACAGCATAGATTCGACCATTAAGAATAGTACTGAGGAAAATACGAAAAGACATAGTTCGAAGCTTTAAGATTCGTTCAGATAAACACCTAAGTAAGATGCTGTAATGCCTGCAGTTTATTTTATATTATTTGTTTATTTGTTTGTTATTATTTGTCTGTTTATTATTATTTGCTTGATTTTCACTTATTATTAATGTCAATTTATTATCATTCACTCTTTACCTGTTTGTTTATTACTTAACTATACCTATGCATTTATGTATTCATTTTGTTTATTACTATTTGTATTATTATAATTTTTATTTATTTATGTATATATGATTTATATCATTATTATGTTTTTTTTTTTTTTTTTTTTTTTTTTTTTTTTTTTTTTTTTTTTTTTTTTTTTTTTTTTTTTTTTTTTTTTTTTTTTTTTTATCCGACCAAGTTATGAACCTAAAGGTCTCCTGTCGGCATGCTCCTTCTTTGTAATCCTTTATATGAGAACAGACATAAG
>NC_134777.1:6363402-6365902 GCF_046742065.1 Oratosquilla oratoria
CCTTACTATATTGTTGTCAACGGATTTTTCAAGGTCTTGATACCTGTCTTTGCTCTTATTTTCATGTTGTGCTACTTTTTAGCAGTGCTCTTGTGAACTCCAATTGACTCTCGACTGGCACATGGGGGAGTTCCACCGAAGGGGTTCAAAATATTATTTTGGTTGATACCAGCCTTTTTATTTTCAATGAGAATTTTTCTTAAGTTCAAATACTGATTTTATCGCAGCAGCTTTATACCTAAGCTCTACATGTTCCATAATGTAAAATCTTTAGGATTTTTTTTTGTCAAATAATGAACTTTTTTTTTTTTTTTTAGTCTTCAATCTTGGGACAAATCATCCTCCCACCCACAAGGATCTATCTATCCTTCTCTGAAGAGCCTTATCATTTTCTTTACTAGTAATATTTTAGTTTTTATTTTCACTCTTCTACCTGCCATTTTCAAGTATATTAGAAATAACATATCTTTGTGTTATAGTACCTCTATTTGGTTATTCTAATTCTAGAATAGGTTTTATTTCCAACGACCTGAATGTTTATCAAAGCATGCATCTTTTCCAGTTCTTTTTTCTTTTTTTGTACAATTTAAACACTTTTCGTCATTTGTCTTGCATCTAGAAAGTTTATGATTGTGGGTATATTTTGCACATTTCTACTCATTAGTAACTTTTGGATTCACGGCAGCATACAACGAAAATGAAGCAGGTTGCCCAATTTCCTGTAAAGCAGATGTTTACACACGGCAAGTAACTTGCACGCTTGACTTCCCTCTGAACTTACACAGTGTAAATGAGGATTAAGCTCTCCACTACTTGTGCAAGTTGACGAAGATTCGTAATGTCTTGTTTTTTTTGGTACATTTATTGCGTTGATATACATTGTTATCACTGTCTGGCATTTATTTATATTCATTTGGTATCCCTGAATATTTCTCCTTACAATGATACACAGCATACTATAACATAGCGTTTGCTGAGCTGGCTCCCCCAACAGTTCATATCTGACCTACTCGGCACATTCCTTCGTACCAGTTGCCACTTTTATCTTTCCTGCAACCATTTCTTTCTCTGCATCAGTTTTCTTATATAGACTAAGATTCTCTGTCACCTAAGGTTTCTCCAAACATAAGTTCTGATTTTTATTTCTTTGTGACGTTTCTGTTTCTTAGTCTACTCATTTTCTTTTGTTAGAGAGAAAGAAGTTACTACCTAAGTACTTTTAAGCTTTATTTGTTATCGACTTTTTATATAAGAAATCAAATATTTTCAAAAGCCTTATTCACGGTTGTCATCGCCAAGACTCCAGAAATATCTTAAAGTTAATTGTAACTATTTGGTGTCACATTTTAAAGAAATAAGCACCTTAAAAAGTTTTAAAAACGGACGCTCAGAAGACGTCTGCACCCAGCCATACGATTTTCTTCACCCTCGGGAAATTTCTGGTCTTAACGAGGTAATATAATTCACTTTTTTTCATAAAAAGAAAAAAAATTAATGCGAAGGTACACATTTCAATAAGATAGGAGATATATTCACCAAAAGGGAATTTTTCAATGTCAAAGTTCCCTACGACGTTTAAAGAAGATGGGACTTCTGTGTATGTGTTATAAACAGCCCATATACATTTCAGTGTATCTAATATAATAAAGTAGTAGCCTCTGTCTGCCTGTTTGTTTGTTTGTTTGTTCACGAACTCCTCCTAGGGTTTTGGAGATAGGCCCCCATAACCATATATATTCTGATACCCTATTACTCCAGCTACTTGGATAACTATATTTCACTTAAAAAAGAATTATTTTGGTTAGGGTTAAGAATTAAAGGTGTATGGTGTGGTAACACGCCACTACTGTAGTTTCCCCTTAACACGCATAGCATTTTTGTGCTCGTAAATATTATTTATATTTGTGAAATTAATGGCTAGTCTCTTATAAAATGAAAAAATACCAATATGTTTACAAATTGTGTAAAAGAACGTGTGACCTTTTTTCTCTAAACCATTGAATGTGTTCATAAATATTATTTATATTTGTGAAATTAATGGCTAGTCTCTTATAAAATGAAAAAATACCGATATGATTACAAATTGTATAGAAGAACGAGTGACCTTCTTTTCTCTAAACTTATGGCACACTTCAAGTTTCATGAGTAAACCTTATATATTTACATAGTCGCTTATAGGTAGAATAAGATATTGCTTGCCCTGATTTTTTTTCTGTTTTCAGATCAGAATCTTCTTTCAGCCTTCTGAAATAAAAACGCCTACACCCTTTTTTTTCCAAAATCTTCAATAAAGGAGTTACTTCTGCTATATAAAACTATATTTTTCCTTCGAGCTTTCAAGATTAATTGAAAGAATTGCCGTGTCTAGAAAACTACTTCGAGAATGCGAATTACGAGTTCACTGCAAAACTTAAAAGAAGATATGAATCTTTTGCCAAAATTGTGCGCCTTCGATATATGACGTTAGATAGCCCATCGCTTTATTGGCTTCTCTTGCGGA
>NC_134777.1:6380902-6388402 GCF_046742065.1 Oratosquilla oratoria
GAGCTGCCTAGTGTAGGCCTTATGGTCTTTTGCAGTCTCCTTTATTTCTTATGTTCTTATGATTATCACAAAATTGTTGGGCAACATGTTAGTCTGTGTTATTGTTAATATTAGATAACGAAATATTAATGTAGGACAACGAAATTGTCGCTGTTTCTAGTGGTTCAGGCAAATCTGGCAACTCTAAAAGGTGAAAGTCGACTATTTACATTCGACGTTTCTACCTTCATCACTCATAAAGTCGTGGAACTTTATTCTCTATTCAGTTTATCGCCGTACAGTTGATCACTATTCTATCATAATATATATATCTTTTCGGATCTTTTCCATTTTACGGCATGCAGTTGATTTCAACAACTTAAGAGAGGTAAGAAATGAATATCAATCTGAAACCTAACCTAACCTGACTTGACCTAACCTAACCTAACCTAACCTGACCTAACCTAACCTGACCTAACCTGACCTAACCTAACCTAACCTAACCTAACCTAACCTAACCTAACCTAACCTAACTTTCCTCACTCATTCACTCACTCACTCACTCACTCACTCACTCACTCACTCACTCACTCACTCACTCACTCACTCACTCACTCACTCACTTGATAGCGAGGAGGTTAACTTCTTCAGTTTCTCGTCTCGACTTCTGAGTCTTGTGTCCTTCATGTTCGTGACGCTTCCTCTGTCAAGACACGGAATAAGGAATCAACTAGGTGGAAGATGAAGTTGATAATATACATTTCAGGGTTTCCTTTATTTCGTCAGCATAACTTGGTAATACGCTCTTGTCCAAAGTGCAAACAGGTGATTTCATTCGGCCCATTCCTTCTCGTCGGGATGATAGTTTGTCCCAATTATCCCAGCGGAGCATGAATACACATATGCGGGCCCGCGCGCACGCATACACACACACACACACACACACACACACACACACACACACACACACACACACACACACACACACACACATACACACATACACACATACACACATACACACAAACGCAAAAACCATTCATGAGTTTAAAAGTAAACTAGACACTGCGAGATACAAAGGCGGGATCCCACGAGCATAGCTCCCCTTCCCGCAAAATACAACTAGGTAAATACACACACACACACACACACACACACACACACACACACACACACACACACACACACACACACACACACACACACACACACACACACACACACACACACACACACACACACGCACACTCATTTGACGTCGACGATGGATGTGGAAATTTACTTAGTTTACTTACTTAGTGAAGTTCCGAGGTCGATCCTCACAGCCGTAGTGGACTACCGCTGCTGCCAGTCCTGTTGTCCCTCCTCGCGAGGGTCAGTTGGTCTGGTAGTGAGTTTGGAGAGAACCTACTGATGGCGGTGTAGCCTGGCACTGAAGCTCGTCTGGCAACACCTTCCGCAGGAACCTGTCCAGTGCATGTTTGAAGCTGTCCACCGAGCATTTAGTTTTCTCTCTCACCTCTTTAGGGAGGGCGTTGAAGATTTTTGGACCCTCATGGCCTAGGCTGGTTGCTAGTAGGGTCTTAATCCTTTCCGGGGCTCTTGATGGGAGAGTTTGTCTCTCACACTTACGCCCATGCCTTGCACTGTGGTATGGTTTGATTGTTGAGGGCGTGGGGTCTGGAACAAGTCCCTCAAGGATTTTCCATGTGTAAATGGCCCTGTATCTTTCTCTCCTCCTTTGTTGAGAGTATAGACCAAGTGCTCCCAGGCGGTTCCAATAGTTGAGATCTTGCATCCCTTTGATGCGCCTGGTGTAGTTCCTTTGGACAACTTCAAGCATCTGGGTGCCTCCGCGTTTGTGTGGCGACCAGAGTTGGCTACAATAGTCCAGGATCGGTTGAATAAGCGACTTCCAGAGGGTAAGTATCACTTGAACCTCTCTTGAGGAGAAATTCCTTAGGACCCAGATGGCCCTCGTGCTCTTTTCACTGACTGCATGATGTGGTGCTGGAAAGTGGCATCATCACTTAAGTGAATGCTCAGGCTTTTTACATGGGCTTTGGGTGTGATTTTTATACCTCTTTCCGTGTGCAGTTCAGTGTTGTCTTTAATGCCTTGGTTTGTGCCATATCTCAAGATTTCGACTGAGTTGAGATCGTCTTGTAGATGTTGCGCGTCCCCACTTTCCCGAACTGCACGGCTGATGTGGGTATCCTCGGCAAAAGACAGGAGGGTTGAGTCCACCCTCCTATTTATGTCATTCATATGGACTAGGAATAGGAGGAGGCCGAGTACAGATCCTTGTGGTACTCCGCTTATTACCTTGGATTCGATGGACTTCACACCATCAACTGCGATTGTTTGTGTACGGTCTGTCAGAAAGTTGTGAAGCCAGACTCCTAGCTTCCCTGAGATTCCTAGATCCCTTGCCTTGTGGAGGAGGACACCGTGGTCCACCTTGTCGAAGGCTTTGGCAAAGTCTAGAATACTACGTAAACATTTCTCGCCCCCGCCCCCGCCCCCGACAGGTTCCGTAGTAGCCAGTCGTAGTGTGCCAGTAGGTTTGAGAGGACAGACCTTTCCTGAAACCATGTTGATTCTCTTTAATGAGTTTATTCACTTCAAGGTGTGTGAACAGCTTGTCCCTTACACATTTCTCAATTACCTTGACAATGTGGGACGTGAGGGCGACAGGTCGATAGTTCTTTGGCAAGGTCCGATCTCCTCCTTTGTGTATTGGGCTTATGATGGCTTGTTTTAGTAGTGCCGGGACCTCTCCTTTGTCAAAGGAGGCTAGCCACATCATATGGATTGGGACTGCCAAGACCTCAGTGCATTTTAGGAGTAGGATTGCCGTAACGCCGTCTGGTCCAGCGGCCGAGTTAATTCTGAGCTCCTTTATTACCTTTTTGATGTCCCCTACTGTCACTTGAATGTCGGTAAGCTGGTTCAGGTTCATAGTCACCTGGTTGAAAAAGGTTGTGGGATCGAGGATTTCCATCTGTGTCTTTGGTATGCTGAACACACTGTTGTATTAGTGTGCCAGCATCTGGCAGGTTTCCTGTGGGGCATCTGTTATGGTGCCTTGTTCAGTCACTAGGGGTCCAATCTGTGACTTGGTTTTGAGGAATTTCTTACAGTAGCTGTAGAAGAATTTCGGGTTGTGCCTTATGTTTTCTATAGCTTGGTATTCCTCCGTTCTTCTCTGTTCCTCGTGTGAGTGTTTGATTTTCTGCTCTATGTCCTCAAATTTTTAGGAGATTGAGAGCCTTTGGGTCTCGTTGCTACTTTTAATGAGTTTTAGGTTGAGGTTGGCACGCTTTCGCATGAGGATTTTCCTGTCGCGCGGGATGGAGTACCTCCGATCCTTTTTGTTGCTTTTTCGTGGAACATAGGCAGTACACACCTCAAGCAAAATCCTCAATAGTGTATTGAGAGTGGTGTTGGGGTCAGTTTCCTGCAGTTCCAGCTTCCAGTCAATCTTCCTGAGATCCTGTTGTAACTGTTCCCAGTCTACCTTTTGACTGAAGAAGTTGAAGCTGGCGAAGGGTGTCATGTCCGGAGGAGCATCAATGAAAAGTATCTTACAAAGGGTTAGTGAAGTGTATAGATTTTGATACAGAAACGGGCAAGGGTGGATGAGAGCACATAGTCTTAATACAAAGGCGATCACAACACATCAACTGATTTACCGTTTTCTCCATGTCATCGACGAGGAAAATTCGAATAAAAAGATAAAATCAAATTAACTGTGGTGCCCTCAACTAACGCTATCATAAATGTGGCAGGAGAGGAATTAAAAGGAAAAAGTTACAGAATACGAGGATATTATAAAGATTGAAACACAGCTAGATAAATCATAAGAAATCAAAACTCTGTAACTGTGAACTTTTGTCAATATAATATTAGTTAATATTACAGTTACCGTTATTGTCTACATATTTTAAGGTCACTGCTCAAATTTATTTTTCTGTATTCTCGTTTGCTTATAAAGAAAACTAATTTTTAAAGGGGTAACTTTAATTTAACTGGGGGAAGTAGAGCTTTATTATTTTGATAAAGACGAAGAGAAAGACCACTTTTAATCCCAGGAAATTACTCAGCTATTTTCTCCGTAATGATTGTAATAGAGAGATGCTGTTACATTTTATCGGGTGTTGTTCCCGACAAAGATGTTGCTACATCAGTTATTTCAGTAATCTCGTAGTTGCATGATTTGGATAAAGGTTCTACATACATACATATACCAAAGGCTTTTTCCCCCTTGAATGGATAAAGTTTCTAAATACAGTAAATAAGTATATCTAAACTGCATCAGAAATTAGTTCTATAGATTGTTTTAGTATATCACACCAGGATAATTGAAGACAATTGTTTATTTCCAAAAAAATTGAAATTACACAAATTCTATGTTTATATATGTATATTTTTCTTAATTAGAGGTGGTTTTTATTTTTTTCATTTATACAAACAGAGCCCTTGCATGCCTGAATACCCCCCCCCCGTCCAAATTGCCTCCCCCCCGGGGCAAATTGCCCCACCCCCTCCGGGGCAAATTGCCCCCACCCCGGAGCAAAGTGCCCCCCCCCCCTGGGGGCAAAGTTAAGTTCTCAGTGGCGCCCCCCTCCCCCATCACTATTTCTTTTAGCTATTGGCTTGCAAAATAAATCAAACGTATTTGAAATTTTTTATTTAATGTCCCTATTGCAGAAAGGATAAGGGGAAAATGTTTCATATTCTGTTGATTCTAAAGCAAAATTCTTATATTAAGGTAAAGTATTCAGGGCTCCTTTGACCTTCTTTTGTTAGAAATATTTTGTCAGCCTAGTGGGCGGCATGTCCAGACTAGAATTGTTGCCCCCCTACATTTGCCCCCACAGAGCATAATGCCTCCTCTCCCCTACCCATGTGAGGGCCCTGTATACAAAAGAGGATATATAGATAACAGAGCAACAACGTCGACGCCGTTACACCAAGCCATCTTGAGTCGTTAAGTAGTCGATTTATCGTTAATTTTTTATTATTTTTTATGCTGTATGTCAATTTCTATTTCTATATATTTTTTTATTATTTTATGTATACCTTATTTTTTGTTTATTTGTTAATTTCTTATGATAAATTAACAAATAAATAAGGTATATAAATAAATAAAGATAAATAAATAAATAAAAATAAATAAATAAGTAGATAAACAAATAAATAGATAATGATAAAAAAAATAATTGAACCAATAAATAAATTAATTAATAAATAATTATTTATTTATTTATCTATTGGTTTATTTATTTATTTATTAATCTATTTATTTGTTTATCTACTTATTTACTTATTTATTTTCTATCTATTTATTCATTTATTTATTTATTCATTTGTTTGTTTATTATCTACTTCTTGCATCTTTAGTGCATTCAACTAAACATAAGAATGGAGGAGACTACAACAGACCAAAAGGCCTACACTAGGCAGTTCCATGTCCCTTATCATCTATATTCCTAACCATAAAGCTATCTAATCTTCTCCTATAACAACCAATTGTTTTAACACTCATAACATTGTTACTAATCACATTCCATTTGTTAACCACCGTTAGTAAACCGGTTCTTGCCTATTTCGTTATTAAACCTAAATTTGACCAATTTAGATCCATTACTACGAGGCTTTCCCTGCTGTCTTAATATGATGACCTTGCCTGCATCACCCATGTTAAAGCCCTTGACCCATATGAATACCTCTATTTGATCACCTCGCACTTTTCGTCTTTCGAGAGAATGCAAGTTAAGGTGTATAAGCCTTTTTTTCGCATGGTAAATTTCTAAGCCTTTTTATCATTTTGGTCATTCTCCTCAGTACTGATTCTAGTGAATTAATGTGTATTCTTTATAACGGAGACCAAAACTGGACGGCATAGTCAACTACCTATCTATCTAAATTCTAAGCTGAATAAGTCTGTCGTCGTATAGTGGATTTCATTATCAACATTATCGTCATTATCATTATCATCACTGTCATCAGCAGCAGCAGCAGCAGCAGCAGCATCTTCATCATCATCGTCGTCTAAATTCTAAGATAAATAAGACTGTCTTCGTATGGTAGATTTTATTGTTGTCGTCGCCGTCGTCGTCGTCTCATCGTCGTTGCCGTCCTCGTCGCCGTCGCAGTGATCATTAGCTTCAAAAAGAATTAATTTAAAGTCAGTGCTAAATTCTATTTTCTACATTTTCTGTAGTCCCCATAGAAAAAGAATACGTTAACGGTGGCTTTAATATTTCAAGAGCATACACCCAGATTAACATAATCACTTCTTTTCATACTTACACGCAAAAACGACTTCAGAAAATATGAAAACTGTCACTAAATTATATATGGTGTAACCCAACACTTAGTAAATATTGATTTATATACTATTAAGGGAACTTCAATTTCTTCATTTTTCATGTATGTTGTCTGTGTAACTTCGTGTTGAAAATCACTCTAATACTTTTACTGTTTTGGTACCATTTAGTAATATTTTGTTGTTCCAGATGTATAATGGAATGTTCCTTATTGTGATGGTGCTCAAGTTTTGGTCTTAAAACTCTACGTGTTACGAGCATTTTAGTAGTATTAACAAAGCTATAATAATGTTTATTTGTCATATGTGTACTGATTGGTATTACTCATGACCGTCTCTGGTCCCCTTAACCCCAACGTATGTTGTCTGTGCAACTTAGCGTAGAAAATCAGTCTAATGAGGACCACAATAGAAATAAGTTTACATGCTTTTTTGTGTTATCCTCGGCAATTTGCAATTATTATTTCGAACTATGTGTTCTTGTCATTATCTGCACTTCATGTATATTGATGCAATGCCAAATAAACTTAAGTATTCTACCTCGCCTTCCCCCTTGTAAGTGGAAGGATCCTTTTGGTTAATATGATATTAGCCTTAGTTGAAATGACAATATGTTGTTGTTGTTGTTATAATTGTTATTGTTACCATTATTATTGTTAGTCATTGTTATTACTATTGTTGTTTTTATTTTATTTTATTTTATTTTATTTTTATGTTGTTTTGTTGTGTATGTAATATAGTATGCGTATTTGTGCGTGTGTGTATGAGCGTATTCTATTAAAGTCGACAGCAATTAAAGCATTGTTCTACTCGCAGTTTGTTTTATCATTTTTTTCTACAATGTTTTAGGTTACGTTGTAAGAGTAAGACGTATACTTCTGAAATACATATTATTTCTCTCTAGACGTCTTTCAAATATCAATCAGTTATATTCATGAGTAATACCTTGCGACGAAAGTACAGGAATGTTTGTGTTATTTTTGACAGAGCTATATATTTAGTTCATGCTTACACTGGGGGAGGTTAAACTCAAGGAGGTAGCCCTTGGTGAGGTAACATTAGTGTGGTGTGTGCATGCGGTGAGGCTCGATGAATGCTGGGAAAGGAAAGGTTTGGGGAGGTAACTCTGCAGACAATCTTTGTGTATTGTGTCCGGGAGGTGGAGTTCCGTGGGGTGCTATTTGTCC
>NC_134777.1:6393402-6395902 GCF_046742065.1 Oratosquilla oratoria
AACAATGGGATTTGGTTGGCTTTGGGTAGTAGCTACACAAGTCTGATGAAGAGGACGTAGAATGAAGAAAGGCGTTTAAGGTGACTGAGGTTATGTAGATTTTCTTAGTCATGACCAGCTCTAGATTGCTTAACTTAGAACTTAAATTGCTTAACTTAATTGCTTAACTTAATTGCTTAACTTAATTGCTTAACTTAACTTAGATTGCTTAACTTAAAACCCTTGTACCAAAAATTGTTCACTCTACAAAGTGTAGAAAAATGTTTAGAAAGACACGGACACTAATTGCCTGTAAATTGCTACTCCGTGACCTAGGAGTTAACTTCTACTGTGATAACATAAAATTACAGTCTCGTTTCATTTTTTTTTCTACTTTTTTATAGAACGTCCTATTTCCTTTGCTGTTACTGCGCACCTTGGTTTTTATCTCGATTTACACTACGTGGACACAGGTTCGAATCCAACTGCCACCAGTGAAGGGGGCACCGAGTAAGAGGGGAATGTCTGTTGAGCAAGGTAGAGAGAAGGAAGGAGATAGGGATGAGTGGAGTATGACTGTATATAGTGGCAGCCAGGAATTCTACCACTGCGCCACGAGTGTCTCTCTCTGTGTGTGTGTGTGTGTGTGTGTGTGTGTGTGTGTGTGTGTGTGTGTGTGTGTGTGTGTGTGTGTGTGTGTGTGTGTGTGTGTGTGTGTGTGTGTGTGTGTGCGTGTGTGTGTGAGCGGATGATTCTGTTATGCAAGGAAGGGAGGGATGGGTGAAGAGGGGTAAGGGGTGCTTATATGTGAAGGATATTTTGACACAGCCCGAAGGAATTTCTCCCCGTCTTCTCTTTTTCTGCATGAGGGGATGGAGATTGTGGGTCGCCGATTAAATGAAGCGGCCTTGCTGTGGATGTTCGGTGTCTAGCTGTATTGCGTTTGACCCAGGGCAGCTGGTGGATGCAGGGTTGACCTGTCATCCATGAGGGGCTGAGATGGGAAGGGTGGGGGTGGGGGTGGGGGTGAAGGGGAGTAGGATGGATGGGAATGGATGCGTGCCTCTGATTTGGCCACCCCCCTTATGAAGGGGAAGGAGCTCTTGGTATATAAATAGATAAATAGATGTATATATATGTACAACACTAAATGGGTCCCAGTGAACAGATTTACATTTATCAACCACAATTCACTTTAATTCTTGATGTCGCAATCGGTTAAGTCACTATCACTTGTCACGTGCTAGCGGAGGTTTCAGTCCTTGGCTTACCACGTTTTAATTTATGCATGTATGTCTCCTCCAGGTTCTCGATGTTGATGGCTTAGAATTAAAGTGAATTGTGGTTTATAAAATGTAGATGTACATATATATATACATACATATATATATATATAATTTATATATATATATATATATATATATATATATATATATATATATATATATATGTACGTATGTAAAGTATAAAATTTAAGTGAGATTATGAGTGAACAAGAGAGAGAGAGAGAAAACAAAGAATAAACGTGCTACCACACGCTATCTCTCTATCTCTCGTGAGGAACTTGTCTACAATGAACATCAGCGCGCCATAAGACAAGACCCTCTTAAGAATAACATGTAAGCCGTAGATAATACTCTGAGGGTCACGTCACCCACTCGCGAGGGAGGATTTCGAGGATAAACGTCTCTGCTTCACCAAAGGAGGGATGATGTCAACCAGGAACAGAAATCTGGTTCTCTCTTTATTCAAGTGCTCCCTCCTTCGTCGTAAATTTAGATTATAAACTGTTCTTGTAAAGGGACGATTGCCAGGCTATTCTCCTTGTTTGTCACCAGTTTAGATCTGTTACTTCGGTTTCTCACCCAGCTTTGGAGGAATTGTCTCAACCCCAATACCTTTGAGAGCAAATACGAAAAAGATGTTGAGGAGGTCACGGCACAAAGAGCGTAGTTGTGTCTGTGGCCGTCACCTGTGTATTTGGCTTTCTACTTGCCCAAGTTAATGGTGGGCGTGCAAGAGTCATCTGATACCTTACAGGGTATACGGCCTATGAAATCTTCCCGTTCCTGAATATTATGGAAAGTAGATTGGCCAAGGACGAAAATTTTATCTGGATTGGTTTGTTGAGCGCAGACACCTGAGTACCTGGGTTGAGGAAGCCAACCATTGATTCACCACAAGCATAAATATAATCATTCCACACCATCCCGCCTGTTCAATGATGACGCGTTTACAGATCTTAGGTTGACTAAGTATATGTGATCAGATGTCCCTGTTAGGGAAGAGGGAATGCTATCTCAATTGGTCCTTTCAAAAGTTCACTAAGATGGATTATTGTGTACATTTTATGCTGGCTAATATCAGAAGATTATATTCACGTTAGGGTACGTCTCCGTATCAAGGTGGCCTTGATTAACTCCCTTGAAATGATTACATATTTTGTGGATCTTGTTCCAATTGACTAACAGTAGACAATTTTTTTTTTCAGGTCAAGGTAATTTCTAAATATTTTGCCGTG
>NC_134777.1:6408402-6423402 GCF_046742065.1 Oratosquilla oratoria
CTTGTAAGGGGGAAAAATCATTTGGTATATGTATGTATGTATGTATATGCGAAGATGACAAAAAGATCGACTGGTGATGATGATGAAGAATAAGGATGCTAGTGCGGAATGCTTTGCCGCTTCAGACAGGCTGACGCACCCAATATCCTCTTTTCTCTCGTTGTCCCTCTGCTATTATCCGCTACTTAAACGAACTTCTAGTGATGGTAGACCACTATGAGAATCAATCTTGTGCAGTGATTTTAAGATATCATGGCTAATTTCAATCCCAGGATAAATCTTTAAGGACGTCTTTGAAACCGCTTCTGTGGTCCGACTTGGGAATCTTTTCTTTCTTCCAGTTCACAATAAAGCATCTTTCCTTCTGGTGTTGGGTGAAATAGGTATCCTTAAAAGGTAGCCTACTCAACTTGTTTATATATTGCGTTTATAATAAGAGGAAGGGAGGAGGATGGAGGGGAGGGGAGTATGTAGGGGATGGAATGGGTGGAAGTGGTTTCTATACCTTTTTCGTTTTGGCTACCCCCTGTGTAAGAGGGAAAATCCTTTGGTATATAAATGTATGCATGTATTTATTCTATTGGGTGAGGAGGTGCTACATAGTTTGGCTCTGGAGTAGACTGCTGTATTAGGGTTCTTATCTCTCCAGATAATCTTCAGCAGCTTTCTCAGGTCTTTCAGGTGGAATCGGTCCATCTTCTTGGCATGTTCCAGGTAGTGTACAGACTTTATAGGCGCACGTGAGTGTCGTCATTACAATAGCCTCTTACACTTTCAGTTTTGGTTTTAGCCCAATGTCACTGCCCATATGGCGATGTCACTGAATTACTGCCGTAGATAACCTGATGGTGAAGTGAGTAGGTTATGAAAATGTGTATGCTTATTGGACAGAAATTATTAGCTCTACTCGTATTTTGTGTGTCCACTTTTAAGTTTTCTTTTAAGTTTTCATTTATTTTCAGCACAAAATAATATGACAGTTCTTTTGATAATTATAAAAGAATTGTTTGTCGCATAATCTTATAGAATCCTCATGAATTTTGTGATCATCAAAAATAATTCATTCTTGTGGTCAATAAAGATTTTAAGTAAGATTCCTCACGCACACCGTCTACCGCAAATGTCCAAAATCTGAGCTTGATTTTGAAATTTACAGATCAGCCTCATCATCGATGCTCACAGATCTGGTGAAGGAACTCCTAATGTAGACAAAAATTGCATGCGGCCTTCAAGTTTTCCTTTCCAACCCCACTCTGCAACGACAGATATCATATGCACAGTCATATCCTCTTTTGTTAATACCTAGTCAAAACAATCGAGTTGATTACACAGGCTTGAGACACTATTCTCGACAATTTACATGCACTTCACACTATCCATACAACCTTATGATGCAGAAATGAGCCAATGTGGTGAAGTACAGAGGATGTGTTCTCCTCTAGGAGAGAGCCCAGTGGTCCTGCACTGCACATTCAAAGCCGCAAACTTTCACTTTCACATCCATCAGGGCTTCTTTCTTTGACAGTGATGTGGGGCTCCACACAAAGGTTTGTGTTTTTGCAGCTCCTGTTTCATTTGGGCTTACTGTGAGCCCAAAATTGTCGTACGTTGTCGCGAAGTAGTCAGTGTCCTCATGGAACCTGACTTCTGAGGTGGCTTTAAGTGTGGAGTCATCTGAGAATAAGAAACCCGTGTAGAATCCATCTTCAATATAGTATTTGTCTTGAAGGCCACACCATCGCTTTTCGTTCTGATCGGAAAGTCTTCTTCTGTGTCTACGTAGGCATACATACATACATACATACATACATACATACATACATACATACATACATACATACATACATACATACATACATACATACATACATACATGGATACATTCATGCATACGTATATTCATACATACGTGGATGCATATTTGCATACATGCATGCACACATCCATACATGCATGCACACATCCATGCATGTATGCACACACACATTCATACATACATGCATATGTACATGCATCCATATATGCATACATGCATACATTCATGAATACATGCATACATCTCCCGATGTTGATGGCTTAGAATTAAAGTGTAATGTTGATAAAAATGTATCTCTGTTCACTGGGACCCTTTCAGTGTTGTACACACACGCACACACACACGCACACACACACACACGCACACACACACACACACACAACACACACACACACACACACACACACACACACACACACACACACACACATATATATATATATATATATATATATATATATATATATACATATTATACATATATATATATATATATGTGTGTGTGTGTGTGTGTGTGTGTGTGTGTGTGTGTGTGTGTGTGTGTGTGTGTGTGTGTGTGTGTGTGTGTGTGTGTGTGTGTGTTTGCATGTGTGTGTGCGTGTATGTGTGTGTACGTGGCATATTAATCTGCGCAGACTATCTAGAACGTTAGATTACAGTTGTTATACTCGTATTCCAGTTTTGTTATTCGTGTAATAAGTTGTACACATTTGAATAGATCATGTGAGAACAAAGTTGACATATGATTTCAAGTTTTTATACATGCCTTTAGTAAACTATTTAACTTTTTACTATTTTTCTGCTATCGTCATTTTTACTTGTGTCATTACCATCATTGACCGAATATATGCGCATTCACAAACAGGTAGTCCCTACAAAGACTACATCACACTGTGCTTTGTAAGGTGCGATGGTCCCGTGGCCGGTGACCACCAACTCAAGAGGGTCGCCCTGGGCGAGGCGGACTCTCCCAATCAGAAGACGAAATCGATCTGATGGAGGTGCTTGAGGAACTGTCCTTTAGGACGTTCGTGGTACGGGTATTTGATCACGTCATTCACATGTTTCAGAGACAGGCCTTCCGTCATGTGCTATTTTAAGCTCTTGAATAGAGAAATGTATCCAGCCAAAGTAAGATAAAATAATATCATGCAGTAAATTAAGATTAAAATAGAGTAAACTATATAGGATCGAAATTAAATAAAGTAAGATTAATATGTATTGAACTAGGTTAATTTGAACTAACTAGATTAAAAATATCACACAAACTGGCATTAAACTAAGCTAAAATAAAACGAAAGAAAATATCTATCTACAGTATACACTGTTTCTTCCCCCTTATAAGAGAGGTAGCCAAGTCATAAAGAGCGAATTCAGTCCCACCCATTCCACTCCCACCCATTCCACTCACACCCATTCCACTCCCACCCATTCCACTCCCATCCATTCCACTCCCATCCATTCCACTCCCACCCATTCCACTCCCACCCATTCCACTCCCACCCATTCCACTCCCACCCATTCCAGTCCCACCCATTCCACTCCCACCCATTCCACTCCCACCCATTCCACTCCCACCCATTCCACTCCCACCCATTCCACTCCCACCCATTCCACTCCCACCCATTCCACTCCCACCCATTCCACTCCCACCAATTCCACTCCCACCCATTCCACTCCCACCCATTCCACTCCCACCCATTCCACTCCCACCCATTCCACTCCCACCCATTCCACTCCCACCCATTCCACTCCCACCCATTCCACTTCCACCCAATCCATTCCCAATCATTCCACTCGCACCTATTCCACTCCCATCTATTCCACTCCCACCCATTCCACTCCCACCCATTCCACTCATACCCATTCCACTCATACCTATTCCACTCCCACCCATTCCACCCCCACACATTCCACTCCCATACATTCCACTACCAACCATTCCACTCCCACCCATTCCACTTCCACCCACTCCACTTCCACCCACTCCACTTCCACCCATTCCACTTCCACCTACTCCACTTCCACCCACTCCACTTCCACCCACTCCACTTCCATTCACCACCCTTTTCTCCCTCTCATCTTAGCTCCTCATGGATGAAGTGTCATCCCTATCTCCCGCCCATTGCCCTGAGTCAGAAGCAATGCAGCAAGACACAGTACCTCCACAGCAAGACTGCTTATCTTTATCGACGACCCATCCATCTCCGTCACCTCATGCGGAAAATAGAGAAGACGGGGAGATATCCCTTCGTACTGCGTCAAAATATCATTCACACACAACCATTCCCTACTTCCATGCCATCACCCGCACCATCCCATAATTGCATTATAGTATCATCTATACACAGCCATTCTCCACTCACCCTATCTCCTGCCTTCTCGCATTCTTACTCAACAGACATTCCCCTCATGTTCAACGTCCTTTTCACCCCATCCATCCATCTCATCCTCGCTCGTCTCCTTAAGTTCACTACATCCATAAGTTCTTTTATTAATCTTTCTTCACCTATGCTTTCCATATGCGCAAACATTCCATTACCCTTTCATCAGTCCCATCAGCCAGCCCTACTCTCACTTTCCTCCTCACCTCCTCGTTTCTCACTCTATCCAACCTTGTAACCCCTACCATACTTCTCAGACATCTCATCTCAAACACATTTAGAATTCTCTTCTCTGACTCTCTTAATTTACTTTAGTCAAAAACAAAATAAGGCAGTATAAATTCAACTGAACTTAATTTCACTAGATCAGATAGTATTTTTTGCCTAATCTGTTTTGGTAGAGTATATAAAAAGAAATCTCATCTGGGCAGTGCGTACGTGGTTATCATCCCCAATCAAAACAGTGATGCGCTTCAAACGCTTTTGTTTTGGCAGACATCAGCTGATTTCAATCAGCTGATGAGCCTACTCGAGACCGAACGGAATCTCGACCATCAATATCTCATTTGGAGCCGATTTTGCCTCATAAATTAATAAATCTGGTGACGGCGGGATACAAAGAAGAGTGCCTGTTGGTACTCAAGAAGCTAATTGAGATGCTCTGAAACCCTCTCGCTGTAGAAGGGACACCATTATCATTAAAGAGTAGCTTAGTGGCAACTATAATAACAGGAAAAGTTACCCAGCAAGGAAGGTATTAACATAAGATGCTGTGTCTGCTATTTTCACGTCGTCGTCGTTCTCCTCCTGCTCTTCATCTTCCTCCTCTTCTTCCTCTTTCTCCTCCTCCTCCTCTTCCTTTTCCTCCTCCTCTTCTAATGCTCCCTCTTCTACTCTTCCTCCTCCTTCTCTTTCTCCTACTCCTCTTTTTCTCCTCCTTCTACTCCTCCTCCTCCTCCTTCCTCTCCCTACCTCCCCCTCCTTTTCCTCATTCTCCTTCACCTCCCCTCCTCCTCCTCCTTCTCCACCTTCTCCTCCACATTCTCTTCCACCTTCTCCACTTCTCTCACTCCTCTTCCACTTCCTTATCCACCTATTCCTCCTTTGTATGGTGTATTAAACGAAGAAGTTATGTTATGGTTTTAATAACACACGTTTGCAAATAACAACAACCAATGCATGTAGTAGATGAAACAATGTACTACTAATTAAAGTCTCTGTCCTCACATAGCGTTTCTTCTGCCATGCTTTAGTAACACCCCTACGGACCAGATCCATTCAGCATTGTTTTACAGTTGGAGACTAACCTCCACACAAAGAAATATGTTGATCAATTGTAACATTTACTATCCCTCCTCTCTCCTACTCTCCTTAAAAATTTCAACAACATCCTATACGGCTCCACGTCTTCGATAAATTGTCCCCAAAGACAGAAGTGATAGCTAATCGCCGACAAAAAATATTTTTTATTATCGTTGTTAGTGTTGGTGGTGGTGGTGGTGGTGGTGTCTCTGGTGGTGTCGATGATAATGGAGGCGTTGGTGGTGATGGTGGTGGTGATTGCTCTATCCCTCGGCCTCAGATACTATAGAGAATCACCTTCACCACTTTTGCTCTCATAACGCACGTCCCTTTCACTCTTCTCCATTTTGAAACCGTGCAGAGATTGCAACTCGCCACATTCCTAGCATTACCACCAAAACACTCTAGGTGTGCCCCTCGCATGGAACAGGTGGCCTCCTTAATCGAAACATTCTCCTAAAGCTCTTTCTTGTCCCTCGCGCACATTTACACTTGTTCGACATCCCGACCCCGAGTTTTTATGAAATGACTCGTTTCAAATGGCTAAAATCCTAATCCAGCTCTTCTTCACGGCAATTCACTTTACATCTTCTTTTCTTCTTCTTTTCCTGTTGACGTTTCCTATTTTCATATGGGGTCGCCGTTCCTCGCTAGACGTTTCCACTAGTTTCGCTCCATCACCTGCTCCTCCTCCTCCAGACGTTTCTCCTTAAGGTCCTCTCTCAGTCCGTCCTTCCAGCGCAGCTTGGGTCTCCCTCGCCTGCGTCTACCCTCTACCTCCATCTCCATCACTCTCCTTCCCACGTAGTCTTCATCTCATCACTTTACATATTACTTTCAGGCAAACATCGAAGGATTCTATTCAGCTGAGGGGGATGAATATTTTACATATTTGCATTCAGCCATTTATTCTGTCTGCCTCGGGGTCATCTTTATTTACGTATTTCCGAGGTACACAGGGAGGGAATGGGTTAGACAGCTGGACATAACTTGAAGAAAGATACAGTAAAAGAAAACGGGACAGCTGGAGATAACTTGAAGAAAGATACAATAAAAGAAAACGGGACAGCAAAGATACAGTAAAAGAAAACGGGACAGCTGGACATAACTTGAAGAAAGATACAGTAAAAGAAAACGGGACAGCTGGAGATAACTTGAAGAAAGATACAATAAAAGAAAACGGGACAGCTGGAGATAACTTGAAGAAAGATACAGTAAAAGAAAACGGGACAGCTGGAGATAACTTGAAGAAAGATACAGTAAAAGAAAACGGGACAGCTGGAGATAACTTGAAGAAAGATACAATTACGTATAGCATGTAATGTATGATGTATAGCGGGCAATCTTTAAAATGTGTATAACGTGCAACTTACAACGTGCAATGTAGAATGTATAGCGCGTAAATATTAAAGTTTAACCTTTAAAGTGTGTATAGCGTGAAACGTATAACGTGTAATGTATGTAGTACAACGTTCAAAGTATAGAGTGAAACTTATAACCAAAAGTGTTTAGCATAAAATGTTTAGCATAAAAACACTTAATGTGAAAAACGCGTAACGTATAACACATAGCATATAACACAAAGCACATGACCTATATAACACATCACACAACATACATGACAAATAACATATATGACGCATGACATATACAGTATATATGACTTATAACATTTAATACATAACACATCTGTAACATGTAATACATAAGGAAATACAAGGAATGTACCACGTAACAAGTAGCACGTACACGTAACTTGTATCACGTAACATGTAACAAATTATACCTATCATACATCATCATACATTTATCATACAGCACGTGTCTTACACCATCAAGCCATACACTATAACAGCGCATACACTTTACAGCATACTCGTACAGCATACAGCATAGAGAATAATGAATACGCGGCCTCCCCATTCGTCTTCGAAAGATTTCCAGGAACCGAGGTCTAACCCTGACCCTCGGGGGGTTTGAGGCCGACCTGGGGCTTTGCCCACAGTCCCTCGGGTCAGGTTCATTTGTCCGCTGCGCATTTGTCAGAGCAGGTCACTTCGATATCCCTCTCGTGGCCTTGAGTATACAAAAGATATGGGAGAGATAATTTGAAGAAAAATACAATAAAAGAAAACGGGACAGCTGGAGATAACTTGAAGAAAGATACAATAAAAGAAAACGGGACGGCTGGAGATAACTTGAAGAAAGATATAATAAAAGAAAACGGGATAGTGGAGATAACTTGAAGAAAGATACAATGAAAAACGGGACAGTGGAGATAATTTGAAGAAAGATACAATAAAAGAAAACGGGACAGCTGGAGATAATTTGAAGAAAGATACAATAAAAGAAAACGGGACAGCTGGAGATAACTTGAAGAAAGATACAATAAAAGAAAACGGGACAGCTGGAGATAACTTGAAGAAAGATACAATAAAAGAAAACGGGACAGCTGGAGATAACTTGAAGAAAGATACAATAAAAGAAAACGGGACAGCTGGAGTGAACACAATATCATCACATTTCACTCCCACATTACTTTTCACTCACTCACTCACTCACTCACTCAAAAAAAAAAATAATAATAATAATAATAATCGCGTAAGTCTATCGTTACATTTCTGCCAACGAGATGTCTCGGGCCTAAATGAAACAGTCTGGCGGTTGTTGAAATTCAGAGAAAAGGACCCCATTGTATGTAAGGTGGTAATCGAAAAAGATTAGAAATTCTTTGCTGCTGAGTACCACGAAAACAAATGAAATAACCTGGGCCCAGCCAGAAAAAAAAAAAGAAAAAAAAAAAGTGGCCGCCAAGTTTATAGAAGAATAATCTCTACACTTTTATTTGTCTATTTATCTATATACCTGTCTATTTATTTACTTATCTATTTATTTATTTATTTATTTATTCATTTATTTATTTATCTACTTATTGGTCTATTTATTTATCTAATCTATTGATCTGCTTATTTATCTACTTATTTATCTTTATTTTTTATTCATTTATTTATCTATTTGTTGCTTGCTTGTTTATCTATTTATTCATATAATTCTTTATCTATTTTACAATGAAATTACCTCGGAGTTAAGTACAATAACTTGGAACCAGTCAAAACAAAACAAAAGTGGTCAAGCAATATGTAAGGAGCTTAATACCCCTTTCCACGTAACCATGATACAATAGTTGGATGTTATTCGCCTTTGCACGTTCCTTTTGAATCCATCTCCTCTTTTGGTGTTACCTTTTACGTTTCAAACACCTCTGAGGACTTTACTTTGAATTAGTTTGATGATTCCATTCATCTTAGAGGGACCTCTGGACTGAGCAGTAGAAACTGATGGCTTTGGGGTATAGATGGTCTATGGAAACTTGTTTGTTGTTGATTGTTGTTGTTGATTATTGTTGTTGTTGTTGTTGTTGTTGTTGTTGTTGTTGTTGTTGTTGTTGTTGTTGTTGTTGTTGTTGTTGTTGTTGTTGTTGTTGTTGTTGTTGTTGTTGTTGTTGTTGTTGTTGTTGTTGTTGTTGTTGTTGCTGCTGCTGCTGCTGTTGCTGCTGCTGCTGCTGCTGCTGCTGCTGCTGCTGCTGCTGCTGCTGCTGCTGCTGCTGCTGCTGCTGCTGCTGCTGCTGCTGCTGCTGCTGCTGCTGCTGCTGCTGCTGCTGCTGCTGCTGCTGCTGCTGCTGCTGCTGCTGCTGCTGCTGCTGCTGCTGCTGCTGCTGCTGCTGCTGCTGCTGCTGCTGCTGCTGCTGCTGCTGCTGCTGCTGCTCGCTGCTGCTGCTGCTGCTGCTGCTGCTGCTGCTGCTGCTGCTGCTGCTGCTGCTGCTGCTGCTGCTGCTGCTGCTGCTGCTGCTGCTGCTGCTGCTGCTGCTGCTGCTGCTGCTGCTGCTGCTGCTGCTGCTGCTGCTGCTGCTGCTGCTGCTGCTGCTGCTGCTGCTGCTGCTGCTGCTGCTGCTGCTGCTGCTGCTGCTGCTGCTGCTGCTGCCGCCGCCGCCGCCGCCGCCGCCGCCGCCGCCGCCGCCGCCGTCGTTTCTTTCAAGCGATCAATATGGAAATTTAATTCTCGTTTGAATTATAGGAGACTTTAATCTTCTATGCCTGAGGATAATAGAATCGAATCCTTTATGCAAGGGTATAAGGGTCTTAGGCCTCTTAGGTGGATTATAAGGGAGTTTAGCCTCTATACCGTGGTATTAGTCGGTAACGTGCCATTAATCTTTTCCGTGGCTCAGGTAATTCTGTTACATTACCTTTTCATTACGATAAATTAAGAAGAATGTCTGAGGTATATGACTAATTACGACTAACCACGTGATACGGGCCCGACCTCACAACGTCACGTGACGTGGTGAGCACGTGTTTTCATCCGTAGACGTCACGCCACATCACATCATTTATTGCGTCATGTGTCACTTAGTGTGAGGTCCGTTGTTTCTGACAGTCGATGTACCTTCGTGGTCACGATACTTGTCATGACGTATTGGTCACTGGTTGTAACAGCATATCATCATCACCATCTCCATCACCACCATCTCCACCATCTCCACCATCACCATCTCCACCATCACCATCTCCATCTCCACCATCACCCTCTCCATCTCCACCATCACCATCTCCACCATCACCATCTCCACCATCACCATCTCCATCTCCACCATCACCATCTCCACCATCACCATCTCCACCATCACCATCTCCACCATCACCATCTCCACCATCACCATCTCCACCATCACCATCTCCACCATCACCATCTCCACCATCACCATCTCCACCATCACCATCTCCACCATCACCATCTCCACCATCACCATCACCATCTCCACCATCACCATCTCCACCATCACCATCTCCACCATCACCATCTCCACCATCACCATCTCCACCATCACCATCTCCACCATCACCATCTCCACCATCACCATCTCCACCATCACCATCTCCACCATCACCATCTCCACCATCACCATCATTATCAGCACGCTCACTACTTCCAGCAGCTAAATCGCCACCATGATCTCGTTTAACATTACCAACACCAGGAACAACAATAAGCAAACCATACCAACACTTAAACCATTATCACCACGACCCCCATCAGTTTTCATAAGGCCGCCAATATCACCACAATATTCCATCAATATTCATCAATATCACCTTGTAATCATACAACTGGTAACAGCAGTCCATAACTTTATTCCATCGTTATATTTTCCGTTGTACATATAGTCGGCGAGAAGAACTTTACCTCGGGAAACGCTTTGCTGCAACTGGCACCGTTGTCCTTGTCCTGAATGTTTGCAATGCTAGGGTAAGTGGCAGTCACCAGTTGCCGTTGGACCATGTCTCACAATCGAATACAACTTGTCACAATATGACGTATATTTGAGACTCAAAACTGTTCAAAAATATTGCGAACCCCTCGGTTTTATTACTGACCCCATAACTTCTCTTGTCCCCTTTCACCATATTTTCAAACCATAACAATAGTCAAAACACTTCTCTTTATCCAATCATTTCATTCTTTATTGTACAAATCTTCATCATGTTCTGTTTTATTAAGCTATCTGCCATCATCCTACCTGACTATACTTCCCTTTACCAGAACATTAGTCTGCTCACCACACTATCCTCCTGAACATCATTTGCATTTGTCAAAATCAACAACCCCTTACTTCATCATATGATGTTTCAATTTACATGTCAGTGTAACAAATCCCTTACGAAACCATACAACCCATCACCATAGGACGATAGGTTGTATGTATGGACACCACACGACCCTACAAAGAATATCAACACCAGATACTTCTTCATGTGGCCAGTTTTCATCCTATTCCTTACTGTTCCATCACTGTATCCTATTGCAGCTGGTCACCATACAACAGAAAACAACGTGACCCTTCACCATACAACAGAAAACAACGTGACCCTTCACCATACAACAGAAAACAATGTGACCCTTCACCATACAACAGAAAACAACGTGACCCTTCACCATACAACGGAAAACAACGTGACACTTCACCATACAACAGAAAACAACGTGACCCTTCACCATACAACAGAAAACAACGTGACACTTCACCATACAACAGAAAACAACGTGACCCTTCACCATACAACAGAAAACAACGTGACCCTTCACCATACAACAGAAAACAACGTGACCCTTCACCATACAACAGAAAACAACGTGACACTTCACCATACAACAGAAAACAACGTGACCCTTCACCATACAACAGAAAACAACATGACCCTTCACCATACAACAGAAAACAACGTGATACTTCATCATACAACAGAAACAATATGACCCTTCACCATACAACAGAAAACAACGTGACCCTTCACCATACAACAGAAAACAACGTGACACTTCACCATACAACAGAAAACAACGTGACCCTTCACCATACAACAGAAAACAACGTGACCCTTCACCATACAACAGAAAACAACGTGACACTTCACCATACAACAGAAAACAACGTGACACTTCACCATACAACAGAAAACAACGTGACCCTTCACCATACAACAGAAAACAACGTGACACTTCACCATACAACAGAAAACAACGTGACCCTTCACCATACAACAGAAAACAACGTGACCCTTCACCATACAACAGAAAACAACGTGACCCTTCACCATACAACAGAAAACAACGTGACACTTCACCATACAACAGAAAACAACGTGACCCTTCACCATACAACAGAAAACAACGTGACACTTCACCATACAACAGAGAAAAAAAAAACGTGACCCTTCACCATACAACAGAAAACAACATAACCCTTCACCATACAACAGAAAACAACGTGATACGTCATCATACAACAGAAACAATATAACCCTTCACCATACACCAGAAAACAACGTGACACTTCACCATACACGAGAAAACAACGTGACACTTCACCGTACGACAGAAAACAACGTGACACTTCACCATACAACAGAAAACAACGTGACCCTTCACCATACAATAGAAAACAACGTGATCCTTCGCCCTACAACAGAAAACAACGTGACCCTTCACCATACAATAGAAAACAACGTGACCCTTCACCATACAACAGAAAACAACGTGACCCTTCACCATACAACAGAAAACAACGTGACCCTTCACCATACAACAGAAAACAACGTGACCCTTCACCATACAACAGAAAACAACGTGACCCTTCACCATACAACAGAAAACAACGTGATACTTCATACATCAGAAACAATATGACCCTTCACCATACAACAGAAAACAGCGTGACACTTCACCATACAACAGAAAACAACATGACCCTTCACCATACAACAGAAAACAACGTGACCCTTCACCATACAACAGAAAACAACGTGACACTTCACCATACAACAGAAAACAACGTGACACCTCACCATACAACAGAAAACAACGTGACACTTCACCATACAACAGAAAACAACGTGACACTTCACCATACAACAGAAAACAACGTGACCCTTCACCATACAACAGAAAACAACGTGACACTTCACCATACAACAGAAAACAACGTGACCCTTCACCATACAACAGAAAACAACGTGACACTTCACCATACAACAGAAAACAACGTGACACTTCACCATACAATAGAAAAAAACATGACCCTTCACCATACAACCAGGAAGTCAATCACTATAACTCTCTCAGTGCACTGCCGTCACCATGCACCCTATGATCTCTCACCATATTTTCCCTTACCATACACTCCTTCACTATTCTTCACCTCATTACACTCTCACCATACCATCTTCACCTCACCATACCCCTGATTGTCGGCCACTTGATTCTTGATAGTCGGGGAGTTTCTAGCCTGCGGCTCAATCAGATAAAATCCCCGCTTTTATCTCACGGAGCCACTGTTCCCTTAAGTGACGCGTTTAGCTAAATGCTCCCTAAGAGCCCACGCATATCAGACCCGCCATCTTGAGACGCGAAGCTACCTTCTCTCTGGTAGTTGCTGGAAAGGGCAGAGGATGAGGAGTTGGAGGAGGATTAAGAGAGGGGAAGAGTGGTAGGAGATGTTAGGAGAAGGATATACAAAAAGGAGAAAAGAGACAAGAATACAGGGAAGGGTAAGATGGTAGAAATAAGCGTATATGATTTTTGTTGTTGTTGTTGTCCTCGGCAATTTGCAATTATTATTTCGAACTATGTGTTCTTGTCGTTATCTGCACTTCAAGTATATTGATTCTTTGCCAAATAATTTTTTTTATTATTATTATCATTATTAGACTAGGTAAAGAGAAAAAAATGGGATGAATCACAATAAAACTAAGAAGAGTTAAAAAAAAAACAAAAAAAAAACAATAAACAACGGAACAATGGAATTGAATTTCAAGACATAAAAAAAAAACGACAAAAAAATAACTCTAAGAAACGAAACAAATAAAAAACAAAAACAAAATAGATCGACAGAAAAAGATAATAATGGCAGATGCCAAAAGGAGAAAGAGGAGTGTATGGGAGAAAAGAGGAGGGAGAATATATGTAACAGGATAACAGGGAGGAGATGTGAGGGGTCCAAACCGAGTTCTAGTGTCCCTGAAATACGATGCTGATGGAGGTATGACAGGGGAATAAGTGTTTACTCAAAGAAGTGAAACTCGGAACCAGGACGATAACATCGATTAAATCTCTTCCAGGGATCAAAAGAGAATACCGACTTCTAACCATGTATACATATGAATATAAGTATATATGATATATACATTTTATATATATACATATATATTTATATATATATATATATATATATATATATATATATATATATATATGTATGTATGTATGTATAAGATAAGAATGAAGGAGACTGCAAGAGACCATAAGGCCTACACTAGGCCTTACATACATATACATACATATATATATGTATGTATATATATATGTATATATATGTATGTATATATGTATATATATGTACATACATATATATAAATATATATATATATATGTGTGTGTGTGTGTGTGTACATACACACACACACATATATATATATAAATATATATATATATACATATATGTATATATACATACATTTATATATATATATATATATATATATATATATATATATACATATACAAATAATTTCCAACAGTCACCCCGGGAATTGAACCGAAACCTTGTTTGAAGCATAGCTACAGTCGGAAATTATTTTTGATTCTCGCCGTTGCTACCGATTTACTTCAGACATATATACATATATATATACATATATATATATATACATATATATATATATTGTGTGTGTGTGTGTGTGTGTGTGTGTGTGTGTGTGTGTGTGTGTGTGTGTGTGTGTGTGTGTGTGTGTGTGTGTGTGTGTGTGTGTGTGTGTGTGTGTGTGAAACAAAAGTCCTCAAAGTCAAGGATCACCTTGACATAAGAGGCACACAAACACGCAAAGAAAAATCAAAACAACAACAGAATACTTATATCACACACAAATACTCTCTTCTCTTCCT
>NC_134777.1:6438402-6448402 GCF_046742065.1 Oratosquilla oratoria
AGAAGTCCTCAAAGGAATTTCTTCCTTTAGATGGAAGTCGTGGTAGTCCACTGATTATATAATTATCACTTCTGACACGTATCCTCACGTAAAGGTTTCCAGCTCTGAGCCGAGCATTCTTCGGCTTTGATAGGCCTCTGCTCGGAGAGGCCAATCCCACTAGAGCAGGGGTTCTTAACCTTTTTTCTCCATTTCCCCACGTTTTAGTGAGCCAACTCTCCATTTCCCACCACAGCATCGGTCTTTGACAAATTCGATTTTAACCCATGCAGTGTTTAGTGCGTATATATACGCTTTTCTTTTTTGTTCCATTTTACGGCCCTTAATTTTTGTTTTCCCCACTTGGCAACTCCGCCATTGCCCACCAGTGGGGAATTCCCAACAGGTTAAGAACCACTGCACTAGAGCATAACAAAATAAGAACATAAGAATGAAAGAGACTGCAAGAGACCTTAAGGACTACAGTAGGCAGCTCCGTATCCATCACCACCTGTCATCCCCGTCCATAAAGTTGTCTAATCGTTTCTTAAAACAACTGATAGTTTCAGCTCTTACTACATGGTTACTAAGACTATTCCATTCGTCGACCACCCTATTAGTAAACCAATTCTTGCCTATTTCCTTCTTAGATCTAAATGTGTCCAGTTTAAATCCATTACTGCGAGTCCTGGCCTGTTGTTTTAATATGATTACCTTGTTTGCATCACCCTTGTTAAAGCCTTTGATCCAATTGAACACCTCTATTAGGTCACCCCGCACTCTGCGTGTCTCAATCTATGGTCCGTGACCCCTTGGGACGCTATAGAGTTTCAAAAGAGGGGCCACGATTCGGAAACTAGCGGTTGTTAGTGGATGCAGAGTGATTAACTTTAGTGATGAAGTAGTCTCATGGAGGCTGAGGAACAGTAACACATAAGAGCAAAATACACGAAAAAACGTGTTGAGAACCGCTTGATTTGGTTTGGTAGGATTGTATGTGAATTGAGACGCGCAAGAGGATTTGGATAATTTTTTTCTTTTTAACACTGATCTCATCTTGCGTTTTCATCAAAACCCTCTCCAATTTCATTACAATGTATCGGTGTAGAAATGGTTCACAAGGATTGTATGTGCGTTGAGACGCGCAAGAGGAATTAGATATTTTTTTCTTTTTAACATCGATCTGATCTTGCGTTTTCTTCAAAAACCCTCTCCAATTTCTTCACAATGCATCGGTGTAGAAACTGTTCTTAAGAGCTTTGGTGCAAAATATATTATTTGAAGGACAATTGCACATTTCACAGGAAAGATTACATTATTGTATACACACTAAAGCAAAGTTATTTACTGGTATTCGTTTTGAAGAAAATAGAGCCAAGAAAACACTCAAACAGAGACAGAGAGACAGACAATGAAAGTCAGGGAGAAAAGGGAGAGGGAGAGAGAGAGAGAGAGAGAGAGAGAGAGAGAGAGAGAGAGAGAGAGAGAGAGAGAGAGAGAGAGAGAGAGAGAGAGAGAGAGAGAGAATAAGAGAGAGAAAATAAGAGAGAATAAGAGAGAGAAAATAAGAGAGGATATGAGAGAGAAAATAAGAGAGAGAGAGAATAAGAGAGAGAAAGAGAATAAGAGAGAGAATAAGAGAGAGAGAGAGAGAGAGGGAGAAAGAGAGAGAGCGAGAGAGAGCGAGAGAGAGCGAGAGAGAGAGAGAGAGAGAGAGAGAGAGAGAGAGAGAGAGAGAGAGAGAGAGAGAGAGAGAGAGAGAGAGAGAATTAGAGAGAGAGGGAGAATAAAAGAGAGACAGTGATAGAGAGAGAAAGAATAAGAGAGAGAGGGAGAATAAAAGAGAGACAATAATAGAGAGAGAATAAGAGAGAGAGGGAGAATAAAAGAGAGACAATAATAGAGAGAGAATGTGAGAGAGAGAGAAAGAGAGAGAGGAGAGAAAGAGAGAGAAGGAGAGGAATAGAAAAAGGAAGAAAAAGTTCATCCAGATAAGGTTTAAAGCGATAGTTTCGTACAAGCTTATACAGTATATTCAGGTAGTGGCGAAAAACTTGCGTACATATTTGTCTCTCAACGTTATGTCTAGTGAGATATACATCGGCTACACACACACACACACACACACACACACACACACACACACACACACACACACACACACACACACACACACACACACACAAACACATGTATATGTATATAGATATATTTATATATATATAAATATATATATGTATATATATATATATATATATATATATATATATATCTATGTATTGTGATTATCGACGCATGGGCCAGGGTTCGAATCCATGGCAGAGCTTCTAAAAATGTTCAATATATATATATATATATATATATATATATATATATATATATATATATATATATATATATATATATATATATATATATATATAACCTAACCATGGAGAGTTTCCAAAATCCCAAAATTTTCATGCTTCTTTGTTCGAATCCTGCCATACATTTCAGAAAAAGAATATCTAAAGGCTGCATTTATGTATTTCTTGAGTCTTTTGACTGCATCTTTGTAAATGAGAGGTAAGAAGCTTACACCAAGAGGCGCTTAGCTGCGATTATTGTCGTCACCTTTGCCTTATGCGTTCTAGCCCCCAGGGTTCCTAGATTCTTTCTGTGTCCTTCAGCTGTCCACATCGTTCTCTTTATTCTTATTATGTTTCTCCTACTTCTATTTCTCTTACTTCTACCGTCTCTACTATCATTTTCTATTTTATTGTACTTCTGTTTCTAATTATACTTTTTCTTCAATATTTGTTCCTCTCTTCTGCATATCACTTATCCTGTTCCCTTCTCCTATCCAAATCATTCTCATTATTCTTATTATGTTTCTCCTATTTCTGTTTCTTTTACTTCTATTGTCTCTATTATTTTCTATTTTATTGCACTTCTATTCCTAATTATACTTTTACATCAATATTTTTTCTCTTCTCTTCTGCATATCACTTATCCTGTTACCTTCACCTATCCAAATCATATTCCTGATTCTTATCATATTTCTGCTACTTCTATTTCTCTTCTACCGTCTCTACTATTATTTTCTATTTTATTGTACTTCTATCTAATTATACTTTTACTTCAATATTTGTTCTTTTCTTCCTGCTTGCTCCTTAAGCGTGTGTTACCTTTAACCTTTTCCTCGTCTTCCCATCTTCTTTCTTCATATTTTCTTTTTTCTTTGTTGTTTTCTGCCTTCCTATTTACATTTTCGTCATCCCTGCTTCTTCCGTATTCACGCTCAGCAATCTGGAAAAATGTTTCGAGTGTTACATTAATCTCCTATCCAAGTACTTTCAGTGCACGTTTCATATCTACGATCATTTACACGTATGCGTGCACGTGTATATGTGTGTGTGTATTTGTGATTCACCATGGTCTTGGATCACGTGTTGGACTTGTGATCGACAGCTATTTCCCTCCTGGAAGAGAGCTCAAAGCTCGTATATGACCGATCTATGGGTGATGCTGTGACCTAAGACGAACACACACACACCCAACTCCCCGCCCACGAGAGTTGGAGTAACGACCCGCAGCGCAGCGATACTGAAATTATTTCAGCCCTGGGCTGGATTCGAACCCGGACCGCCGTAGTGGCAGCTAGGAACTCTACCACTGCGCCACGAGTCGTGTGTGTATCCATGTGCTTAGTCTAACACAGTTACCCTTAAAATCCAGTTCTTATTCTTCAACATTTTCGCAATATCCTTATTCTTCTGGAATCTTCTTTTGTGCACACATTTTAGGCTATGTCTGATCCCTTTCATCTTTTAAATTTATCATCTCCAGCCTACGGCCAAGGGCCGTTTTCTAGTAACTTCCGTTTTCTATCATTTGCCTTGAGTCTACTATGATAGGCGACTCCAGATGACTCCTAATGTACTCCTAATGTAATCCCCCGAATCCCATTTCATTTGAACAGAGCCAGCAAAATATAAATACTACAAATGAAGAACCTACCCAATTGAGTATGTACATGTAATTATCTCTTTTTTGTATATTCTAATTGCTGTTTGCCTCGAGGTACGTCGCTTCTGCCGCGGTCTCGTAATTACGTTACGAGTCTCCCAAGCCGAGATTCATAAACACATCCAAATCTGAATTATCTCTTTTTGATTGTTGGAATTCCATCTTTAACTTATCTTCCTTTTTATCATCGCATCTGGAATAAAGTTATTTATGGTGTGATTTTACTTCTCTGGTGTTTGTATGTGAGTCGTAGGTAATTAATTGGGACGGAAGGAAAGAACTATGTACTTTTATTCCACGGACTGTCGAGGCAAACGTATGATTGGCTCAGACGACCTTTCTTATAAGAAGGATTGATTCCTTTGTATATGTATAGCCGTACTATAATGGAAATATCCTATAACGAGGTCCTCTTGTAAAAGTACGAGATAAAGTGATTAGGATTAGGATCTTACAGTATGTGTAGTATATTTCCATGGCCGTACTATAATACAAATATCCTATAACAAAGTTCTCTTGTAAAAGTATTAGATAAGGTGATTAGGATTAGGATCTTACGGTATGTGTAGTACGTTTTCATGGCCGTACTATAATAGAAATATCCTATAACGAAGTACTATTGCAAAAGTTTGAGGTATGGTGATTATGATTACGATCTTAGAGTAAGATTGATTCCTTAAAAGATAAGAAAATTAAATCCCTTCCCATGGTTGAACTTACAAAGAATTACAAATGAGGATCATGCTGACATAACTGGGTCGGATGCGAAAAAAAATAATAATAATGATTAATATCTAAAAGAAAAATAAGTAAAGTTATAATGATATAAATATTAATAAATAGAATGAATAAATGCATAAGTATAGTTAAATGATAAACAGGTAAATAGTAAATAATAATAATTTGAAAGATAACTAATAATAAATGAAAATCAAGCAAACAATAATAAAGAATCAAATAATGGTTGTTGCTCAGCTGTGTTATTTATTTCTGTGGTTTTCATTCTTTAGTGACCTCAATAAACTCTTACCGGAAGGAGGAAGGAGCAATTTTCGTTTTTATATCGGTAGCAAGGTGATGAATGAAGAACAGTTTCATAAACCCGTATTTGCTTACGAAACTGAGTTCTTGATAGATTCCGTAACAGTGAGTGCCACTTACCCCAGGATGTAAAGGAGAAAGAGTCTGCTATAACATAGCTTCAGAAAAGATATACGATTTCGTGTACGATTGCAATTCCTTTTCGTCGTGCGTTTCTGTTGATATTTTTTTCTTCTTCTTCTTCTTCTTCTTCATCCTTTGGTTGATTGCAAAGGCGATGGTCGCCGTATTTACCTTCCGCGCAAATCGGATTTCTCCAGAATAAATTATTTTAGTCGCAAGAAAATCCACAGCACCAGACAGAGAAGAATTTTAGTCTCCTTGCTATGTTGACTCTTTTTGCATATTTCGTTCTGAGCAACATTTTCATTCGACTGAGAACAAAGTCAAAATTAGTCCCTTGGCAATTTAGAATTCTTGTTCAGATTAACGCAAGACTGTTTTGTCCCGTATCAGGAAAATTGTCTCCCGTTGTCAATTGCCTCCTGGGACAGTTGCCCCCTAGGACAATTGCCCCTTGGGACAATTGCCCCCTAGGACAATTGCCCCCTAGGAAAATTACCCCTTGATGTCAATTTCCCGACGTTGACATTTGAATGATATGCATTAAAAATATATATATAATTTAATAATCTAAAGTGTCTGTGTTGTTATAAAATATACTATTTGTATCTGCAAAATCTAAACCTTTAAGACGATAAGTGGCTATTAAACCTTCTGTCTCTAAAATTTATATTTTTTCAATAACCAACGGAGGAAATTGACATCAAATTGTCCCAGGGGGCAATTGACAACAGGGGCGGGGCGGGGGTGGGGGGTGGAGTGGGGGGAATTGTCCTGGGGCAGTTTTATCCAGCATAGCCCCGGGGTTTTATTTCAGCTGATTGAAATTGCCTGGCAGTAGGCACAATAAATGTACCAAATGAATAAGGATTTAAAAGTGTTAATCAATAAAGTTTCAGAACTTTTAGAGTCAAGGAACTTTCAGCTGAAACAAATTGCGTGGATACAAAGAAATTAAACATCGAAGACGCCTGAGGAACTCAGAGGGTTGAGAGTGAGAAAAGACAGAGAGGAGGAGCAAAATTCGATTAGCTCCATCATAGCAATTTGGAAGAGAAAAAAAATAAAATTAGATGAAATAGATATATAGTTAAAAACGAAAGCATTGCGGTTATTTAATTTTTTCCTCGAATTTTAAATTTTCATGATTAAAATCTTACTGTTAACCGGGTGAAGAATATGGGGACCTAGTTTCAGAACACTAGGAAAAAACTGAAAAACTACCGCAATGCTATCGTTTTTAGCTCCACGTCCACACACACACACACACACACACACACACACACACACACACACACACACACACACACACACACACACACACACACACACACACACACACACACACACACACACACACACATATATATATATATATATATATATATATATATATATATACACACGCACAGTACATACATACGTATACCAAAGGCTTTTTTCCCCCTTACAAGGTGGGGTTACCAAAAAGAAAAAGGCATAGAAATCACTCCCACCCATTCAATTTTCCATATATTCCACTCCCCTACACACTACTCCATCCCTACTATCTTGGCACCTCCTGGATGACGTACAGTACATACATATACAAAAAGCGAGAAACGTTTCTCATCAACCAAGTCCTACAGAACGACACACGTTTTGCTCTCAAGGGTCATCGAGTAGTTTTTTTTTTTTTTTTTTTTTTTTTTTTTTTTTTTTTTTTTAAGTTCTTCTCACAGCACCCTTGTATGGAGCACACTGATAATAAGAGAACATAAAGAAATGGTGCTGCATGAAGGTCTTTTGAGAATCAGAAAAAAAAATTAATCGAGCATTACCCGAAGACCCTTCTTCAAGAGAAGGAGGCAGAAAAAAAAAGAAAAAGTCAAAGCGTCTCTTATCTGAGGTCAGCTGCTCTGTACAAAAATAAAACTTAGTTTGTATACTGATAGAATTCCATATCAGGGCTTAATATCAAGAGTTTAACAGAATGGGTCAAAGGTTTGAGCCCATAGCTGAATATAGATTTAAAAACTGATATTTAAAAATAATCGGCTTCTGAAGTCGTAACATATGTATACAAATCAAATACAAGGTCTCCAAACATTTTATAGCATTTAAATGCTGGAATGAATAGAAAATTTAATTGCCCTTGGATTCAGAATTTTGGCCCACCCTGTAATTTGCAGTTCTTCATAGCTTCGTAGGGCTACATTTAACGACCCTACACACACTATAAAGACCTCTCATCTATGCTGTCTGCTACATAGTACAGAGGGAAATAACTTTTTGGTATCAGGTGTATGGTTGTCATACATACATATATATATATATATATATATATATATATATATATATATATATATATATACACACACACTTGATATATATATATATATATATAAAATATATATATATAGCCACCATTAATCTATTCTGGCTGCCACCAAGATATTTCATTCATCTTCATGAAGTCTATTTGACAAAAAAAGAGGCTACACCTGCTTCCACTACCTTGTTAAACTTCTACATTACCTTGATTAATTTCTGTCTTGGTTAACTTTACCTTGGTTAAACTAATCCTCATTAATCCCTTCTATACATTACCAATTTATCTATCCTGTCAGACCTTTTGATATTTTATTTAATCCGTGGCATCTCTTTGCTAAGGAAATGGCTAATGAATGCTGGGTTACTGCCTGTGTGTCTGTATAACCATTTGCTCCGCCGTATTTCCATATTCAATTCCAACGCTGGAAGGTTCTGCCCAATTACCAGATTAGAGAGTCCGCTGCAATGGTACGTGTGGGCAATTAATCTCAAGGTTAGATGGGGCTTAAACTTAAGCCATTAAATTTATGTAGTCGTGGGGGTGATCAGGGGATGGAGATTAACCAACTATAGATTAAATTGTTTTAATACGACTCTGAGATTTTTTACCACTTGAGTCACTTGATGTTCAGTATATCTATCCTGCACATCTCCAAATGTTTACCATAAACTTGATATGTTTCAGCCGCAGTGACGTAGTCTTGTAATGAAGGATTGTAATGATCTTGAGGACCACTCACGTAATTACATATCAGAAGCAATTAACTTCCATTACAGATTTATTTTCAAAGAATGTTGATGGCTACATGGATACTGAATTCCATCCACCAAGCAACTTGAAATGCCATGAATGTATGCTGAGCACTCCTCCAACACCTGTATTAATACCTCGCCCCTAAAAGTATTAACGCCTGTTCCTCTGCTTCCTTTGTACGAGAATTTGGACAGATATCTGAAGACTAGAAGATGATTTATGCCACGGAATATGTCAGCGAAGCAGTGGAATTATTAGAAAACGTGCTAATGAATCGCTACAGGTGACATTTTCTAGAGAAACGTCATCGGACTAGGTCAGTGGTTCCAAAACTTTTTTTCAGTTTCTTACCGAATTTAACATTCCACATTAAGCATGTTACCCTTTTCATAAAATGTTGTCAACATTGATATATATGGCTAAATTAAAACACTAGAGATATTTTCGTCTATTTATTGTATTTGAACTTTGTGCATCTGTAATGACTACTGCCAAAGATGTAGAGAACATCAGTGGGATGGATGGAATTGTATGCTGTGAAGCTAGTTGAGGAATTCTTGGCTTCTTGATTTTCAGAATTTTTTTATTATCATTTTTGTCACCCCTCCATTACCCCCGAATATTTGTTAAATTATCCCCAGGGGGTAATTTACCCCCTGTTTGGGGACTACTGGACTAGGTAGAAGAACAAACCGTGGATTAATGCAGAGGTTCTCAAAGTGGGGGTCCCGACCCCCAGAGGGGTCGCCAAATAATTTTGAGGGGTCGCGATCGAGATCGAGATCCATACAAGCTTACATGAGTACATGCATATATACATACATACGTGCGCACGTACATAGGCTACATGCATACATACATACATACATACATACATACATACATACATACATACATACATACATACATACATACATACATACATGCATACATAGACAGGCAAGTAGATACACGGAGACAGGGAAATGCCTTATAGTGATTGTCAGAAATTCGTTGTTGTTGGGGAAGTGGGTCGCGACTCTACGAGTATCGAAGTAATTTGTAGGGGGTCGCAGGCAAAAAAGTTTGAGAATTCCTGGATTAATGTACTCCTCAAACGGATGAACGACGAACAATGGTGAACAGTTACATGGACATTTAGCGGTGACATAACAAGAATTCTTTAACACATTGAAACTAATTACCCATTTCTTAACTAACTTCTAACTAATTTTTAAGTTTAGCTTACCTACTTTAGAGCTTTGGTTTTATACATGTTATTATATTATCCATTTCTTTATGGTCCTGAATTTTATCTATCTTTTATTTATCCTGTTTTCTAATGAAACGTGTGAAAGAAAGGGACACTGCATTTAGGAAATAGAAATAAGTAAGAGAGAAAAAAAAAGGTGCCTTACTCAAATATTTTAGTCAACAAGAGGCTGGGAATGGGCGACCTCTGGATTGCCAACCAGGAGCATTAGAGGAATTGGACATATTTGTGTGTCCTGGATTCTCAATCAGGAACATCAGAGGCGAAGAAATATTGCTGACCCTGGAGTTATTACTGTAGGCTTGAGAGATGTTGATCAATGGGCAAAGTTACCGAGGAACAAAGACCTACTCTGGTAAACCATGAAGTTTCTGTTGTTCAACATCTGAGTTCAAATTTGGGTAAAACGGCCCGTGAAGGTACAAGAGTGAAGGGGAGCAGCACTTTTTTTTTTTTTTTTTTTTTTTTTTTTATAAATAGAGAAAATGTATGAAGACATGGGTGGTTTGCTCTCCATCAATAATAACATT
>NC_134777.1:6450902-6458402 GCF_046742065.1 Oratosquilla oratoria
GTGTGTGTGTGAGTGTGAGTGTGAGAGAGAGAGAGAGAGAGAGAGAGAGAGAGAGAGAGAGAGAGAGAGAGAGAGAGAGAGAGAGAGAGAGAGAGAGAGAGAGAGAGAGAGAAAGGAATATGGGGAAGAATAGAAAGAGGAAAAGGAGTAGCAAGAAGAGAAAGGGAGGAACGGGAAATCAATGAAAAAAAAGGAAAGGTAGAGGAGGAGGAGGAGGAAGAGGAAGAAAAGGACGCAGAAGGGAAGAGTAGAAATTGGAGGAGAAGGAGAGGAAGGGGAGGGTAGAAGTAGGAGGAGGAGGAAGAGGAGGAGGCGAAGGAGGAGGAGGAGGAAGAAGAGGAGGAGGAAGAGGAGGAGGAAGAGGAGGAGGAGGAGGAAGAGGAGGAGGAGGAGGAGGAAGAGGAGGAGGAGGAAGAGTAGGAGGAGGAGGAGGAGGAAGAGGAGGAGGAGGAGGAACGGTTGGGTCGGCCTCCGGTTACCTAATGAATGGAACCACAACACGAAAAGACCAACAACGTTGTGCAAAAGATAGCAGACATACGTATGGACACACACACACACACACATACACACACACACACACACACACACACACACACACACACACACACACACACACACACACACACACACACACACACACACACACACACACACACACACACACACACACACACACACACACACACACACACACACACACACACACACACACACACACACACACATCACGCGCACGCACACACACACACACACACACACACACACACACACACACACACACACACACACACACACAGGTGCAGAAGTATACATTCAAATATACAACCACATGTCACCTTTCTCAATGGGACAATAACAACCATATGTTCATGAGTGTGTGCGTGTATGCGTAGGTGTGTGTGTGTGTGTGTGTGTGTGTGTGTGTGTGTGTGTGTGTGTGTGTGTGTGTGTGTGTGTGTGTGTGTGTGTGTGTGTGTGTGTGTGTGTGTGTGTGTGTGCGTGCGCGTGTGTGTGTGTGTCTGTGTTTGTGTGCGAGTGTTTGTGTGTGGGCGTGTGTGTGTGTGTGTGTGTGTGTGTGTGTGTGTGTGTGTGTGTGTGTGTGTGTGTGTGTGTGTGTGTGTGTGTGTGTGTGTGTGTGTGTGCTATGTGTGTGTGTGTGTGTGTGTGTGTGTGTGTGTGTGTGTGTGTGTGTGTGTGTGTGTGTGTGTGTGTGTGTGTGTGTGTGTGTGTGTGTGTGTGTGTGTGTGTGTAAGTGCGCGCGCGTGTTTGTGTGCGTACATGTGTGCGTACGCACACGCCTGTATCTGTTTTCAACATTAGCTAATATACAGATACATTTCAACCCAACCCTGTCACGTGCATTGATCATATCTATGCGCAGAATAACCCCTTATTAATACTCATAAGCTCTACGACGTAATCTGATCAAGTAGTTCATAACGAACCTGACTGGGGTCGGATATTCAAACCGGCCTCACCAGGAAATAAATAAAATAATGCCCTAAAGGAAAGGAATGTACACCAGTGAGATGGGGAATGGGGGGAGGGGGTAAGGTAGTTGGAAGAGCGGTGGTGGTCGGGGGAGGGGGGGTAGAGGAATGAATAGCCCAAGGAATCTACTTGAGGGTCCTGAGACAAGAGCTAAGTTCTTAGACGACAGGAACAAAACGTCTCTACACAGGTACCAGTCAGGGCAAGAAGACTAAGAATGAAAGAAGAAAAAGAAAGGGGGGGGAATTTAAACCCCCCACCGACCCACAAGATCTAGAAGAGAGGTTAGAACGCCTTCAACGAGTAGGAAAAGGTTGACGAATGAAGAATGCTTTCTGGCGACACGGCAATTTGCCGCAAAGAGGCTGAGGATCTTGGAAGACTGGCCTATGAGGTCGTGAGACCCACGGAAGCCCAGCAAACTCCTTTGCAGACCTTTGAAAGAAGCCTTGGAACAGGCTCATGACATTCTTCTTATATTAAAGACTTTGGTGTACAGAGACAACTTACCATGAAGATGGTCTATCCGCGTAAATAACCATAGAGGAGGAGGTCCGATAACAACTTAGTTTACATAAAACTGCTTCGGCCATCGATAGCAACTTAATTAAATAAAACTGCTTCGGCCATCGATATGCACTTTGCAAGGACAACGAGACCTCCAGTCATTAACGGAGCCAAGGGAAAGGGAGGAATGGAGAGGAATGAAGAAAAGTGAAGATAGAGGAGGAGGAGGAGGAAGAAAAGGGAAGAAAGAGGAGGAGATGAACGCAAAAAGGGAGAGTAGAAATAGAAGGAGAAGGAGAGGAAGAGTCGGGTAGAAGTAGGAGGAGGTGGAGAAGGAAGAGGAGGAGGAAGAGGAGGAGGAGGAAGAAGAGGAGGAGGAGGAACCAGGTGATCCGAGCCACCAACTTCATTTAGACTTTCTTCATTTTATTGTCTAAGACTTAGGAATATCAAATCTATGGAGGGAGCTTTCTTGAGGCAATGAATCATAAGACGCAATAGGCAGTTGGAGACATCAGAAGACGAAGGAGAGGTTCTCATCGGAGATATGAAGTACCTGGAGACTCCGTTGCCACGGAGGCTCCTGGGGCTTCATCGCTGAAGAAGAAGAGCGTGCACGTGGACCCTCTTTAGGAGTTTTCGCTTTGTGTGCAACCTCAATAGGCCTCAGAGTCGCTCGAATGAGAACCTGCTCTACGTAATACAACAAAATCTTTCGCTCTCGATGGAAAAACTTTAGGAAAATATTTTGGTTTTATCAATTTCATTTCTTCACACACTTTACAGAAATATAATATAGAATACATTTTATATATATATATTACATATATAAAATATAATATATGTATATATAATGTATATATATATATATATATATATATATATATATATATTAATATTGATAATTATATACTATTTGGGTGTACAACTTAATTTATAATTGAATGATGTTGACTTGCAGTCGTCTTACGTTACCAAGAACACAAGTCATGCTAGTGTATGATATACAGGCATAAAAACACCCACACCCACGTTCACGCATGTACACACACACACACACACACACACACACACACACACACACACACACACACACACACACACACACACACACACACACACACACACACACACACACACACACATATACAGGAACACACACGCTCATATGTGCGCACACACACACACACACACACACACACACACACACACACACACACACACGCACACACATCACACACACACACACACACACACACACACACACACATAATATATAACACAAACACACACACACACACACATCCACACACACACACACACACACACACACACACACACACAACACACACTTTTCAACCCACACACAACACACGCACACACACATACACACACACAAACACACACACACAACACACACACACACACACACACACACACACACACACACACACACGCTCACACACACACACACACTCACACACACACACACACACTCACACACACTCACACACACACACACACACACACACACACACACACACGCGCACACACACACACACACACACACACACACACACACACACACACACACACACACACACACACACACACACACACACACACACATATCCTTGAACTTAGAAATATATTTTAGTGTTTGTCGTTTTAAACTCTTATGGTTTTCATTCAGCTAAAGTTCAAAGAGGCCTGAATTAAGTTCTCGACAGGAACTTCCTTCCCTGAAATGAAGAAACTCGTCAGTTGATATTAAAGAAGCACAAAGGTCGGTCGTTGGTGTTGAATGTTGAATTATATCCAAGGGCTTTTGGAGGTTTTGAATTATATCCAAGGGCTTTTGGAGGTTTTGAATTATATCCAAGGGCTTTTGGAGGTTTTGAATTATATCGAAGGGCTTTTGGAGGTTCTGAATTATCTCTAAGGGTTTTTGGAGGTTTTGAATTATATCCAAGGGCTTTTGGAGGTTTTGAATTGTATCGAAGGGCTTTTGGAGGTTCTGAATTGTCTCCAAGGGCTTTTGGAGGTTCTGAATTATCTCCAAGGGCTTTTGGAGGTTCTGAATTATATCCAAGGGCTTTTGGAGGTTTTGAATTATATCCAAGGGGTTTTGGAGGTTTTGAATTATATCCAAGGGCTTTTGGAGGTTTTGAATTATATCCAAGGGCTTTTGGAGGTTTTGAATTGTATCCAAGGCTTTTGGAGGTTTTGAATTATATCCAAGGGGTTTTGGAGGTTTTGAATTATATCCAAGGGGTTTTGGAGGTTTTGAATTATATCCAAGGGCTTTTGGAGGTTTTGAATTATATCCAAGGGCTTTTGGAGGTTTTGAATTATATCCAAGGGCTTTTGGAGGTTTTGAATTATATCCAAGGGCTTTTGGAGGTTCTGAATTATCTCCAAGGGCTTTTGGAGGTTTTGAATTATATACAAGGGTTTTTGGAGGTTTTGAATTATATCCAAGGCTTTTGGAGGTTTTGAATTATATCCAAGGGCTTTTGGAGGTTCAAATGGATTGTGAAGAGACCACAAGTCTCTGGACAATAAGCTGACGAGTTCTCTCGTACTTCATCGACCTCGTCGTTATAGGCAGACGTTCCTCCTTCTCTTGTTTTCGATCCATTAGGTTCTCCTTCTCGGATTTCGCTCCCGAATTTGCCTTTAAATCAAAGTTCCTCTTCTTTTTTTTTTCCTTCCATCTTCTTTGCCGTCGGTTGGGCCGTGAAAAAGTTGATAAAGAGTTCCTTGATGACAATGTATAGAGGCGGGAATCATATCATCCCGCGTCGTTCATTCTCCCCAACATTCCCACGGGTTCTCGAAGAAAAGGGGCCAACAGAAAACGGGGTCAAAGAAAATGGACGAGTGTAAAGACAAAGCCTGTGGTAAACACAATGCGAGCGAGATAAAGAGGAGGAGGAGGAGGAGGAGGGGGAAGAGGAAAAGGAGGAGGAGGAAAGGGAGAAGGAGGAAAGGGAGAAGGAGGAGAGGGAGTAGGAGAAGATGGAGGAGGAGGACGAACAAGGAGAAACAAGGAGATGGAGAAAAGAATAGGAGGAAAAGAGAGTGGGGAAAAAAGGAAAGAGAGGAGGAGGGGAAGAAAGGAGATGAGGAGAGGGGAGGAGAAGAAAAGGAAAGAACAAGAAAAGTGGAAGAGAGGAGGAGGGGAGAGGAGAAGGAAAGGAGAGACAGGAGAGAAGTGAAGGAAGAGGAGGAACAAGGAAGGAATGAAGGGTGATAAATGCTAAGGAAGGGTGAGGAATAAGGAAGAATACAAGGATAAGACGGAGGAGAAGGAGGAAGAGGAATAGGAGGAGGCTGAGGAGGAGAAGGAGGAAGAGGAGGAGGCTGAGGAGGAAGAGGAGGGGAGGGGGAGGAGGAGAAGGAGGAAGAGGAGGAGAAGGAGGGGAGGGGGAGGAGGAGGAGGAGGAAGAGGAGGAGAAGGAGGGGAGGGGGAGGAGGAGAAGGAGGAAGAAGAGGAGGAGGAGGGGAGGGGAAGGAGGAGGAGGAGAAGGAGGAAGAAGAGGAGGAGGAGGAGGAGGCAGAAGGTGAAGGAGGAGGAGAAGAATGGGAGAAAGCTGATGAGGAGAAGGAGGAGGAAAAGAAAGAGGAAGAGGAGGAGGAGGAAGAGGAGAAGGAGGAAGAGGAGGAGGAGGAAGAGGAGGAGGAGGAAGAGGAGTAGGAGGAAGAGGAGGAGGAGGAAGACGAGGAGGAGGAGGAGGAAGAGGAGGAGGAGGAAGAGGAGGAGGAGGAAGAGGAGGAGGAGGAGGAGGAGGAGGAGGAGGAGGAGAAGGAGGAGGAGGAGGAAGAGGAGGAGGAGGAGGAGGAGGAGGAAGAGGAGGAGGAGGAGGAGGAGGAGGAGGAGGAGGAGGAGGAAGGCAGCCACAGCTATGCGGCCTCGTTGATCATCCAATGGAGAGAGGCGGGGAAGGGGCGGAGGAAGAAGAAGAAAAACAAGAGAGGGCAAAGGAGGAGGAGGAGGAGGAGGAGGAGGAGAAGCAAAGAGGAGGAGAAGGAGCAGGGGAAAAAATGGATAAAAAAAATATGACAAGTGAAAGAAATGACAAGAACAAAAGAAACTGGAGAAGATGAGGCGAAAAGAATATAAGAAAAAATGGAGTAGCAAAGATGGAAGTAGGAAGAGAATAAGAAGAGAAAATAAAAATAGAGAAAAAGAAATGAAAAGAAGATGTGAAGAGAGAAAATGGAAATAAAGAAGAAGGGTAGAAGAAGAGAGAACGGGAGGATGAAGAAGAAAAGAGGAATAAAAAAGTAGAAATGGAAGAAGTTGACGAAAAAGAAATATTTAGTCAAAAAAAGGGAAAATAGAAGAAAATAAATGAAAATTAATCAAATCAGATTATGACGTTTGACTTTTTTAGGACAAAGTGAGATAGAAGGAGGAAGAAGAGGAAGAGGAGGAGAAGAGAGAGGAGGAGAGAAGGAGGGGAAGAGGAAGAAAAAGAGAAGGGGAAATTAAAAGCGAATAAGGAAAGAAATGAAAAATAGAATAGCGAAGAAGGAAGACATTAACGAAAAGGAAATTATCAAAGAAAGAAGGAAGAGGAGGAGGAGAGAGAGGAGGAAGAGGAAGAGGAAGAAAAAGAGAAGGGGAAATTAAAAGCGAATAAGAAAAAGAAATGAAAGATAGAATAGCGAAGAAGGAAGACATTAACGAAAAGGAAATTTATCAAAGAAAGAAAGAAGACCAAAAGGAAATTAATAAATATGGGAAAGAGAAAGAAATAGAAGAAGGCAGATAAAAGTAATGAAGAAATACAAAGACGAAGAATCAAAATAAAGGAAGAATAAGTAGCAGAAGAATGATTAATAATGGATTAACCAAGAGAAGAAGAAGAGGAAAAAAAAAAAAGAAAAGAAAAGGAAACACAGTAATAAGAAAGAAAAAATATAAGTAGGAGATGAGTAAGTAACTAGGAAATCAAGATAAAGATAAAAAATAAAGATGTAGAAGAAGATGGAAAAGAAAATGAGGACGAAGAAGAAAAGCAAAATACAAAGAAGTACAACTAAAACAAGTACACAAAGAAGAAACATCTAGTAAAAATATACATAACTAAGAAAATGGAAGAAACTAAATGTGAAGATTAATCAAATCAGATTACGATTTTCTATTTTATTTTTAAGGACAAAGTGAGATAGGAGGAGGAAGAGGAAGAGGACGACAAGAGAGGAGGAGGAGGAAGAGATGGTGGAGAAGGAAGAGGCGGTGGAGAAGAAAGAAAAGGAGTTGAAGGAGATAGTTGGGGAAGAATAGAAGGACGGGAACCTGATGACATAAAGGAGCATCAACCGGAAGAGATGAATGAAGAGGGGGGGAGGGAGGGGGAAGGGGCAGGGGGAATGGGGGAGGGAGGTGGAGGGTGAAGGAGAGGGGAAGGAGGGATGGGAGGGTGAAGGAGAGGGGGAGGAGAGGGACGGTGAAGGGAGGGGATGGAGGAAGGGGGAAGGGAGGAGGAT
>NC_134777.1:6468402-6473402 GCF_046742065.1 Oratosquilla oratoria
TACATACAATACATACATACATACATACATACATACATACATACAATACATACATACATACATACATACATACATACATACATACATACATACACACACATATGCAAAACCCGATTCCCTGACGATGTTTCAAGTACCTGAGTCATGCAGAGGCCACGTGTATCATCCATGTCCCACTTGGGTCCCGTGTCGGTGAGGTCACACTCGAATTATATTTAACATCCATGACGTCAGATGGACGCGTGGAGCCTCGATTGAGTTTTGCTGACGTCCCTTGAGAGGATCTAGAGCCGGGCCCGTCTAACTTTTTTGGGTGTTACCCCAAAAGAATTTGTAGTAAAATGAATTTAACCCCACACTTTGAAGTACTCTGGGGGGGACAGACCAATTTACTTATAGAATTCATGGATAATAAGCAAACAAAAAATGTATATTGGGAAAATGTTTAATTGTTGATTTCATCTATCATCAGGAAATAAGTCTTTTTTTCCAACTTTCATGTTAGTTTCCCTCAGCACGTCCATTACCCCAAAGAATTTCTGAATTACCGCCATTTGGGGTAATTTACCCGCTCCCCCACCACTGATCTAGGGGTAATAACCAGCGCTTCTTTCTGATGTCCTACTTAGAACATGTTCCAACACTAGAAAATATGTCATATCAAAATCTGATTTATATATTCCTTATTTGTTTTTTATTTATTTTATTTACTTTATTGATTGATTGATTGATTCATTCATTCATTCATTCATTCATTTATCTATCTATTTATTTATCTATTTATTCATTCTTTATTCATTTTTTGTTCTATCTAATTATCTATTCATCTATTTATTTATTTTTATTTATTTCATATATTTATTTATTTATTTATTTATTTATTTATTTATTGTTCTATTTATTTTTCTTTTTGTAAAGTAAAAGACGAGACCAAAAATATAATCCTGTGTGAGGTAATGGTAAGTCTTTGAATAAGTGCATGGCAAAATGAACAGCTATAATGAAAAAAATTCAAATAATAAATAAAGCAAGTAAATGAATGAAAAATATATCAAAAGATGGAAAAGTAGATAGACAAGTATATGAACAAAGAAATGAGAACAAATAAATTAAATAATATACAGGAATTAATTAAACGAAGAAAAAAAAATCCACACTGTACTAATCCACAGCATCTGTTGTCACTAACTGCTCCGCTGAATTCACCCAGTGCGACTCGGGAGATCTCACGAAATCCGAACGATCACGCGTGAGAGGAAAGGGAAAGAAGGATGACTCGGCGACCCAGATGACCGCCTGCTGTGGCCATTTGGGCGTGAAGGAGAGATTTGTGCGTAATTGGGCGACGAAATGATCCTAATGAACTCTTGGTCAAAAGTTAAGATTTTCAAGGACTTGAGTCTCTTCTCCCCCCACTCACTCTCCAACCTTCGTCCAACTCGCTTCGAAAAAGACAGAATTACATCAAATAAAGCATATAGATTATCATAAACCAACATAACAACAAACAATCCTGCACAATTGATTATACAGTTCAAATGGCTACAAACGAGTTAAAACAAACAATACGAGTTTCATAGAAAAACATTTCAAAATGTGGAGCATAAAACGCATGCACTAGTTTATCTTATTCGTTACAAAGGAAGATACCAAATTCTAGAGGGCGGAGCTGCCGGATGTGTGTACCGTTTGTCGTACACATGTGGTACACCTGTTACGTTTGTAAACATCTGCTCCACGAGGAAGCTCTTAATCTGTCCCGGCAAGATATTTCAAGTCCATTAACATCTGGTCAAAAGTACTCGAATGTATACATTTATATTTTTTAGTTTGTGTATATATATATATATATATATATCTATATATATATATATATACATATATATATATATATATATACATACATATACCAAGCCTTCTTCCCCCTTACAAGGGGGGTAGCCAAAAAGAAAAAGGCATAAAATCATTCCCACCCATTCCATCCCTGAATACATATATAAAATCACATAATTCCGACAGCAGCCCTGGGACTCGAACTGGGGCCTTGCGTGACGCGAGACCAAAGCTCTACCAACTGAGCTAAAGGAGCTCAAAAGTTCTCCAGCTTGGGAATTGATCTAACTCCCGAAAAACTAAGTCGACTGCTAACTGCCGTTCTAACTTAATTTTACGGAGAACTATGTCCAACTCATTGCTAGTGGTGAAGCTGGTACGAATCCTTGATGGATTTTAGTCGTTGTAATACCTAAATAGAATCACCATTGACAGCGCATGTCAATCAAATAATTCCGACAGTCGCCCCGGGACTCGAACCGGGGCCTTACGTGACGCTAGGCCAAAGCTAAACCAACCAAGCTAAAGGAACTCTAAAATTCTCCAACTTGGGGGATTATTCTATTCAGATATTACAACGACCAAGGATTAGGTGGATGGGTGGGGTAGAAGGGGCATTGAGCAAGAGGGAAAGGACGTTTGTTGAGCAAAGAAGGGAAAAAAACAGTAAACATGGGTGAGTGGAGAATGACTGTGTGTAGATGATACTGTGGTGCAAGGAAGGGAGGTGGTGAGGGATGGGGGTAGTGAGTGGGTATATATGAATGATATTTTGACGCAGCCCGAATGGTTTTCTGTCTTAGTTCTGCATGAGGGGACAGGGGGATGGGGAGTCGCCGATTAAGTGAAGCGGCCGTGCTGTGGATGTGCTGTGTCTTGATCCATTGCTTCTGACCCAGGGCAGTGGGCGTGATACAGGTATGACCCGTGGTCCATGAGGAGCTAAGATGAAATGGGGGTGGGGGAGAGCGGGATTTCGCCTTTTGACTTGGCTACCCCTCTTGTAAGAGGGAAAAAGCCCTTAGTATTTGAATGTATGGACCATGGGAAAGAAGAAGGCAATAGGGGACAGTCCTTGAAATACAAAGAATGAATGGCGAACGATAAAGGATACGGGCGTTACGTTTTCAAAGGTCTGTTGAGATGTAGTGGCGGAGCGATAGAATGAGAAGACGGTGGCAAAAGGAAACGTTTGTTAGCGTGAAAGATCAGTCAGGGTGTTGGTGTGAATGTGGTCATAGGTTGCCTTGGATGGCCCTTTAGTTCAGGAATTGTTTGCTAGATATGGTAATGATACATACATACATACATACATACATACATACATACATACATACATACATACATACATACATACATACATACATACATACATATGCCAAAGGCTTTTTCCCCCTCACACGGGGGGTAGCCAAAAAGAAAAAGGCATATGAATTACTCCCACCCATTTCATTTCCCATATATTCCACTCCCCTCCACCCTCCTCCCTCCCTCCTATCTTGGCACCTCCTGGATGACGGGTCATCCCTGCATCCTGTTCACTGCCCTAGGTCAGAAGCAGTGTAATGATACAGAGGAGAAGTAAAAGGAGGAAGAGGAGGAGGAGGATAACGAAACACCAAGAAAACGAAGAAAAGGGACAATGACAAGACAATGATAAGATGATAAAGGATTAACAATATTGGTCATAAAAGAGAGTAGGGGCTAAGAGCGTAAAGAATCAAAGGGAAGAGGAAGAGAGAAGGAAGAGGTAAATTACGAAATGAGGAGATAATCAGAGAGAGGAGGAATGAAGAAACACAATAAGTGGATAAGACGAATTAAGTGTAAAGGGAAATGAGGTGGGAAGAGAAAGAGTAAAACGAGAGGAAGGAGAAGAAATGAAAAAAGAAATGGTGAAGAATCAGCAGGAGTGCAGTAACAAGGATAAATAGGAAAAGGTGAGAGAGGCGAAGGAGAAGAAGGGAAGGAGAAGAAATAAGATCAGGAGGAGGAGGAGGAGGAGGAGGAGGAAGAGGAAGAAGAAGAGGAAGAGGAAGAGGAGGAGGAGGAGGAGGAGGGAGGAGGAGGAGGAGGAGGAAATGCTAGCAAGTCATGCCAAATAGGGAGCTCAGAAATCGATGAGAAGGAAAGAGAAGTATGAGTGGAACAAGAGGAGGAGGAAGAAGGAAAGAGGCTTTGAAGTAGGAGGGAAGAACAAGAATGAAGAGAACAAATCCCAAGAAGAAGAGGAGGAGGAGGAGGAGGAGGAAGAGGAAGAGGAAAAGGAAGAAGAAGAAAAAGGCCTATGGAGAATTACCTTGTGAGAAGGTACTTTAAAAGGAGTGGAAGTGTTGGAGTAGGACATGGTGGTGATCGCTGGGGAGCAGAGGTGTTGCAGGAGGAGAGCAGGTGCAACCGAGGCTGAAGACAAGGCAGTAATGGCCGTGATTATGACCAGAATGAGTTCTAGTTTGCCGGACGCCTCCAAGCCAAAGTGGACCAGACATTGTAGATTTTTTTTTTTCTAAGCCGAGTAACACTGTACATGTTTCTTTTTTTCTTCTTTGCCTTCTTTTCTTCTTTATAATCTTCCTCCACCTCCTCTTTCTCCTCCACTAGATTCTACTCCTTAATAGAGTTCTACAAATATGTATATGTATATATGTATATGTATATATATGTATATATATATATATATATATATATATACGTGTGTGTGTGTGTGTGTGTGTGTGTGTGTGTGTGTGTGTGTGTGTGTGTGTGTGTGTGTGTGTGTGTGTGTGTGTGTGTGTGTTTGTAAAAATTCTAGATAAGTTTTGACTATTTTCCCCTAGTTTGAATACAGGCTCCCAGTATTCGACTTTCCATAATGGCGGTGCACCATCAAGGTTGTGTAAGAATGATAGGTTAGATTCTACGTTACTGCGGCGTTCAGTCCCGTTCAATGGTTGATTGATTAATGACGAAAAACGATCTATCCATGTAACTTTTGTTCTATCTGAAACCAGAGGATTCTATTCGTGTGAAGGGAAGTTTAGTAATTAGTGTCTTCTCCTTTGCCGCCTTCCTGTTAAGGAGTTTTATCGTGTCTCCTCTATCTCTTTATCTCCTGATCAGCTACTCCATTATTGACCGTAACTGATGCTCTGTCACCTCGTTAGCTTGGGTTTAATCGTTTCATTAAC
>NC_134777.1:6490902-6493402 GCF_046742065.1 Oratosquilla oratoria
TTGCTTGCACATAAGCACACACACAGGACATACGCACACACACACACACACACACACACACACACACACACACACACACACACACACACACACACACACACACACACACACACACACACACACACACACACACACACACACACACACACACACACACATCAACAACTAGAATTAACATTGTTGTACCTATTACTAAGCCTGCTGTTTTATTTGTCTAGTTTTTGAATGCTTGTAACAACGTCTTCTCACTGTCATAATATTATAATGTTATTTTCTTGTAGGATGTATATTTCCAGCAGAAATGCTGCTATACCCAATAAACCTTAAATTATTATTATTATCTATTATTATTACACACACGCGCGCGCGCGAGCATAGGGGCAGGATATTTTTTATATTATTCTATCCATTAAAAATAACCAAGTAACGGATATTGGAAAAACGTTCAGCACCAATGATCAAAGTATCCTCATATTTAACATAGAATGTAATATGGGACTAAAAAAATAAATAAAATCAAATGAAAAAAGAGCTTCGAAAAGGTACAAATTCCCAGCAAGAAGACTCAGAAAAATTAAGAGATATACTTGGAAACAATGACTGCTCAGAATTTTACAGAATCTATGATATTAAACAAACTAGAGATACATTGATTAATGTACAAGAAAAGCCCCGTTTACGAATGTATTCCACTGCGCGGTAGACAGAAATAAACCAATTACAAACGTAAATGGTGGAATGTTGATATTTATAATATTTTACTAGCCAAGAAACATGCGTATAGGAAATACAAATGAACACAAAGCTAACCAGATAGATTAAAGTACAAAAGATGTCGTCAAGAATCTACAAATAGCAGGAAATTACAAAAACAGTATATTGTCTCTAAATACAAAGAAAATCATAGAAAAAAAATCATATCAAGGAAAAAATTACTCTTAAGTACCATTGTTATCTCCAATCAGTAGTGTATAAGGGTAGTAACAAACAAGAGGGCATTGGCAGACATACTTGATAATTATTTTGCGTCTGTGTTTACTATTAATAACAGTAAAGACGAATAGCCACTCCTACCAGGACAGACATCATCCACACATTTGCTTTGCAAGGACATTGCAGAACATCATGTAATACGAGTTATAGATAAAATTTAAATATACAAATCACTTTTACTAGATACAATATACGTATGGGTACACACACACACACGCACACACACACACACACACACACACACACACACACACACACACACACACACACACACACACACACACACACACACACGCACATACATACACACACATACACACACACACACACACACACACACACACACACACACACACACACACACACACACACACACACACACACACACACACACACACACACACACACACACACATATATATATATATATATATATATATATATATATATACATATATGTATATGTGTGTGTATATATAGATATATATATACAGTATATATATATATATGTATATATGTATATATATATATATATATATGTATATATATAATATATATATATATATATATATATGTGTGTGTGTGTGTGTGTGTGTGTGTGTGTGTGTGTGTGTGTGTGTGTGTGTGTGTGTGTGTGTGTGTGTGTGTGTGTGTGTGTGCATTTACATTTACATTTACATTTATATAGAAATATATATAAACGTATTCGTATACATACGCATTTACACTTAATTGTATGTCCTTTTAAATCATTCGTTCCTTTGATAATATAATCTGGCTGAATTTATATAAAAAAGATATTCTATACTTATCTCTCATTTTTCTACATAGCACCTCGGTACCCATACATTATAACTTATGATAATTGCCATATAAAACCCTGGATATGTGGAGGTCCCTTTACCCATGAGAATCCTGCTGATATCAAGAGTCACCAAGATAGCTAAGAACATCTCTTGATGGACATGAGAGTCCACTCAGGGAGGTCGAGCTCGCTTAAGTGCCCGAGCTGCAGAGGCGGCGAGAGGTCCGTAATGGCGGCTGGCCGTGGGGAGGTCTCACCCCAACAGTGCCGGGTGGGGTAGTTTTATTTATCTTTTCTATTTTCGATGCTGCCAGCTTATTTCACTGATTTCATTCGCACCTGCTCGATAGCAAAGAGGATTACGCCCTATCTTAATTTGTCTTCTTCTTTCACGAGTGATGTTTTATATTCTGTTCCGTTTAAGGGCGAAGTTTTTTCTTTTTTCATTTCCGTGGTAATCCTTCGGCTGAAAAGGAGTCAATGTTTGGGGGGGAGAGAGGGAGTGTAGCTGTTGCCAGGTTCTTTGTTGTGCGTTGTTACCCAGTTCGTGTCTTAGCAGACACCGATTGTACACTACACACTTCAAACTGACACAGTCATAATCCCATTGGCTTACTTGTTACCGGCTAAGTGATGCTGTCGTTACCAAGCACCTGTGCCTAATGTGTTTGGATTGCTAAGGTAATTATATAAAAAATGCTG
>NC_134777.1:6503402-6508402 GCF_046742065.1 Oratosquilla oratoria
CAATTTGTTTCTTTACGTCGAAGTTCCTCGGAGTCTTTCTGAATCTGTCATAATCTTCGGTTCTCCATCGATGTCTTACGAAGTTTCGCAGAACTTCTTTCTCGGGGACCTTTTCCAGTTCCTCGAGAAGAGTTTCTCAGAGTCTGAAAGATATCTGTTTCCTATTTGTTGGTTATCCTATATACATGATATTCAGAAACCATCCCCCACCCCTACAATATATATGCATATACATATATATATATATATATATATATATATATATAATATACATATAATATATATATATATATAATATACATATATATATATATATACATATATATACATATATATATATATATATATATATATATATATATATCAATTCACTTTGATATATGTTTATGTATATACACAAGTAGATGCATGTATGTAGCATGTGCACGATCGCTTGTGTAAATGTCATCATTTAGAATTCCATACATAAAAAAAAAAAAAAAAAAAAAACGCAAATACTGGTCATCAACCGACCGGCTGGACTCGTCTAGATCCGCATCTTAGTCACGTTGTGTGAATGAGCGCACGTGTGTACTGTATGTGTAATACGATAGGGTGTGATTGTGTGTGACACACCGTGTCATAAGGTTAGTGTGATAGTATGTTAGTGTGTGACACTATGTGGTAGTGTGTGCAATTGTAGTGTTAGCGTGTGTTCATGTTTGTGTGTAGTAGTGAGTGCTAATTGTATGTGTTAGTGGGTGACTGTATATTAGCGTGTTGGTGTATGTATGTGTTACTGTGTGTTTGTTAGTGTTAATGTCTGACAATAATTGTTAGTGTGAGTTAGTGTGCAATAGCGTGAGACAGTTAGTGCGTGTGTTAGTGCGCGTTAATTGAAGCCAGTGGGTGTTACAGGGTGTTAGTGGGTGACTATGATCATTTGTGCTAGTTCGTGTTGGTGGGTGTTAGTGTGTTAGTGTGCGTTAATGTGTGTTACAGTACAATGCTAAGTGTTAGTATGTTAGTGTGGAAATGCGTTACTGTGAGCTGGTGTTAGTGTACGTTAGTAGACGTTACTGTGTCCTACTATTAGTGTGCGTTAGTGTGTGTTATTATGCCTTAGTATGTGTTAATGTGTTAGTGTGCGTATAAGTGTATGTTAGAGTGTAATAACATGTTAATGTTTGTTTGTGTGTGTGTGTGTGTGTATGTGTGTGTGTGTGTGTGTGTGTGTGTGTGTGTGTGTGTGTGTGTTTGTGTGTGTGTGTGTGTGTGTGTGTGTGTGTGTGTGTGTGTGTGTGTGTGTGTGTGTGTGTGTGTGTGTGTGTGTGTGTGTGTGTGCGCGCACGCGATTATGTGCGAGTGTGTGTGTGTTTGTGTTTGTGTGTGTGTGTGTGTGTGTGTGTGTGTGTGTGTGTGTGTGTGTGTGTGTGTGTGTGTGTGTGTGTGTGTGTGTGTGTGTGTGTGAGCGCGTGCGTTCTTTGCAATCCTTTCTACGAGAATGGCCCTCTTCGTGTACCACCACAATCAATAAGTGCCAACATCCGTGCAGACACTCATTCGCGCTTACCAACACTTTCGTTGAGAAAAAAAAAATCCTTATTTTCCTCAACGCCAATAAGAACTGTGTTTACCCAGTAATTGCAACGTAGATCGCTCTGTCACCATTTAACTGAGTTATAGACCTTCACTCTAGGATAAAGCACCCACATGTAAATATTCAGTCGACTAAAATAAAGTTGTGCTTGTCCACTTTGCATAACAATGGTGAGGTGGAAGAAGAGAAGAAGACGAGGCTGTAAATTCATTCAAGGTCGAAATCTATATTCTGATTCTTTATATTTTTCATTACTCAAGGTTCCAAAGCGAGATCAAGGTGAAAATCCTCAGTAGGCAAGTGCTCTTTGTTAAAAGTTACGACTGGGGGAATGAGAAAATTTGATGGAAATCTCAAGTTTTTAATAGGCACACGCAAACACATACTCCTGTGTATTTGTTTATATATATATATATATAATATATGATATATATGTACATTATATGTATATATAAATATGTATCTATATATTGTATATACAGTATATATAAGTATGTATCTATGTATTATATATGTGTGCCTGTGTGTATGTACATATGTGCAAATGCGAAAGTCCCTCGTGTATATATAAAATCATTGATACACGTGTTTAATGATATTGGAATTTAGTCCATATACTAAAGTGTATAAATAAAGGCAAATATTTATTCATATCTATATACACAAGAATAGACGTTGCTTCCATTTTAGTTTTCCATCGGTCATCTCACCCTCGCCCTCTCGTCTTCCATCGATATTCAATCCTCCTCCATCCTCTACTCCTCCACTGTTAGCCCCTCCCGTATCTCACCTCCTGATTTCCTTCTTCTCCGAACAACCAAAAAAAAAAAAACAAAAAAAAAAACAGAAACTTTGTATATTTGAACTTATTTCCATTTATATCCCCGTCCTTCGTTGCCTGATGATGGGAGTCGGGAGACCTCAATATCGCATGAAAAAATAAAAAAACAAATTCCTTTTATTTACCAAAATCTTTTCGTATTGACTTGATTGAGGTCTTCCTGTCATGGTGGCGGAGGCTTCCTCAACTTCGGGTATCGTGGTCGGGACCCATAACTTCGCGGTCATGGCCCCCGGGCATAGAGAGGCTCCGCGGTCTTTACCCCGCCAGTTCCCCCCGCGGCCCGAAACCCCGACCATTCTTTCAGGATCTAATCAAGAAATGATAATTTTCTCCGCGATCGAATTCTTATTTTTCTCATTAATCTCTACCTAGCTCGGCCATACACCTCTCCCTACTCCCTGTGCCTCTTTGGCCTCTGACTTCTCATGCCTTCACCACTACCTGTGTATGGTCAATTTGTTTATCCCGTTCACTAAGATTTGTGCCTGTTATCCCCACTACCCGTGGTGTTACAGCCTATATTCCCACTGCCTGTGATCTTCATCCATTTCACTGTTAACGTATGAGGTATACAGTATTGTATTTTCGTCTCCAGCCATCTATGACAAGACAAGATGTGTTCTCTTTTTAAAAACACAGAACCATTTTTAGTCTTAATGACCTTATATCAATACCTTTTTCATACCATCCTTAACCCAATCCTGTGTATATATATATATATTCATACATCTGTATATATATATACATATATATATTATATATATAGATCTATATATATATATATATATATATATATATATACACCATGTTTATCCAATCAACAAACATCTCTCATACTGTTCCTTTCCCAGATATATTTCAAATAACCTCACCCTCGTACTGTTTCTAGTTCATATCTGTACTATTCATATAAAAAAAATCAATGTTATCTTTCTTTTACAACTTTTCCATATATTATCTTCCTTTGACGCGCAAATACACCCCCTTCCATCCCTCCTCGCCCCTTTTGAGTTTCTAACCTATAGTTATATTGTATACAAACATTTCCAGTAATACTCCTATTCCATTCATATTCCATTCCAATACCTCTCCCATACTCTCCTTCATCTATATATATTCTTTAGACGAACTTCTTTTATACTGTTTCACTTATATACTTACCCTAAACCCACAGTCTCCTCGTGTTTTCATATCCTGTAGACTCCTATTCCATATCTGTTTCATACTTCCATCCTGTACGTATCATAGTTCATAGTTCCGACTTCGTGTGTATACGTTCCTGCTGTCCTTCCACATCTTGCTGTGTCTCTATTTTATATATATTCCATACATAGACCTCTTCCATAGCCTTCCCATCCCATACGTGTTTTGCAGTCCCCTTTTCCATATTTTCTTCAATCTATCACTAACCCACATAAACTTCTCTATCTTTATTTATATTCTATTCCTGTTCTATATCCGTGTATCTGTTTCACATCGTCTGGCATCGTGCGACATATCCTATACAATCTCATCCCCTATGCCTGATCCTCCTATTTCGTGTACTTGCCTCCCATTCCATGTGCCCCCCTCCCACGACCCTTCCTATCCCTTCGTTTCCCACTACTCCCTCCCATGGGATGGTCCGACCACTTTATTCGTGCTCATTAGCACATAATCGTCCCAACCCTCCCGAAGATCCCAAATACTTTCCGTGCTTCCCTCGTTTCCTTACTCCCTTTCCTCTTCTCTTCATCCTTCTTCCTTTCTTCGTCCCTCTTCCTTTAACTCTCCCACTTTCTCCTTCTCTTCGTACCTCTTTTCGTCTTTCTACTCCTCTTTCTACCCATTTTCCCCTATTCCCGTTTTCTTTATCATATTCCGTTTTCTTATTCCTTTCCTCCTTCAATATTTCTTCTTTCTTTCTCTTCCCCTCTCCCTTCCTTCCTCTCTTCGCCCTTCCTCCCGTCCTCACTCCTTACCCATCCCTTATCCACTTTCATCCACATTTCCTTAATCTCTCCTCTCCACTCCCTCCACCGTCCCTCTCCCCTCCTTCGATCCTTCCTCCTTCCCTTCCACCCTATCCTATTCCTCTTCCACTTTCTCCTCCCTCTTCTCCTCCCTCATCCCACATCCCTCTCCCTACCTCCCTCTCTACGCGCCTCTTTCGTAACTACCAACCCCATCCCTCCCATTTTGTTCTCACTACTCCCTCACACTCCCTTCCTTGATCCACACCTGAACACAATGTCCATCCCTACCAATCCCACCCCGGTCCTTAATCAACCCTACTCCGCTTCCTCATTCCCTCGGCTGACTTAGACATACGACGGACCGTTTGACTGCCTCAGGGGAGGCGGGAGAGCTTATACGTAGTAGAGGGTTTAAGAACTAGTAAATACAACACAGCCCGACCTTAACCTTTTCGTTGTTCACAAGATTATCTTCGATTGAATAGAATTGATTGGTGTCGGGAAAAAGACGTATTGAAGTCTTGAGGAGCGATGGAATTATTATGTACGTGGCCATTATACCGCTTTCAAAATAACTTAGAAGATACAGAGTTAGACAAATGAATTAGATGATGGGGTTGTA
>NC_134777.1:6513402-6520902 GCF_046742065.1 Oratosquilla oratoria
CACACACGTACACACACGCACACACACACACACACACACACACACACACACACACACACACACACACACACACACACACACACACACACACACACACACACACACACACACACACACACACACACACACACACACACACACACACACACACACACACACAAAAGGGCTTAGTTTCGAAGAAGGGAAGGTGACTAAAGAAGGGGAGTTGAGGGGGGAAGGAGGGGTAGGAAGATAGAGGGAGAAATGGAGGGGGTAGCAGGGAGAGGAGGGCGTAAAAGGAAGGAGGGAGAAAGGGAGGGGAAAGGAGGGGGAGGAAGAAAGTTGGGGGAGAGAAGGGGAGGGGGGAGAGGAAGTGGGGGAGGAGAGGAAGAGAGATGAATGGAAGAAAAGAGAGGGTAGCAGTGAGAGGAGGGGGTAGAAGGAAGGAGAGAGAAAGGGAGGGGGAAGAAGGGGGAGGAAGAAAGCTGGGTCTTAGGGTTGGGGGAGAGGAGGGGAGGGGGGAGAGGAGGGGAGGGGGAGGGGAGGGGGAGGGGGAGAATGACTTGCGTGATGGAGACTCGTGCTTACGATGGGCGGCAGCAGGTCATCGAGTGACGTCACAGAAGAGTGGGCGTCACTCGTGTCCCATGTCAAGTCACATCACGACGAGGAAGAATCCGGGGGACCAAGATAGATCAAACAGAAAATCATAAACCTTGTGGAGTAGTTCTCCATTGTCACCGTACAATGTACAGTGGACTGTGGCCAGACGGTTCGACACTAAGACGGGCTTTACACGGTCGAACGTCTCGTCGAACGCGGTTCGACAGACACGTGTTTAAAGTGATGTGTGTGTAACTAAGCACTGTTACTGGGCTAGTGATACCGGGGAAGATTGAAAGTCGGTTTAGGTTCTGGGCTTTATTGACATGACACTGGTATACACACGCAAGTGGCCGGCCGAGCCTTAGAAGGATACTAACCGCGATTATGCTTTCAAGAGGATACAAATGCCTGCAGAACAGGCGTATTAATGACTTAACCTACACATTTGTACTACAAGGCTGAAGGCCAACTGTTTGCACACCACCTATATGTTCTTTGTCCCTCTCATTTCTGCAGAGACGATATTATAAGTCATAATACCGAGTAGAAACACATGTGGGTTCGCCACATGTGAACGTGTGAACGGGGTATTTGGTTGTCGAACACGTTGGTTAAACCCCAAATACCCCTTTCACACGTTCAAACATCACTTCAAACACGTGTCTGTCGAACCACGTTCGACCGTTTGACCGTATAAAACCTCCAGCTCCTAGATCAGCTGTTCCCAAAAATGTTCAGTTTGTTACCCAATTTGACATGCCACTTTAAGCATGTTATCCCTTTCACAAAACGTAGTCAACGTTGTATGTGGCTAGATTGAAATAATAGAGATAATTTCGTTTGTTTATTGTATTTGAGTATTGTGCATCTCTAATGACTACTGCCAAAGATGTAGAGAACATCAGTGGGATGGATGGAATTGCATGCTTTGAAGCTAGTTGAGGAATTCTTGGCAACTTGGTTTTCAGAATTTTTATTTATTTTCTATTTATTTATTTAGTTAATTTTGTCACCCCTCCATTACCCCCCGAAAATTTGTTGAATTACCCCCAGTTTGAGAAACACTGTTTTATATGAATACGATGATCTTATTACCTTGAGGATGACAGCCACTTGATCGGGAAATAAAATTGCGTAACATTAATCAGAATAGGTTTTGTTAACTAAACAACAAATGCCATTGGGTTAGGAATTTCCGGGGCTTTTGTTCGGACACTAAATACCGGTCGGGACCTGTTACCCCACTTGATCCAAAAACCTCAAAATTGACTCAATATCGGGGATTTCTATAAAGGCAATTCGGTATGAAGCTGTTGAGTACAAGCGAGCGTGTATAAACACACACGCACACACACACACACACACACACACACACACACACACACACACACACACACACACACACACACACACACACACACACACACACACACACACACACACACACACACACACACGCACGCACACACACACACACACACACGCACACACACACACACACACACACGCACACACACACACACACACACACACACACACACACACACACACACACACACACACACACACACACACACACACACACACACACACACACACACACACACACACACACACACACACACACACACACACACACACACACACACACACACACACACACACACACACACACACACACACACACACACACACACACACACACACACACACACACTCGGTGGCTAAGTTGGTAGAGCGCTGAACTGGGAAGCAGAAGTGCTCCCAGCACCCAGTTCGAATCCTGCCCAGGGCCGAAATTATTTCGGTATCGCTGTGCCTCGGGTCGTTACTCTGACTCTCGTGGGCGGGGAGTTGGGTGTGTGTGTGTGTGCAAGGTCATAGCATTACCCATAGATCGGACCTACGAGCTCTGAGCTCTCTTCTAGGAGGGAAATCGCTGTCGATCACGAGTCCAACACGTGATCCAAAGACCAAGTGAATACAAACACACACACACACACACAAACACACAGAAACAAACACACACACCCACCCACACACACACACACACAAACACACACAAAACGCACACACACACACACACACACACACACACACACATACATACACACACACACACACACACACACAGAAGCGCCCCCTACACCCAATATCAACATATGGATTTGACAAATTTGACAAGAATAATCTCTTTATTTTTAGATGGAAGAGTAACAAGAAAACGTAAACAAATTAGAAGAAAAAGGTTTTTGAAGGACATCAAGATACCCAGGTGTCTCTCCAGAATCATTCAATTCTGAAATAACTTTGAAAGCCAGATTATTGTCGGTTCAAAGAATATGAATACATGTAAACCCAAAATTGACTGATGGAAAGAAAGAGATAGTTCTCGATGAATAGTTCTCTTATTCTCTAAGTTAATACTATACCAATACTCACGAAGAACCCACTGTCGGAATAAAAGGGAACTTAGAAGAAAGTTTAACTTCTATATTTCGGCTAATAGCTATAGCCCTCTTCAGTTAAACTTCCTTCTAAGTCTCCTTTTATTCCGGACTGAGGGTTTTTCGTGATTATTATTTACAAATGTTCTACTACATTTTGTCTAAGTGACTATATCAATACATTCACAATCTCTCCCTTCACCATCACTTCTCTTTTTTATATTTTCTCACTAGTGTAAGTATGCTGCCTCAGCCTTACGCAAAACGCTCTCTCGTCAGATCTCGTTGCTTGCACAAACCTTCGTCTCTTCCCTTGTAGAAAACGGTCTGTTGGTTCTTTCCCCACACTAAACATTCTCCTTGATTATTCTCCGCCCTATAAAATCCGTTCCCTTGATCCCCGTCTCATAAACAATACAAACCAACACTCCTGCTTCTTCTCCATCACAAGAATCCTCTTATTACAAAGGATTACAAAGGAGGAGCATGCTGACAGGAGACCTTTTGGTCCATAACTAGGTCGGATGTGGAAAAAGACATTATAATAATGATAAATAAAAGAAAAATCAATAAAAATAATGATGATATGAATAATAATAATAAAATAAAGAAGTGCATAGATATATTTATATAATAAACAAACAGGTAAACAGTGAATAATAATAGATTGACAGATAACTAACAATAAGTAAAAATTAAGCAATTAGTAATAAACAGACAAATAATAACCAACAAATAAACAAATCACATAAAATAAATGAGTCATTACAGCATCTTGCTTAGGTGTTTATCTAAACGTATCTTAAAGCTTCGAACTGAACTACATTGCACTGTAAGCAGGATTGACTGAATAAGGTTCAAGCAGTGATTATTTTAGAGACTTTAGTGCCACCCCTATGGATCAAAGTCACGCAGAATATTTCAAAACTGAAGACGAATCTTCACTCAAAAATGGAATACTGAAATTTTCAATTTGTACTGTCCTTTCTTTCTAATACTCTCATTTAATCTCCTCTCTACAACCATTATGACCCCCTTTTCTTCGGTCCAATATTGTCCCGAATGATAGAATCACTGATTATGGGCGATGGAATAGATAATATAATTTTTTTTTTTGCACAGATTATCCATTCATCCCAAAACCCACAAATCCATCCCCTTATTTATTTATTTAATATATTTATTATTATTTATATTATTATAATGATTTATTTGTGTATTTATTTATTTCTATTTATCATTGTTATAATTTTTTTTCGCATCCGACCTAGTTATGGACCAAAAGGTCTCGGCATGCTAAGCCTTTGTGATCCTTTGTAATACTTATTTCCTCCGTGAAAGAAAAAAATCCCTTTGTTTTCCCTTCCTTGCATAAGGATTACAAAGGATTACAAAGGCGGAGCATGCCGACAGGAGACTTTTTGATGCATATCTAAGTCGGATGCGAAAAAAAAATCATATTAATAATAAAATGGTAAATAAAAACTATAATAATGTAAACTCCCTCCCTGACCTCAATGCACAAACCGTCTCCCCTCTTCTATTCCTCACACTCCTGAGAATTTGATTTCCAAAAGTTTTTTTTTCAAAATAATTCGAACACATAATTATACACGGCCACTGCCTTCCAACCACAAGGAAACAAAGATGGCTTCCATTTCTTTCCGCCCTTCCAGCCCATAAGTTGGGGGAAATGAGATTTCAAGATGGCCGGGGAGTAGGGGGGACATTCTAAAGGGTCCCAGAAATCCACCCCCATTTTTACCCTTTAACAAGGGTGATACAAACAAGGTCATCATATCAAAACAACAGGGCAGGACTCGCAGTAATGGTTATAAACTGGACAAATTTAGATTTAAAAAGAAAATAGGAAAGAATTGGTTACTAATAGGGTGGTCGACGAATGGAATATACTTAGTAGCATAACCATGTAGTCAGCGCTGAAACTATCAGTTGTTTTAAGAAACGATTAGACAACTTTATGGATGGGGATGACAGGTGGTGATGGATACGGAGCTGCCTAGTGTAGGCCTTATGGTCTCTTGCAGTCTCCTTCATTCTTATGTTCTTATGTAGTAAGCGCTGAAACTATCAGTTGTTTTAAGAAACGATTAGACAAATTTATGGATGGGGATGACAGGTGTTGATGGATACGGAGCTGCCTATTATAGGCCTTATGGTCTCTTGCAGTCTCCTTCATTCTTATGTTCTTTTATGTTCTTACCCTGCAAAATCTCAACTCTGACCGCCCCATCCACACTCACAAATATGCCTGAGGGGGACTCTGCCCACTGTCTCCCAAAGCCAATGACCTCAGGGTGACTGGATGCGTTTAGCATCTGTCGAGGGGATCACGTTGCACGAAATTTGCTATATAGCTTCTGTTGCATGCAGTTCTTGATTGAAAGCCGTTAGTGTGAAGCACCTGTTGCACGAAATTATGTTGAGAATCTATCCGTGCGAACTTATTCTCTATGCTGCCGGGTTGGTGCACCATGAAAACGAATGAAATAGTCTGGTGGCAGCCGTAGTAAAAGAAAAACTGACGAGATAAACACCATATGAGGACGGAGCCTTTATTTGTACGACGTTTCGATTATTACAGCTTTTTCAAGTACAAGTTGAGATACAAATGCTTATTTGATGTCAAGCATTTGTATCTCAACTTGTACTTGAAAAAGCTGTAATAAGCGAAACGTCGTACAAATAAAGGCTCCGTCCTCATATGGTGTTTATCTCGTCAATCTTGTCGGCAACTGCCACTTTTAAGGAAAAGAAAATCTGCCACACATCATGAAAAGTATTAATCGAGATCGTTTACTATCATTTTGTTGCCTAAGGGGTTTCATTAAAACGAATAAAAGAGCCTGAAGAAAAAGATGAAAGCCCCTATGTAATAAAATGGGACCAAAATCGCCTCATTAGGCTACATCAGTAATCTATGTTGATGGCAGATAACCTTTCTCTGATTTTGTTTATCATCTTACAATCTCTTTCCTATCCAAAATATTTTCCCACTATTCTGCGCCAAGATCTTTGACTCTCTGTCTAATAGAGGTGTTCAAATGGATCAAAGGCTTAACAATGGTGATGCAAACAAGGTCATCATATTGAAACAACAGGACAGGACTCACAGTAATGGTTTTAAACTAGACAAATTTAGATTTAAGAAGGAAATAGGCAAGAATTGGTTTACTAATAGGGTGGTCGACGAATGGAATAGACTTGGTATCCATGTAGTAAGCGCTGAAACTATCAGTTGTTTTAAGAAACGATTAGACAACTTTATAGATGGGGATGACAGGTGGTGATGGATACGGAGCTGCCTAATGTAGGCCTTATGGTCTCTTGCAGTCTCCTTCATTCTTATGTTCTTATGTCCACTCCATTTTCGTGAGATTTATTCATCTCTCGCACTTCATTTTCTCTCTTTTTTTTTCTTCCTTTCATCATTTGTTCATTCCAAATGCCCAAACACCCTCGAATGTATTCCTTCTCATTTTTATTTTTATTTTTGGCAACATTCTACCACTGTGTTCTCATTTATTTCAATATTTAGATCAATAGTTACCGTTAGCCATTACTACACTTGTCTGTGTACCCATATACAATACATTTGTACTGTCTTGTTCAGATGTCTTTTATCCACCACATGGTTTTCAGCGTGCTACTATGACGTCTATTGTTGTATTCTATGTAATTTATATGTAGTTATTGCATCATACTATGAGGTATATTCTTGTATGAGGAAGCATACATAAAATTCAGCACCGAACATTACATAGCCATTCCAAATATTATAGGTTTGAATGAGTGTACGTATAAACACAGCACACATGATTACTTGAAACCCTCTTTGATATATATATATGTATATATATATATATATATATATAATGTGTGTGTGTGTGTGTGTGTGTGTGTGTGTGTGTGTGTGTGTGTGTGTGTGTGTGTGTGTGTGTGTGTGTGTGTGTGTGTGTGTGTGTGTGTGTGTGTGTGTGTGTGTGTGTGTGTGTGTGTGTTTTCAAATTGAACACAGATACAACTTCATAACGCGTGGGATGGTCGACTCCCCCTGTGAAGATGAATGGCCTTAGGGAAACCTTTGTGATGCGTAAGGAGGTGGTCAACGGGCATGAAGGAGGACGATGTGTCTAGGAGTCTCTTCTTCGAGAGGCTCCAAGAAATGACGTGGAAGGCAGAGATGTCCCTCGGGGCTTCCTTCAACCGAATGAACTCTGAGGCACAGACTCCGTGCTCGGTTCAGGAGGCCGTTGAGGGAGGAACTCCACCTTAGTTTTTGCACTCTGCTCCTCACGGTTCTTATGTCTTCAACTACGAAGCACCTACACTCACCCTAATACTTTTCTTTTTCATCACATTATTGCACCCTCATGCTCTAACACCTTCATATTCTCGCATCTTTGCACTCTCACGCCCTCAAAACTCAAACCTTCAGACTATTTCG
>NC_134777.1:6528402-6533402 GCF_046742065.1 Oratosquilla oratoria
AGATACTGTTGTTAACTGGTTAATGATATATATGTTTTTTTAAGTTAGTAATTCATATATTTATATAGTCGGTAGTTCTCTTATTGTGGTGGTGGTGGTAGTGGCGGTAGTGACTGTGTTGGTTATGGTGGTTGTGGTGGTAATGGTAGTTGTGGTGGGGTTGGTGATGGTGGTTGAGCTAATGGTGGCTGACTACCATAGTCCCATTGCCTCGAAGCAAACACTTTCGAAAAGGATACAAAGACGAATAGATTTCTTACTGAAGTGAAACTTCAAACCAGAGGATACACCCAATAATAATAATAATAAAAAAAATACTCCATTCACTTGACTGTTCACAACGTCAGTCTCGATAGGAGACCTGAAAATAGATTTGGAGTTGATCGAATTCTTTTGACATCATGTGTCCACTTCGGGTCGGAGGCCACTTGAGACTCCAGCAAAGGATTGATTTTTAAGATAAGAGACCAGATACCAAGTGGCAATAGAGACACGTGTTTCTAACGCGGGAATGATTATGACCATAGTATCCCAATAAGGAAAACAAGTGTAACATGAGTACTTGGGCCGCGGACGCACAAAATCCCTTTGTTGGCACTTTGGGAGGCACTGTCTGGCACTATGCGGCCATTGTTAAGTTCCAGTAATGCAATAATTGTGACATTTACTCAACATACCAAGTTGTCTTCATTAATTCACCTTTCAATGAAGACTCACGCTGGTTGGGCTGAATGCGTCATCCACTAGCTCGGACGGGCTTTCCATCTAAGTTGCCCGGATGTGCTGGGTATTATCGATTGGCCTGTGCATGCTAGCCGCAGACTGACTTACAAGCACACGCTGATGACTGACCTTCTGTATTCGCTTTCTGACCCACACCTGTTACCTGCTGACTGTTCCGAGCGTGCTCTCCGCTGATATGTCCGGGCGAACTGGCAGATAAATGGCCCACCCGTGCTGACCACTGAATGGCCCGTACTTGCTGGCCACCAGCTCGCTCGTGCTGATCTCTAATTGACACGGGCTAATTGGCTTTTAATCTATCTAATCGCACTGGCCACATACTGCCTTTTGAAATTCTCAAGTGTACTGTCCCGTGATTTTACCTACCCTTCTACCCGCTGACTAGCCCGTGCGTGCTGACTCCTGATTGGCCACTGAACAGCACTTGCTGACAGCTGATTGGCCAGAGCGTGCGAGCTGTTGTTTGTTCCACGCGTGCTGTTCACTGACTGGCCCGATCGTGCTGTCTACGGATTAGACCGCGCGTGCTACTCGCTGATTGGGCCATGCGTGTTACCCACAGATTAGCTTATGTGTGCTGCCCGTTGGTTGGCCCATTTATGATCGTCCCTGAATGGCTGATCCATGCATCCTTGCCGCTGATTGGCCTGTACGTGCTGGCCGCTAGAGAACCCACGCACGCGGCCAGATGCTTGGCCCAAGCATATTGACTGACGATTTGTCCTTATTTGCTAATTGCTGACTGGCCTACAACTCGCATTTAGTTAATTCATACGTATGGTGACCTCTGACTGGTCAGTGCGTACTTCCTACTGATTAGCCTCCTGTGCAAGCCACGAACTGGCCCGGGTGAGGTGAACAGAGTCCCCCACACGTACTTCTACGCAATATTTTGGCTTATAGTATCGCCGCTGCAGAAATGGGATGGACAAGGAATTTATATGTTCTGTAGAAATAGCTGGCCTTCGGTTTTATATTACTATTGTGTAGGTAAGTCCATATTACGCCTGTACTACAAACATCTGTATCCTCATGAAAGCACAACCTAGGCCCTGCCGAGCCATGTTTCGGTCAGTCTAGGTCCTTTGCTACTGTAGCGTACGCAAGATGTGTATATAAGGAGACAGGTTTGGGTCTCCATGGTCGGTTGTCTTCTGTACTTGAACCAGCGGTGCTCGTCCCCAGGCCCACGCGGTCACTTTTGCGGTTAGGGCAGCCTCGGAGCCCGACCGCCGACCCAGCCTAGGTCGACACTCGCACTAACCATAATAAAATCCAGCAACCCACTCGAGCTTCATTCACTCCCTCGGCACCAAAGCACTAGTATCGTTCCCGTAATATTACATGGGTGTATAACCTGTTGCTTTGCTTGAACGTGATACCTACTGGCTGAACTAAAAATTATCACCGTTGGCCAGTGCATGTGGTTTGATGAAGGCGTACGGAATGATCCCTCTTCCTCTCTCTCTCTCTCTCTCTCTCTCTCTCTCTCTCTCTCTCTCTCTCTCTCTCTCTCCCCGTCTCTCTCTGTCTCTGTCTCTCTCCCTCTATTTATCTGCCTATCTCCTTCTCTTCTCTTGTCTCTTTCTCCTTCTGTCTCTGCCTTTCAATCTGTCTGCCTGCTTATATGTCTGTCTCTCTTTCTCTTATATTTATATATACATGTGCGTGCACGTGTACGTGTTCATATGCACAAGTTTTCACATGAGTACTGTAGAAGGACAAGGTAAGGAGCGTTTATCTAAAAGTGGAACAAGGGGAGAGCGAGCCTTGCTGCTGCCTCTTCGCCGCGCCGCCACCTAGTGTCAGTAAGACCAGGCAGCCAAGATGCGGGCAGAACGCTCTCGTGTAAATTGGGGTCATTGCTACCGTTGTTATCACTATTGGTGGTGGTGGTGGTGGTGATGACGAAGATGACGATGATGCTTATGACGATGATGATGATGATGATGATGATGATGACGATGATGATGATGATGATGATGATGATGACGATGATGATGATGATGGCGATGGTGATGGTGATGGTGATGGTGATGGTGATGATGATGACGACGACAACGGATTTGATGATGATGACGACGACGACGACGACGACGACGGATTTGATGATGATGATAATAATGAATGGGATGATGATTGCAATGATAATGATGATTGCGATGATGATGATGGTTGCGATGATGATGATCAAGACGACGACGAAGAGTATGAAGACGACGACGAAAATGACGACTAATACTCGTTGATGCTCTTAATGCCAGCATACATGTGGGGGCATTTTTCCAACATGTACTAGTACTAAAAGATCTTTACTCCAAATATGCCTGAAAAAAAATCCTTCACTACTGATAATTAATCTCTCTAACAGAAGTAAACAAGAGACTTCGTTTGTTCATTACTGACGCGTAAATGCTACATTTTTGGACGTTACAAGACATCAAGCCCACACTCCAAAATCCGCGAACCTGTTTTCTCAGCTGCACCATACTACACACACAACCCAAGCAACGGTGGTGAAATTTTCACCCACAAGACAAGAGGGGCGACAAAGTGGTGAACTTGGTGTGAAGAGTATGAGGGAGGACAGTGGGAAGGGGGAGAGAGAGAGGGGGAGGGGGAGAGGGGAGGGGGAAGGGGCGTTGAAGGGGAACAGGGAGACGGGGGTGGGTGACTGTGTATAAATGGAAACACATGGGTCTGAGGAGTCCCATGAGACCAAGTCATGTGTGTCGTTTGCCTGTGGGAGATCTTTGGGAGATCGTATTGTTCAGTGACATAGTTTGTTCATTTATTAGTCTAATCTCTTGTCTATTCATCCATTATTTTCCCCACCCCATTATATATATTCGTTGAGGTCCTATCATAGATGTATATATCAATTTACCTACTTATTCATCCAGTTTATTATTCATATATTTGTTTATTTTGTGTTTGTTTATTTTCAGTAATGTACTTATGTATTTGTTTGTTTATGTATTTGTTTATTTATCTATCTATATCTTTTCATGTATTCATCTATTTATTAATTTGTTTATTTGTTTTTATTTTCTATTTGTCTATTTATCAATTTATCTATTTATTTATTCCTCTTTATTTATGTTTATTCAATCGTTTTTATTTATCTTTTTATTTACTTGATTATTCATTTATTTATTTATTTATCTGTTTATTTATTTATCTATTTATTTATTTATTCATTTATTTATTTACATATTTTGTATTTATTTATTTGCCCGTTTACCTATTTATTTAAATGAGGGTGTTAAGAGTCGTGGATAACATGAATAGATTTTAGGAAACCTTAATCCTTGAAAGTAAGAGAGTTTCCCCACAGTTGAATACAACAAATTGCTGGCAAGCAGAAAAAGTACAAACGGTTTTGTCTAAATTCCAGAAATTTCAATATTTGGAACGACAAGACTTTCTAAAAATATACCAAAACGTTATAGAGTGATTCTATTATCCAGATTGTCAACATCACGGAAATTTTCTATCCGAATATTTGGGATTTACAAATATCTAAAATATATACAGTTAGTAAGTCTTCTAATACACAGATTTTGTTGAAAGTGATGCTATTTTCTGCATTAATCATTTACTTGCACATACTTTCTAAAGATCTCACTAATCTCGTTAGATCCTGCTACACGGCGATTAGTGAGATCTTTAGAAAGTATCTCCAAGAAAATTATTAATGCAGAAGATAGCATCAACTTCAACAAAATATCTAAAAGTTAAAAATTAAAAGAAGAATTGATACATGGAGACATCCGGCTAGAACAATTAGTCGATTAAGCTCAACTTGTCAAGAACAAGAGGGATGGATTCACAAAACCAAAATGTAGTTTCACATTTGAAAATTATTTAAATATGACCCACTGTCGGAGAAACGAAGCAAAAGAAACCGAAGATCTGTATATTTCGACCACAACTGTGATCCTCTTCAGCGGATGAAGAGGACCACATTTGTGGTCGAAATATACAGATCTTCTGTTTCTTTTGCTTTGGTTCTGCAACAGAGGGTTATATCTAAACGAGGGGTTGAGTTAACTACTTCAACATATATTATTCTAGATAAATTCAGGCCTTAGGGAGAGGGGAAAAGAAGAGGGGAAACGAGGAAAAAAGTATTGAAAAGGGGATATGGAAAAGGGTAGGGGGTCTGAACGCATGCGTGAAGTGCGAGATGTTTTTTGTAACCTTTTGGGGGAGGGAGGGATAGTTGTGAAGAACCCTCCCCTACAACGCCAAAG
>NC_134777.1:6535902-6538402 GCF_046742065.1 Oratosquilla oratoria
TTGTGATGTCAGCTGTTAGCGAGCTTCACCCGCGTCCTCGGGTGCTTGGGTTCGAATCCTGCCCAGGGAGCCTTTGCTTTTTCCAAAGAACTGGTTGTACTTCTTTTTGTCGTCAACACAGTTTTCGTACATGTTAGTGGGCATCAAAATTGTATAATCTATTCAAAGAATAATAAAGAATTAAATTATAATAATGATAATAATGATAACTAATGACAATGATGATGATAATGATGATGATGGCGATGACGATGACGACGCTGATGATGATGGTGATGATGATGGTGATCATAATGATAATGATGACGGTGATGGTGATGGTGATGGTAATGGTAATGGTAATGGTGATGGTTATGATGATGATGATGATGATGATGATGATGATGATGATGATGATGATGATGATGATGATGATGATGATGATGATAACAGTAACAATAAAATCATCATCATCATCATCATCATCATCATCATCATCATCATCATCATCATCATCATCATCATCATCATCATCATCATCATCATCATCATCATCATCATCATCATCATCATCATCATCATCATCATCATTCAACTCGATCGTAATACCTATTAATCATTTCAGCGGCTTTGACCTATCGTTTTTCTTTCATGTTTCCGAAATAACAATACACATAATAATAATATATTAGCACAACTTAATTCACACCCTGCCCTAATTTTTGACGTTATAGTGCATTCACAAGTGTATTTATTTACGGCGTTTACTCTTGACATCAAATGTCTCGCAGCCGACACCCGTGAAGTAAATCGAACAAGTGAAGTTGTGACGTCATCACAAACTACCTCGTGTATCCCATCCTCCTCCCCTTCCCTCCTTCCTCCCCATTTCCTCCCTCCTCCTCCTCCTCTCTCTCTCTCTCTCTCTCTCTCTCTCTCTCTCTCTCTCTCTCTCTCTCTCTCTCTCTCTCTCTCTCTCTCTCTCTCTAAAAAAAAAACAAAAAAAAAAAACATGTAATAATAATTGAATACCATGCACCCGGAAAGGGAATTCAATAACAAGTTTATACATATGATGGATAGGGAAATTATGATAATAACTGGACATGCATTTTATTTCATTCCATACCACTATGGATAAACAGTTCATCCTCGTCATCGCTGTGCATGGTGATAATGACGGGTTCCACACTTTTATGTATGCTGTCCGATGACCAGTACTCTTCTTCGAACGATCTGGACCTTCTCACATCACCCGCCCACACCTCCTTGGTTGCGATAAGCGAGGTAGTTTGTGATGACATCACAACTTCACTTGTTCGATTTACTTCACGGGTGTCGGCTACGACACACTTAATATCAAGAGTAAACGCCGTAATTAAATACCCTTGTGAATGCACTATAACGTCAAAAATTAGGGCAGGGTGTGAATTAGTCTGTGCTAATATATCATGCTGATGTGAATGGTTATTTTGGAAATATGAGCGAAAAACGATGGGCCAAAGCCGCTGAAATACTTAGTAGATTAACGTCTCAGCTTTCTCACCTGACGGCAGCTTGAACAGACGTACAAGTCATTGATAACAGTAAAAGAACTAATCTCTGATTTAATGTTTTTTGTTTATATTTGTCTTGATTGAGAAAAGGGGTTTACTTCAGGTGAATAAAATCACCTGTAGACAAACCCAAAGTCCACTTGGCGAGATTCGAACCTTCGTAATTGAGGATGCGGGCCAGGCACTCTATCCACTGGGCCACTACAACCTCCCCCAAAATAGATAACTTGATCACCCTTGAATCAATCTCGTCCAGTTGGTGATTTCTCAGAAGTTCACAAATGACTTTTCCTCTCTTCGATTCATCCCATCAGATTTCGGAATGCGGGTACCCCTCACTTATCAAAAATTGAATTCCGAGGAGATCTTACGATTTTCATGAGTCATTCCTCAATTAATCAATGACGTACAACGGCACGGCAGCATATTACCACTCTAGCTCTTCTTCAGCCTTAACGCTGTCCAAGACAGACTTCCAATCCATAACATGATGTCACTATGCCATTCATGGGTTGTGTAAACTCTGTCTATCGGGAACAATGAAATACACTAAAATACCATGGGAAAACAAACCAGAATGGGACATTTTGGTTTCTAAAGATCTGATTTAGCAGATACTAGAAACATCACTTACGCACGAGGTCCTAGCCCTGTGCTAAATAAGATCGTTTGACATTAGCTAGAATAAATCTGTGAAGACGATTTCATAGCAAAGAGATTAATCAAGACAGTCTCAGCATGATGTTCCACTCTGAGATGAGCTAAAGATCCTTGGCGCCAGTAACAATGAATTTCTTAAAGGCGTTATCGCAAGTGGCGTGTACTTTTGCACCCTGTGGCCAACAGACTGTTTTATTCAGCTCGCTATAAACACGGAACACATATTGAAAATTATATCGAATGTATGGCGAATTGCAGTTGGTAAAGGTGGCTGCAGGTGTCCTTTCGCGCTCGGCCGAATGACC
>NC_134777.1:6543402-6553402 GCF_046742065.1 Oratosquilla oratoria
AGAGTCAAACAAAATTATTTTAGGATGAAAGCAAGTCTCCGCTAATAAATAAATAAATAAACAAATATACAAACAAATCAATAAATAGATAAGTGAATAAACAAATGATTAAGTAGAAAAAATAAACAAAAACATGATATAAATATATAGATTAATGAATAAATGATAAAATATATAAATAGATAAAATATCTAATTAATACGTAGGTAAATAACTAGATAAGGAAATAAGTAGATAAAAACAAACAAGCAAACAAGCAAACGAACGAAGAAACGAACAAACGAACGAACGAAGAAGGAAACATACATGCAAACATGCAGACATACAGGCATAAAGACATACATAAAACATACAAACATACAAAAACAAAGAGATAAAGAAACAAATAGATGAAAAGGTAAAATAAAATAAAATCATTAATCATGGCTTCTACTATCCCTTCTTAAATATCCACGGAGCGTTTGTTATTGGTAAAAAAAAACAAAAAACTTATCGCTCTTATATCTACCTATTTTTTCATAGACCTCATTTGTACTTATTTCAATTTTACCAATCTTCCATTTCCTAACTAATAGTCTTTTTCATATATATTTTTTGAGGATATCAAAATCTTTGGTGCTGTGGGAGCCCCAATCACGTCCCGAGGGTTCACTCCCCTGGCCTCGATTAGTAACTTCTTCCCCGCAAAGAACCAACTAACCAACTTCATTGGTTTCGTTTCCTTGCCTTCCACCCTAAACCTCACTATATTTCATAACTCCCTATAGACCACTCCATTGTTGTTGTTATTGTTGTTGTCGTTCCCTAGACTGTCTGTCCGAGCAGTCCCGTCTCCCCAAGGAATGCCACAGCCGAAACTGGGTTTTCCCACAAATCCTTTATAGAGTGTATGTTGTGTTGTTTGCGTGCATGATTGTGTATAATGCAGTCTTCCATTATGTGTTGTATGGTATGGGGTGAAGTGTTACATCCTGGGCAGCTGTTCACAATGCAGTCATCCAGCCTCTTCTGGTAGCTTCACTCCTTTGTTTCTTCCTATTACTTATAGGCTCCATTACTCTTTCCCTTGATCATGTGCTACCCAAGATTTTTTCCTACCTCCTCTTTACCTATCTACCTCCCTCCTCTTTACCTATCTACCACCCCCAACCTTCACTATCTTTCATAACTCCCTAGACCACTCCATTGTTCTTCCTATTACTTATAGACCCCATCACTCTTTCCCTTGATTACTACCGTCTTACCTCGCCCCTAAACCTTTTAAGATTATGTGGGACCCAAGATTTTTTCCTCCCTCCTCTTTGACTATCTACCTCCCTCCTCCGTCTCCCTCTCTATTCATCTCTCTACCTCCCTTCCTTCCTTCTCGCCCTGCCTCTACTACTCCCCTACCCCCTTAAATCTTTCCTCTCTTTCTACTCTCTTTCCATCCATTCATCTACCCATCCTTTATTCTCTCCGTTCTTCCCTTCTCGCTCCCTCTACCTTTTCCTCCCTCTCTTTCTCCTCCCTCCTTCCCTCCTTTACCTCCTCCATCTTCCCCTTCCTACATCCTTACCCCACCTCCCTTCTTTCCCTTCTCCTTAGCACCTTCTCTTCTCTCTCTATTTTCATCTTCCCTCTCTCAATTCTTTTCTACCCTCTTTTTTATCTCTTCTTTCCCTCTTTCCTGCTTCCTTCCTCACTCTCTTTTCTCTCTTCCGTCCCTTCTTCCTTCCCCTCCTCGTTAACTCTCGCATGTCTTCCTCCTCCTCCTAGTCCGCTTTTTCCTCCCTCCCATCTTTCCTTCTCCTCTTCCTTAATTCAATCTCTTCAACCCCCCACCCCCACCGCCGCCTCTTCCAGTCTCGTATTTCTCTTGTCCGACATCCTCCCTTCCTGCTGACCCTCCTTCCTCTCTCCCTCACTCACAGGAAGTAAAGATTAACTTCCCCCAGGTATCTTGTACCTGTTATGAATCCCATTTTGAAATCCTTGCAACTCTCATCATCTTAGTTCCCTACTAAGAAAATGATATCAGGATTTCGAGATGAGGCTTGGGAACAGGAGATCTGGAACTGTAGGGAAGAGGCCAAACGCAAGGCTCGGGCTATATAAGGAGTAAAATGTTTTTCATCGATGTTATTTCTGAAGAAGCCCTGCTGGGCGAAATGTCAAATATACTGGACTCCCATACTCTGCGTTTGGCCTCTTCCCTACAGAGCTGTTGCAGTCATTGCTGCTTTTACTCAACAGATCTGGAACCACTGTCCCATCATCTCCAAGCGGTGCCTACTAGGACTCGCTCCTGTCTGGAAATTGCTAAGACTGAGGCAGTAACTTAGATTGGCACTATACATTATTTAGTCAAGATTAAAATCTTCTCCCGCAACTTTATAACTTTATTCTTCTACATAACACTGTAAAGTCTTCCAGCAATGGTGCGTGATGGTTGAGGGTAGGACAGGATGAATCTCTGCAAGTCTTTAGTCATAACCTAGTGGTCGCTCACTCTGTAATAGGCCATCAGCTTGTGTGGCTGAGCAGCCCTTTTTGATATCCGCTTTGCTCGCCCATATTGGGTAGAGGACAGAAAAAGTGACTAAAACTTGGTCTCCTTACCCCAATTTGGTCGAAGAACCGCCTCCAGTCAAGTTATCCAAATGAAGTTCAGAGGGCATATGGAGCGTATTCGCATGAATATATTGAAATTACACTTGGTAGTCAAGATAAGAGGGAGGGAGGAGGGTGGAGGGGAGTGGAATATATAGGGAATGGAATGGGTGGGAGTGGTTTCTATGCCTTTTTCTTTTTGACTACCCCCCCGTGTAAAGGGGAAAAAGCCTTTGGTATATGTATGTGTATGTACACTTGGCAGTGCATAGCTGTGACACAGTCTTATAAATGGAAATGTATAAGAATAGCATATAATACATATTTCATTACCAAAGAATAAAAAAATAAAATAAAATAAAATAGAATAAAATAAAATAAAATAAAATAACATAAAATAAAATAAAATAAAATAAAATAAATTAAATTAAATTAGATTAAATTAAATTAGATAAAACAAAATAAAATAAGATAAAATAAAATAAAATAAAATAAAATAAAATAAAATAAAATAAAATAGATTTCTATACAATGGCAGTTACACGATCGATTGGGTACTCTTTAGGAGGCACAGTTGTCCTGTAACCCTTTCCTCCCTTTCACCCTTCCTGACTCCCTCCTCCTCTCCCCCTTCCACTCCTTGATTCATTCCCTAACTCACACATATATATTCTCATTTCCACTGGAATAGAATGGTTGAAATTAACAAAGTTCCCAAGAACATCCGCGATGATGGACGATCAATCCTTACTTGAACCAGTCTCATTACTTTCATCATGACGTCAATATTTGCATATTACATTCTGGTTACCAACAGGCTATTTCATTTAATACATGATTATCTCGCTATCATAATAACGCCAATATTTGCATATTGCATTCTGGGTAGCCATAGGCTATTTCATTCAGCATATGATTACCTACCCTGTGCAGTGAATGAGATCATCTTTACTGACTTCCGGTAGACGATTTTATTCATCTTTGGAAGAGTCCAGTCCTAAGCAGGCTAGGTTACTTTGCAGTACCTTCCTTCACCAAACCCCCCTCCCCCGTTTTCTTTCACCAACCCATATCCCATCCTTTAACCCCATCCACCTTCCATGTTCTAGCCCCCAATCCCCCCACCCCCACCCCCGCGCCTCCTCATCTCCCCCTCCTTCGTAATAATACCCCCATTTCCTCCCCCAAACATCCCCTTTCCTCCTTTCCCCCTCCCCTTCCCCCTGACCTCTCTTCCCCTCCCCTCCCCTCCCAATATCTTAATAACCCCTTCATCTCCGATATGATCCACCTCCTCCTCCTCCTCCCTACCCTCCCCCTTCCTCCTCCCCTCCTCCCCCTTCCTCCTCCCCTCCTCCCCCTTCCTCCTCCCCCTTCCTCCTCTCCTCCTCCTCCCCTTCCTCCTCCCCTCCTCCCCCTTCCTCCTCCCCCTTCCTCCTCCCCTCCTCCTCCCCTCCTCCTCCCCCTTCCTCCTCCCCCTTCCTCCTCCCCCTTCCTCCTCCCCTCCTCCTCCCCTTCCTCCTCCCCTTCCTCCTCCCCTTCCTCCTCCCCTTCCTCCTCCTCCTCCCCCTCCTCCTCCCTCCTCCACCTCCCCTCCTCCTCCTCCCCTCCTCCTCCTTCCTCCTCCCCTTCCTCCTCCCTCTTTTCCATGTGCGGATAATCGTACCTTTCTATCTGCATGTAATCACCCCGTTCCATCGGGAAACTCGGCCTTCCCATATCTTACGTTCCCGTCCCGCATGTCGGCCCAAAACCCTCCCCCTTCCTTCCCCTATCCTCCTCCTCTCTCCTCTTCCCTCCTCGCTCCTTCTGCTATCTTCTACCCCCATCCCTCCCATTACCTCATTCTTCCTTTTCGTCTAATCTCCCTCTCCTCCCACCTCCTCCCCTCCTCTCCCCTCACCTTTCATTTCCTCTCCTCTCCTCTCCTCTCCTTTCATCTCCTTTCCTCTCCTCTCCTCTCCTCTCCTTTCCTCTCTTCTCCTATCCTTTCGTCTCCTTCTCCTCCTCTCCTCTCCTCTCCTCTCCTCTCCTCTTCTCTCCTATCCCATCACACCTCTCCTATCCTATCCTCTTTTTTCCTTCTCCCCCTTCTCTTTTCCTCTCCTCTCCTCTCCTCATCTATTCTTCCCTCCCATCAACTCCTCCCCTGTATTCTTCCCTTTCCATCCTTCCGCTGGACCTCCTTCCCATTCCAAGCTCCACCTTGTCTATCCCTTCTCTTATCATTCTTCCAATTTTCTACCTTCTTGCATTCCTCCATTCTTATTATTCTTCCCTTATTATGTCTTACATTTATCACTTTCTCATCTGTCCCCGTCCAACTTCTCTTACCTTTCCTTTTCTTTCCTTACCTTTCCTTTCCCTTTTTTCTTTATCGTCTCATTTTCTCTTCAGCCGTCTCGTCATGTTCCCTCATCAAAACCAGTTCTCAGCTTCCTCTTCATTTCTTACACATTTTCTATCATTTCCTTGTTCTCTCCTCTCCCGTTCTTCTCTCTTTCTTTTCTTTCTATTTCCTTCCCTTTGCGCTCTGTCCACCACTGTTTCTCTCCTTCCTTCATTCATTCCTTCCTTCCTTTCTTTCGTTCCTTCTCTTTTGTATTCTCTTTATTCCACACTTCTTTTGCACAATTCTCGCATCTCCTCACTTTCCCTTTCATTTTTACCTTTCTTTCCTTCTATTTCATTTTTACCTTCCTTTCCTTCTATTTCACTTTCTTCCCTCCACTCCTTCCTCTCCCCACTTTCCTCTCCTCTGACCTCGACTACTCTCCTCCACTCTCTTCTTCTCTCTTTTCAATTCTTCCCATCCCTTATGGTTCCTCTTATTTGCCTATCCTCTTTCCTTTTCCTCTTTTTACCCATGTCTTGCCTATCACTTACCCTTTTTTGCCTTCTGATTCCTCTCCTGACCTCCCGTTTTCTTCCCACTTTCTCTCCTTCCTCTTCCGTTTTCTTCGCTTTCGTCTCTTGTCACTCTCTCTTCTTTACAGTGGCGGCGCAAATGAGCAAATTGAAAATTGAAAACACTCATTGAAATAATTTTATTAAGTGGAATTTTTAATTGCCAGGGCTAAAGATTTGTCAGCCATCAGTGCTAGCCCTACCATTAACCCCCTCCCCTTCTGAAATGAGGATAATATATGTGTATTATCATATTACTATTAGCCCCCCCCCAAATTTGCTCAGCCCCCCCTTAGCCTCCCCAACTAAAAATTCCTGGCGCCGCCGCTGCTTCTTTAACCTCTTTGGGGCGGGTATTACCCTCAGATGACTACAATTGATTACCGATAATCACAACAAAATATGAGAAAAAGAGCGTTATAGTAGTATTTCATTCTATCTAATTTTTTTTATTTCTTATTTGTTTATTTTATTGAACGCCGATAATCACAACAAAATATGAAAAAAGAGCGATATAGTAGTATTTCATTCTAGTCTTTTTTTTATTATTTGTTTATTTTATTGAACGCCGATAATCACAACAAAATATGAGAAAAAGAGCGTTATAGTAGTATTTCATTCTATCTAATTTTTTGTATTTCTTATTTGTTTATTTTATTGAACGCCGATAATCACAACAAAATATGAGAAAAAGAGCGTTATAGTAGTATTTCATTCCATCTAATTTTTTTGTTTCTTATTTGTTTATTTTATTGATTAATCAATTCATTCATTTATGCACTTACCTATTTATGTATATCTATTTTTCTTATTTCTTATTTGTTTATTTTATTGATTAATCAATTCATTCATTTATGCAATTACCTATTTATGTATATCTATGAATCTGTTTATTCACCTATTTTGCTTTGTCCTCTGTTTCTTTGTATATTTGTTTGTCTTTGGCTTCAATATCGAAATTCTCAATGTCTTTTTCCATTCGTGTCCTTCTCTTCCTCCTCTGATCCTCGTCACTTCTTCGATTTCAAATCTCTTCTTATTCTTCCCTAATCCCTTTCCTTCATCCACGTCTGTATAACAAATCCCTCCCTCTCTCTTTCGCACTTTCTCTCTATCTCTCTCTTTTTTCTTTATTTTCTTTCCTCGAATTTCTCGTTGTTATATCTCACTATACTTTCTTTTTCATCCTCTACATCTGCCCACTACTTTCTCCTGTTTTCTCAATCCATTTTCTTCCATTTCTTCTATACATTGCCTCTATACATTGCCTCTATTTCTAAGCCTTTGTATTTTTTTTTCTATTTTCTTCTACCCTCTTCCTTCCTCTTAATCTTCCTCTCATTCTTCTATCGCCTTCCCTCTTCCTACCTTTATCTTTCCCCTTCCTTCCCCTTACCTTCCTCCTCCATGGTTTCTGCTGCTCTTCTCTCTCCCTCTCCTTCCTCTTCACCTGCTACCTTCCCACGTCCTCTATCTCCTACCTTCCACTCTCCTCCTCTCTTTCTCTCTTCTCCCCTTTCCCTTTTCTTCCCCTCCACTCCTCTTTCCATCTTCCTCCTCCACTCTCCTTCCATCTTCCTCCTCCACTTTTCTTCATTTGCTATTTTTTCTCCTCCTCCATTTCTTCTTCACTCCTACTAACTTCCTCTTCCTCTCCTTCTCTCTTCCTCTCTTCTCCTCTTTCCATCTTCCTCCTCCACTCTCCTTCCACCTTCCTCCTCCACTCTCCTTCATTTGCTATTTTTCCTCCTCTTCTTCTTCATTCCTACTATCCTCCCCTTCCTCTCCTCCTCTCTTCCTCTCTTCTCCCCTTTCCCCTTTCTCTCCCTCCACTCCTCTTTCCACCTTCCTCCTCCACTCTCCACTCGCTATTTTTCCTCCTCCTCTTCTTCCTCACTCCTACTATCCTCCCCTTCCTCTCCTCCTCTCTTCCTCTCTTCTCCCCTTTTCCCTTTCTCCCCATCCACTCTTCTTTCCACCATTACCCCCCACTCTCCTTCACTTGCCATTTTTCCTTCTCTTCTTCTTCTTCTTCACTCCTACCACCCTCCCCTTCATCTCCTCCTCTCTTCCGCCCAGCGGTCACCTTGCCCAAACCGCTAACCAGCCTATCGACATTTTCAATTTCTGAACCCTATCTCCCCAATCCAGCCCTCATTCTTCCCCCCCAGGCCCTTCCCCCTCCTTTTCCCCCTCCTTCTATTCCCCCCTCCCCCTACCCTCGATCTCTTTGTTCTCCTTTCCTTTCTCATCAATTCCTTCCATTCTCCATATTTCTCTCTCAGTTCCCCAATTTCTCCTTTCTTCTCTTCCTTCCTCCTTCAGTCTTAGTATTTATACTCTTGAATTCCTTTCCACCTCCTCTCTTTACTTGTCTTTTTCTTGTTTCTTTCTCTCCTTCCCCTTTCCTCCCCTTTTTCTTCTACACCTTTATCTATCCCTTGCACCTTTCATGATCTCCTCTCTTTCTCTCCTTCCCCTTTCCTCCTCTTTTTCTTCTCCCCTTTATCTTTCACTATCTCCTCTCTTTCTCTCATTCCCCTTTCATCCCCTTTTTCTTCTCCCCCTTTATCTATCCCTTGCACCTTTCATTATCTCCTCTCTTTCTCTTCTTTCTCAACCCTATCCATACCTTTCTTCATTCCTTCTCTTTTCCTATATCTCTTTCTTCCTCACTTGCTCTTTACTTCTCTCAGATTTTCCATTTCTCTCTTTCTCTCTCCTTTCTCTTTACCCTACCCTATCATTCCCTCCTACCTTTCTCTCATCTTCTCCATCTTACTCTCCCTCACACTCAATTCCCTTCCCATCCTCCTTCCTTCCCTCCTGTCCCATTTTCTTCCCTCTCTCTCTTCCTTCCCATCTTCTTCCCTCATTCCCTTCCCCCCTCTTTCCTTTTATTTTCACTCTTCCTCTTCTTACATCTTGTTTTCCAATTTCTTCCATTTTTTCTTCTTTTCCTCTTCTTTCATTTTATCCTCCTCTCCTCATTTCTTCACTCGTCCATGTTCCATTTTCTTTTTCACTTTCTCCGTTTTCTTACCATACTACTGCCATTTTTCCTTCTCTTCTTCTTCTTCTTCTTCTTCTTCTTCTTCTTCTTCTTCTTCTTCTTCTTCTTCTTCTTCTTCTTCTTCTTCTTCTTCTTCTTTTTTCTTTTTCTTCTTCTTCTTCTTCTTCTTCTTCTTCTTCTTCTTCTTCTTCTTCTTCTTCTTCTTCTTCTTCTTCTTCTTCTTCTTCTTCTTTTTCACTCCTACTACCCTCCTCTTCCTCTCCTCCTCTTCCTCTTCCGCCCAGCGGTCACCTTGCCCAAACCGCTAACCAGCCTATCGACATTTTCAATTTCTGAACCCTATCTCCCCAATCCAGCCCTCATTTAACAACAAATCTCATAAAGAAGAATTCTTAACTTCTCATTTCCTGACACTTTTTCCTTATCATTTCTCTCTCGTCTTAGAAATCCTCCAACTCTTTCTGCAGTCCCACCCTTTCCCTAAAATCTTATACATATCCCTAAAATTGCCAAACGTCCACAGAATTTCCAGCCTTCTATCAAGAAATATCTTGCCTTTACCACAAATATTTCCATAATATTCCCAGCATTCTCCTAAAAGTTCCTAGATTCTACAAAAGTTCCCCTAAAGTTTTCTTCTTTCCCTGAAAGTCCCTAGATTCTGCAAACGTTCCCCTAAAGTTTTCTTCTTTCCCTGAAAGTCCCTAGATTCTGCAAACGTTCCCCTAAATTTTTTTTCTTTCCCTGCAAGTCCCTAGATTCTGCAAAAGTTCCCCTAAAGTTTTCTAGTTCCCCCAAAATATTCAACTCTCTCCTAAAATCTCCTATCTTCTCCTAAACTCTTTAACTTCCTTTAAAGTTCTCTACTGCCCATGAAATACCAAAACTTCTCCTAAAATCCCGCATCTACTCCTAAAACCCCCTACTTCCCCTAAGATGTCCAACCTCTTCATAAAACCTCATACCTTCTAAAAATTCCTATCACCCCTCATATGCCTAATATTCTCCAGAAATCCCCTACCTTCTCCCAAAAAACCCAAACTTCCCGCAAAATTCCCTATCTTCCCACCCAAAAAAAAATCCCAACCTTATTCTCAAATTCCCTATCATCCCTTTGAAGACCCCGAACCCCGCTTTATGATCTCCCTACCATCCCTTTCTCACCCTCCTTACCCTCCCCTTTCCCCCCAAATCTTCCTTTACTTCTTTCTTAGTCTCCTTTTTCCCGTTGCTAAACCCCACAGTGTAATTCTGACCATCTCTTCTTCTTCCTTTGCAACCCTCCTCCCTCTTCCCCTCCCGTCTCGCTTCCTTCCTTCCTCCCTCCTTCCCTCCTTCACTCCTTTTCCCTTTCATTTCCACACAAAGTAACGACCGTCGGACCCTCTTGCTGACCATCACTTTGTATTCCTGTTCACACAGACTGTCCCATCTCTCTATCCTATCAACATCACCCATCACTCTCTTTTTCTTCCCGTTCTCCCTATC
>NC_134777.1:6563402-6573402 GCF_046742065.1 Oratosquilla oratoria
GAAACACAGTAGTCTTAGTTCGAGTTGATTCCTGACTAGTTTTGCCGTTATGCTTTTTCATTCGAGAAACCATACATGCGAAAACATATCTGTTTCCTACTCCCACTTACGTCAACCTGTCAGAATGTCTAAATATACATGTTTGTATGCGTGTGTGTGTATATATATGTTTTTATTAACCACAATAAAATTTAATTCTAAGCCTTCAACATCGAGAGACTCAAGGAGGCTAACATGCAGAAATTGAAACGTGGAACAGCCAAGGACTCGAACCTGCTCTAGCACGTGACAAGTGTTAGTGACTTAACCGATTGTGCCATCAAGAGAGATAGACCCATTCAGTGTTGTACACCTACACACGCTCACACACACACACACACACACACACACACACACACACACACACACACACACACACACACACACACACACACACACACACACTTACACACATACACATACACACACACACACACACACACACACACACACACACACACACACACACACACACACACACACACACACCATTACACACACAAAATAAACACACACACACACACACACACACACACACACACACACACACACACACACACACACACACATATATATATATTTATATATATATATATATATATATATATATATATATATAGTTAGATAGATAGATACTTATTCATAATATCATGTACGCATGCATGAAGAGTGCATTTACCTTTTACTATAGAATGGGCACTTCTTCATACGAATGAATTAGTGTGAGGGCAATGAGAAAAACACTCACAGCCGGTATATAAGAGTTTATTAGAGATATATTATAACTTCCTTTACTCCCGAAGAGTTGACACGCAGATGAATGAATTAGCTTGACAACAGCCAGATTAAAAGTACTGAATGCCCCCCGGAGCAAAGATGAACGATTTTCTATCAGTTACAAGTCCCTACTCCTCTCCTTCCACAAACACAGACCACCTCCACATTGGCTCCCTTCCACTCAGTTTCCCACATTCTACCTCTAATTCCTTAAACACTCAATTGTCCTTCTCCCCGCTCCCCGTCAGGGAGATAAACTTAGTTTCTATTCAGTTAAAAATGACAGTCTTTTGTGCAGTCTCACCCTTTCCCTCCCTCCCCCCGTAGTCGATCACTTCAACCTCCCTCTCCTAAATACTCTCCCCTCTTCTCCCCAGATGTCCCCTTTCTCTCTCCCCTCCCCCTCTTTAATTACCCCCATTCCTCTTCAATCGTGTCCCCTCTCTCACCGTTCCCCCTCCCTCCCCATTCCCCCTCCCTCCCAATTCCCCCTCCCATTATATTTTCCCCTCATAAAGCTTCGCTCAGATAAGAATTAGGAGTGAAAATTATCCTCAAATCCATAGAGAAAGGACAGCTTCGATGGTTTTGTAATATGAAAAGAATGAACATCAACAGATATCCAAGAAAATATTACGAGTGGAGACCTGAAGGAACATGACCAGTAGGAAGACCCAGAGTGAGGTGGAGGGAAAATATTAGTAGAACAGTGGAAGCCAGGGAGGGAGAGAATCTTAAAAACATCGAAAACTAGAATTTATATGAAAACAGGATCAGATGGAGGTGCTACATAAGCCAGGGCGACTGATAAGCTTTAATGCTTAACAGGAGAATGGTAAGAAGGTAAGAAGGTAAGGAGAGGAAAGCTTTCCTCACTTCGCTCTCCTTTCCTAAAGCATTCAGACCTCTAGCTCCTCACCTCACCTCTCTCCCCTTACCATTTCATTCTTCACTTTACTTCGCTCCCTTTCATTGCTCCCCCAAGCCGCCAATTTCAAGGGCCCTCTAGGTATGTGTGGCTACTCTGGTCAGCTGGCTGAGTTGTCCTCCATTGGCATAAGTCTGACACCACGTGGTGTGTCCTCAAGTGGAGGAGGGCTCGCACCACCGTGAGATCTGTGTCACATGTGTGTGAGTGTGCCGCGATCATGAGACACATGATGCGGCGTTGCAGGATGAGTTGTGGCTGGGATAGGAGGTAGGGGGGGTCGGGGCAGGGGTGAGGCTGTCAACAGTGGCGTGATTACATCATGACAATGAGGAGCATTTGTAGGTGCGTCGTGTTGTTTTTGTTACTGTTTTGTTTTTGTTTTCGTTGTTGTTGATCTACCTGCTGCTGTTGATGTTGCTGTTGTTGTTGCTGCTGTTGTTAGCGTTCTTGTTGTTGCTGCTGTTGTTAGTGTTCTTGTCCTTGCACTAGTTGATGTTGTTGAGATAGCAACAAATCACGATGACTTCTTTCACTCCTATTCCTATCTACTCCCAACGTTTCTACCCGGATTTTTCTAACAATTACGAAATAGGTCCTTAATGCTCCTTTTGAAGGGTAAACACATCAATTCACTAGCCCTGGGCACTTCAGACCAACTCTTTCTTTCCCATCCCCAACTCCCATCTCCTCTTCGTTGCTGCAAAGTGCACGATCACGAAAACGTCGTTAAAAGGTGGCCATTTTTTTTGTAACAAAATGTCGCCCGGATTCTGCCGCTTAAGACCTGGCGAGACGAAACTCAGAGGGCGTACTTTTAAAACCTTTCGTCAGCCTTGACGAGCGCTCTCTACTATTATGAAATAACTTCTATTAGAAAATAACTTCAGTAGCTATACTTACGGAAGCTAGATTTTATAGATTACCTATTAGGACACCTATGGTACCCAGGAAACCAGGTCAAAGTCTACTTTCTAGTGGTGGACAGCGTTCGCCAGGGTTGGCGAAATTTTTTGAAAGTACGACCTTCAGCTTACGCGGTTAAAGAATCCAGATGAGTAACATTACCTTGCCCCCCTCCCCCTCATGCAGACGAGTCTTCCTCAGCACAAATACATGTTTATATAAATTCGTGTCTTTATCGGACGCTCGTGTGGCAACGAACAAGTGCCAAATATGTCCCGTTGTAGTTCGTATCAACATAAGAGTTTTTTCCTTTGTCTTCATGACCAGCCAGAGCAATCTCAATCCCTTGGCTACCATATGAGATGTCACCTAGATTAATAAGATATTCTGATTTTATCCAGAAAAAAAAGCCCAGTACGGAAGTGGTTAATCAATTTATATCACTTCACTATCAAGGGAAGGATATAAAGATGAATGAAATAACTTCTCGTGGCAGTCAGGGTAAAAGAAAAATGCCCTCCTGGTACGAAAAGAGATCATCTTTTCGGACTGATGGCGATGGATTGGGGCATATTGGGGTCTCGGTCGGTAGAGGCTCTGTTCAGGGTACCTTCAGTACCATGTGGCATTCTTGATCTCGTTATGGCTCCCGCCAGCCTATTCTATTCATTTTCACTGTCCTTCCTCTGTTATAAAGAGGTCATAGTCTAACTTAATGATGAAATTCATGGTGTGTTTTCAATGAGAATGTTTTTCTTTTTTCAAAAAATATTACTTCGTGTAATAATGATTTCTACCAAGTTATAATAAACGAACCATCATGTATAAAGTATGTTCTATCTTGATGATGAAATCCATGGTGTATTTTCAGTGAGAATGTTTTTCTTTTTCCAAAGATTATTGCTTCATGTAATAATGATTTCTACCAAGTTATGATAAACGAACCATCATGTATAAAGTATGTTAGTATACTGATAATCTCCCATATGGGTCTAAGGATTATATGTGACTCATTAAAATACGTACACTAACACACCGTGAAACAGTTCTTAGATTTATATTCTCTCTTGTACGTTTTGCCCTAGTTCATGGTGGGAAAATAAAAAGACAACGAGGCCAAATGGTCTTTGGATTAAATCTCCACGACATTAAAAAGGTGAGGCTATAAAGGTGATTGTTATTGCTCTTGACCATTTTGATTGTTATTGATCTTGACCATTTATGTCTTGAGTCAATACCAGAGCAAAATGATCTCAGCAAAATATGATGAAAAAAAAAGTATCACGACGGAAGACAAATGTCAAGGTCAAATAAAAACCAATTACTCTTTCCACGTCTGACTTTACTTTTATTTTCATTCAAGTCTCCGGGAGTCTCTTTTTCTCAAATTATTTCGACTCCCCCTCCCCCATTCTGTAGCGTAAGGGTTATAACTAATCTCGATTGAGCTCTTACTTACCGGGTGTCGTTTTTCTTTAATCATGGATGCCCCGAGCCTATTATGTTCATTTCCATGAAAGACACTTGTTATTGGACATGGTACAACTCTACGAAGAGGTAATCGAGTTTCCGAGTCTCGACATGTAAAGAACTTGAGCCTTCTGGTAGCCAGATTTCCTTTTATCATGGAAGTCGCCGGTCTATCATGTTCATTTCTGTGACAGACATTCGCTATTGGACATGTTACAACTCTACGAAGAGGTAATTGAGTTTCCGAGACTCGACACGTAAAGAACTGAAGGCTTCTGGCAGTCAGATTTCCTTTTATCATGGAAGTCGCCAGACTATTTCATTTATCAACGTGGCACTCCGATACTTGGCTTAAGTCAATGGTTCTCAACCTATGGTTCAATGAGCTCTTGTGGGCCACAATATGACCACAAATAGGCCACAATAGGCCACAATAGGACCACAATAGGACAAATAGGCCACAATAGGACCACAAATAGGCCACAAATAGGACCATGAATCGAGAAGTAGTGATAGTTTGTGGATGCACTAAGGGCTCTATTCACTAGTGATGGGGTTTCTAGGAGGATAACAAACAGCAAGTCATAAATACAGGGGTACATAAGGAACGAAGTTGAGAACCCACAGCTTAAAAGAATAAGCCATTTGGGTCACTTCATCATTAATCACGACAGTCACGGAGCTCTTTCAAAGGATTACAAAGGCGGAGCATGCCGGCAGGAGACCTTTTGGTCCATAACAAGATCGGATACGAAAAAAATATATAATTATAAAAAAGATAATAATAATGATAATAATTTTTTTTTATAAAAATATAAATAATTATAAAATAAATACATGGGTATACTTAAATAATAAACAAGCAGGTAAATAGTAGATAATAATAAATTGACAGATGAATAATAATAAATAAAAATCAAGCAAATAACAAATAAACAGACAAATATTCCCGTGGCTCTCTCAGACTCGGTGGCGAAAGGGTCCGGCTCAAACCTCAGCTGTACAGATGAAGATTCATGCGTTCTGGTGGCACCACGGTCACTGTGCCTTAATGGAGACGTATACTCGTACTACAAGAGCAGCTCCAAGTGAAAGGTCATAGTCGGAGATCAGAATAGTTAGAGCTCTCGTAGTCAGACGAAATCATTATAAAAAAATACAATTATCATTGCTATACTCGTGGGTATACTCAGTACATTGTGGTGGTGGTGGTGGTGGTGGTGGTGGTGGTGGTGGTGGTAGTGGTGGTGGTGGTGGTGGTGGTAGTGGTGGTGGTAGTGGTGGTGGTGGTGGTGGGGGTGGTGGGGGTGGTGGTGGTGGTGAGGGTGGTGGTTGTGGTGGTAGTAGTATCGTGCATATGTTTAATGCGCGCTATTGCCATGGAGGTTTTCATATCAGTGACCACTGGAGACGAAAATAGGAACCACACTCCAGTGACGTAAAGACCTCCAAGATGAACAGGACACAGAAACACTTGCATGATTATTTTTTCTTTTCAATTTCCATGAATAAGGACTTTTGTTTACAATTTCCCCATTGTTTCATATTGCCTTTACCAATAATATGATAGTTCCTGTTATCTTTGCTCTAGTCATTTTTACCTTATTACTATTACTAATATCATTACTATAATTACCATTTTACTATTATAATCATTCCTAATACTGTTATTATGATTATTATTTCTCCTATTACTATTACTAATAAAATTACTATTCTTACTACATTATTACTACTACTATTACTACTACTACTACTACTACTACTACTACTACTACTACTACTACTACTATTTTTACCAATATATCTTTTACTATTATTGGTAATACTACTGCTTTTACTACTACTATTAATAATTATATTACTGTTACTAATATTATTACACTTACTATTATTACTATTACTACCATTAATATTATTCACATTGCCCCTATTACTATTGTTACTTCAGTTACTATAACTACCACTATTAATACTATTACTGCTAAATATTACTAATAATATTACTACTAAAATATTACTTTTATTATTACGACCAATACTATTAAAGATATTACTGCTGCTAATAATATCTCTATTACTATTACTATTATTGAAACTATTACTATTGTTAATACTATTTCTACTATTGCTACTATCAATAGAACTATTAGTACTACTAAGAATACTATTAGAACTACTGAAACCACTATTACTACTAGTACGCGGTGAATTGCCTACCGGCTCCGGCGCTTGGCCTTCAAGCCAAAAGTGTCATCAGTCAATACTACTAGTACTGATACTACACTTACTACTACAAAGGATTACAAAGGATTACAAAGGCAAAGCATGCCGACAGGAGACCTTTTGATCCATATCTAGGTCGGATGCAAAAAAAAAAAAAAAAAAAAAAAAAAAAAAAAAAAAAAAAAAAAAAAAAAAAAAAAATCATATTAATAATAAATTAAAACTATAACAATGTAAATAACAATTAAAATACATAAATAAATGCATTGGTATAGTTGAATAACAAACAAACAGGTAAATAGTAAATGATAATAAATTGACATATAACTAATAATAAATGAAAATCAGACAGACAAATTATAACAAAACAAAAACAAATAATATAACATAAATTATAATCATTACAGCATCTTACTTAGGTATTTATCTAAATGATTCTTAAAGCTTCGAACTGAACTACATTGCACTACCTGTGCAGGAAGTTTATTCCATTCATTAACTACACGGTTGGCAAAGTTGTTTCTACCTACTTCCAAATTGAATCTATTTCCGGACAGTTTGAGACCATTGTTTCTTGTCTGATTCTCATTCAATGTGAAAATTTGGTCACTTTTGATGTTGTCAATTCCCTTTAAAATCTTAAAGACCTGTATCAAGTCACCTCTGAGTCTACGCTTTTTTAGGGAAAACAGATTCATGTGCTTAAGTCGATTTTCGTATGATTTATTTTTGATATTTGGAATCAGTTTTGTGGCTCGCCGTTGTACTTTTTCCAGTCTGTCAATGTCTTTAATGAGATTCGGTGACCATACGGAAACAGCATATTCCAAATGTGGACGAACTAACGATTTATATAGCTTGTTAATGAGTGATGGACTTTTGAAATCAAACGATCGCGCAATCAATCCCAGAATCTTATTTGCTTTCTCAGAGGCTGAAATACACTGCTTGGATGATTTGAGGTCGTTACTGATAATTACGCCGAGATCTTTTTCACTATCCACTTTTGTTAACGAATTTCCAAATAATTTGTAATCGTAATTGCTGTTATTTTTACCTATGTGCATTACCTTGCATTTACTTGTGTTAAATTTCATTAGCCACTTTTCAGACCATTGCTGTAATTGATCTAAATCTTCTTGAATATCTAATTGGTTTGAGTGATCATTTGCCACTCCGCACAGTTTTGTATCATCAGCAAATTTGGAAACAGTAGATTTTAGTCCATGGTCTATATCATTTATATATACTATGAATAGAAGTGGCCCAAGAACGGAACCCTGAGGAACTCCACTTGCAACACTTTTCCATCCAGAAGTTTTTCCATTTAAAACAACTCTCTGTTTTCGACCTTTCAACCAATTACTAGTCCAACCTAATAGGCTACCACTTATTCCATGCAAAGCTAATTTAGTAAGTAGTCTTTCGTGTGGGACGGTATCAAAAGCTTTTGCAAAGTCTAGATATATTAAATCTATATTGTTTCTTTTGTCATAATTCGAGATAACTGTGTTGTAGAATTCGAGTAAGTTAGTCACGCAAGAACGTTTCCGTCTGAAACCATGTTGGCTATCATTTATCAAACGGTTACTTTCTAAATGATATTCGATAGCATCTCTGATGATAGTTTCCATTATTTTTCCTACGATCGAAGTCAAACTAATAGGCCTATAGTTATTTGGTTTCTTTTTGTCACCTTTTTTGAATATGGGAGTAACGTTAGCTAGCTTCCATTCTATTGGGACATCTCCGGATATGATGGATTTCTTGAAAATAATTTCTAATGGAACAACAATCTCATTTTTAATTTCCTTTAAGATTCTTGGATGCCAACCGTCAGGCCCTGGTGTTTTGTTAACTTTGAGTTTGTCTATACACCTTTTAATTGTTTCTTTTGTTATATTTACCGTAGTGAGTAAGTTTACCCCAGACTTTTCACAGGTTTCAGTTTGGAATTCACTTTGAGGTGTTTCGTTTACGAATACCGAGCTAAAATAATTGTTTAAGAGATTACACATTCCTTCATTTGAATATTCAAGTTGACCGTCAGCAGATAATAGTGGACCAATGTGATTCCTAACAACCTTTTTATCTCTAATGTAACTATAGAATTCTTTGGGATTCTCTTTGGATTTCTCAGCGATGTTCATTTCGTATTGTCGTTTTCTTTTTCTTATTGTCTTTTTTAAATCTCTCTGTATTGATACATAACTCTTACTAGTACTATTATTTATATTACTACTACAACATTTTCTATTACTACTACTATTACTACTATTGGAAGATTACTACTGTTAATACTATTTCTATAACTATTACTACTACTACAGAAAATAATAGTACCAGTATTACTACTACTACTATTTCTACTAAAAAAATAATAGTACCAGTACTACTATTACCACTACTATTAATACTACTACTACTACTACTATTACTACTATTAATATTACTAACATTACCATTACCACAATTTACTACTTTTACTACTCTACTACTAAAACTTCTATTATTACTACTACACTAACTACTACTATTACTACTAGTGAAACTAATACTACTGTTAATACAACTATTTCACCTACTATTACTATTAGTAGTGTTAAAACTACAATTACTACTAGTACTAGTACTACTGTTAATAATATCTCTACAACTATCACTACTGCTACTAAATCTACTGGTACTATTACTAGTACACTTACTACAACTACTACTCTCACCACTACTATTACTACAGCTACTATTACTAGTGCTAGTACTATTACTATTTCTACAACTATTACTACTACTAAAACACCTGTTACTATTACTATTACTACTGCTACTAAATCTACTGGTACTATTACTAGTACACTTACTACAACTACTACTCTCACCACTACTATTACTACAGCTACTATTACTAGTACCATTACTACTGCTACTACTACTACTGCAACTATTACTAGTTAATATTTCTACAACTATTACTACTACTAAAATTACTGGTACTATTACTAATACACTTACTACCACTACTCTCACCACTAATCTTACTATTACTATTAATACTATTACTACTAACACTATTACTACCATTGAAACTAATACAAGTGTTAATACTATTTCTAGTAATATTACTACTGTTATTGCTATTACTATTACTACTACTTTTACTACTACTAAAACTACCATTAATACTATTATAATTACTACTACTGTTGCTATTATTAAAAATACTACTGTTAATACTACTATTTTTATTACTATTAATACTATCACTACTACTAAAACTATTACTATTACACTTACTACTACTATTACTACTATTAGTATTATTGAGACTATTACTATTGTTAATACTATTTCTACTATTACTACTATTAGTTTTACTAAAACTACTAATAATACTATTACTATTACTACTACTACTCTTACTACTACTAATACTACTATTACTATTACTACTGCTATTACTACAACTAATACTGCTATTACTACTTTTACTACTATTTCTACAACTATTACTACTACTAAAATTACTGGTACTATTACTAATACACTTACTACCACTACTCTCACCACTAATCTTACAACTATTACTGCAACTATTACTGCAACCATTACTAGTACTAGTTCTACTGCTATCATTATTCTACTATTACTATTAAT
>NC_134777.1:6575902-6583402 GCF_046742065.1 Oratosquilla oratoria
GGACGGGGAATACAAAAGTTGTTGAAAAATAAAAAGGATATATAATAGTTCTCTCTATTGGAGACCTCTTCAGTTTGGAATCTTTGAATATCATGAACAAAAATACTATTACAAAGCGCTTCTGGTATTTTGATCTTTCTAGATTTCGGGAATTTTCCGTCTAGGATATTGGAGATTTCAGAGAATTCCAATAAGGAGAACGGTCTGTAATTCGTTCATTGCACATATGACCCCCCCCCCCAAAAAAAAATGCGTGCGCTGTTGCCACATCATCCATATTGCACGAACATATGCCCCAGAATGTCCGTGTCTACCGGCTGGATGTGACAACCCACGCAGAGTTTCCTCACTGCTGGATCCCAAGTTCACCCTACAGGACGCTAATGAAAAATGTGTATCTTGATAAAATTATTACCCCGAGTTTCACTAACTGGATACCCGCAGCCTCACAGTAGCCTACAACGGTCCTTGGGTCTCCCCCTCACCCCCATAGATTTCTCCGAGAATTTTTTTGAGCTGTTTTCTGGGATCTCACAGACCAACAGAAACCCATAACGGTCATCTACTCTTCGCCAAGATCTCTCTGGGTAGATAAGTTGGATTGTCTAGGACTCTAGTTTGTCTTTGTTAAAACAATTTGTTCCAAATATTGACAAAATAACTGGAGCCCCACAGTAGCTAGCACCGGTCCTGGAGCCCCCCTCCCCCGTTAACGATTAATTTTTGGCTCGCCTCGCGTGTTGAAGACATCCCTCTAGAAATCTGCTTCTCTAAGTTGGTTTGTTCTTACGACTTCTCCAGGATCCTTCTACTCATGACTATAAACCACTGGAGTTAGAGGAAATACCTACATAAAGCTACATAAAGTATCTACATAAAAAATAAAAGATGGATAAGTGACTTTTGAACACGACTGTACATTATCGACCCCAAACGACGTTAATTGATACTTGTTTGGTGCCTCCCGACACCACTTACAACGGGTTCCGCTCACAGCCACCTTCCTACATCCTCATGTTGCCTATATTTTTGTGTTAGCGTGGTATGTGTATATCATACCATTATTATTGTACTTGTGTGTTGCTTATTTGGGGAATTATATGTTTCCCCCTCTTTATAAAATTGTGATATGTTTTGTTGTTTTATTGTTTATTGTAATTATGTGTAATCATTGTGTATATTGTAATTATATTGGATATCGCAAATGCGATGCATGTCTGTTCGCGCCAAATTGGCAGCTTGGCGTCAGTTTTGGAGCCAGCTCTCTTTGTATACACACGCATTAGTTGTCAGTGGTATCAGAGATTACAGTGTATTTCCCACCATTTGACTTTCATTTCTTGTAGCCACCCGGTACATTTTACCCGTTACCCTCCTTCATCTCCCACCGCCATTTTCACTCCTCCCTGGCCTTCTGCATCTCAACGGTGCCTTTCTTGTCTACATGTTTTCTTCCTCTTCACACTTGTCCATGTTGCCCCTTCGGCGTATAAATATTACCGCTACCTCCTATATGCCCCCCATGTTATCATAACTACCATTTGCATTCTTCTCATTGCCCTACCGTTGCCCTACATTGCCCTGTTGTCACCTGCACCATCCCCTTGCCCCATTCCAGCCACACCCTTCCTCTACCTCTACCCTAATCTTGTCCCCATGTTGCCGTAAATTTATGGGATTTTGACTTGTGACATTACTTATTTGGATTACAGATCTGTATCTCAAGTCCGATTGAATTTTACATTATGTTCAGACTCACTTGAATTTATGGGATTTTCGCTTGTGACGTCATTTATTTGAGTGAAGGGTTGGTGTTTCAAATCCAATTTCATACGATTATTATTAATGACAACAGTAATAGCGATAGTCTTGGCTAGCTGCCTCCCTCAAAGGAGGGAAGATGTCTTTGGTATGTAAGGAGACTATTACTATTACTATTATTATTGTTACTATCATTATTACTGTTACTGCTATTTTACACCCAGAAATTCATTTGTGTTTTTTTCTACTATCCAATATTTTTTAAAGTATAAAACAACGAAGATGCCTTTGATATGTAAAGTGACTATTACTATTACTATTGTTACTATCATTATTACTGTTACTGCTATTTTACGCCCAGAAATGCATTTGTGGTTCTTTCTACTATCCACTACAAGAATTTAGTCAATATTTTTTCTAAAAGTATAAAACAAAGAAGATGCCTTTGTTATTTAAAGAGACTATTACTGTTACTATTGTTACTATCATTATTACTGTTACTGCTATTTTACACCCAGAAATGCATTTGTGGTTCTTTCTACTATCTACTACAAGAATTTAATCAATATCTTTTTAAAGTATAAAACAATAAAGATTCCTTTGTTATGTAAAGAGACTGTTACTATTACTATTGTTACTATCATTATTGCTGTTACTGCTATTTTACACCCAGAAATGCATTTGTGGTTCTTTCTACTATCCACTACAAGAATTTAATCAATATTTTTTTAAAGTATAAAACAACGAAGATTCCTTTGTTATGTAGAGAGACTGTTACTATTACTATTGTTACTATCATTATTACTGTTACTGCTATTTCACACCCAGAAATGCATTTGTGGTTCTTTCTACTATCCACAACAAGAATTTAACCAATATTTTTTTAAAGTATAAAACAACGAAGATTCCTTTATGTAAAGAGACTATTAATATTACTATTGTTACTCTCATTATTACTGTTACTGCTATTTTACACCCAGAAATGCATTTGTGGTTCTTTCTACTATCTACTACAAGAATTTAATCAATATTTCTTTTAAAGTATAAAACAACGAAGATTCCTTTGTTATATAAAGAAACTGTTACTATTACTATTGTTACTATCATTATTACTGTTACTGCTATTTTACACCCAGAAATGCATTTGTGGCTCTTTCTGCTATCTACTACAAGAATCTAATCAATATCTTTTTTAAAGTATAAAACAAAGAAGATTCCTTTGTTATGTAAGGAGATTGTTACTATTACTATTGTTACTATCGTTATTACTGTTACTGCTATTTTACACCCAGAAATGCGTTTGTGGTTCTTTTTACTGTCCACAACAAGAATTTGATAAATATCTTTTTAAAGTATAAAACAATAAAGATTCCTTTGTTATGTAAAGAGACTGTTACTATTACTATTGTTACTATCATTATTGCTGTTACTGCTATTTTACACCCAGAAATGCATTTGTGGTTCCTTCTACTATCCACGACAAGAATCTAATCAATATCTTTTTTAAATATACAACATCTTTAACCCTTCCTTTCAACAGTTTCCGTAGTGTAGCGGTTATCACGTGCGCCTCACACGCGCAAGGTCCCCGGTTCGATCCCGGGCGGAAACAATTGTTTTCTTTCTCACAAACAACTGAATCTAATCAAATATTGTCCAATCAAGTACCCGTACCCCATATCCAACCCCGCCTCTCTCTCTCTCTTTGTATCTCTCTCATATGATAGCATCTACAATTGATATATTGGTATGTATGTGAACACATAATAGGTACATAGTAAAATTTATATAAACCCACACATAAACACACACACACACACACACACACACACACACACACACACACACACACACACACACACACACACACACACACACACACACACACACACACACACACACACACTCCATTACACGACTTGTGGCACAGTGGTAGCGTTCCTGGCTGCCACTACGGCGGTCCGGGTTCAAATCCCGCCCAAAGCTGAAATAAATTCAGTATCGCAGCGCTGAGAGTCGTTACTCCAACTCTCGTGGGCGGGCAGTTGGGTGTGTATGTGCGTGTAAGGTCACAACATTACCCATAGATCGGTCATACATTAGCTCTGAGCTCTGTTCTGGGAGGGAAATAGCTGTCGATCACGAGTTGAACACGTGATCCAAGACCATGGTGAATCACACGCAAACACACACACGCGCGTGCGCGAGCAGTTCGACGGTGCAGTCCGTGTTCGAGTCCCACCCAAAGATGAAATGTGTGTGTGTGTGTGTGTGTGTGTGTGTGTGTGTGTGTGTGTGTGTGTGTGTGTGTGTGTGTGTGTATGTGTGTGTGCGTGCGTGCGTGCGTGCGTGCGTGCGTGCGTGCGTGTGTGGTTACACCATTACCCACTAATCGGGCTATGTATCACTTCTGAGCTCCGGAAGGTAACACCTGTAAGTCATGAGTTAAACACGTGATCAAAGAACATGTTACAATGTGGATCTACCTTCTATCTAATCATAACAATTTGTTTTCTCCAAACGTACATTCATCGCTTTCCGTAGTGTACTGGTTCACTACATATTACATAATTGTCCTTCTGATGCCTCATGCTGTCCTGTGGATCACCTTAGGCCACTCGCTGCCTTCCTTTTGCTATGCGTTGCCCCATGGGCCACTTCTGGTCGCTCCAGCCCTCCCCCAGCTATACTGTACCCCAGCAGCCACCTGTGGCCACTCCTAGCCCTTCTCCTGCCTCGCGTTGTCCTGTGAATCACCCTGGGCCACTCGCTGCCTTCCTCTTGCTATGCGTTGTCCCATGGGCCACTTCTGGTCGCTTCCTACCCTCCTCCAGCTATACGGTGCCCCAGCAGCCACCTGTGGCCACTCCTAGCCCTTCTCCTGCCTCGCGTTGTCCTGTGGATCACCCTGGGCCACTCGCTGCCTTCCTCTTGCTATGCGTTGTCCCATGGGCCACTTCTGGTCGCTTCCTACCCTCCTCCAGCTATATGGTGCCCCAGCAGCCACCTGTGGCCATTCCTAGCCCTTCTCCTGCCTCGCGTTATCCCGTGGATCACCCTGGGCCACTCGCTGCCTTCCTCTTGCTATGCGTTGCCCCATGGGCCACTCGCTGCATTTCTCTTGCTATGCGTTGTCCCATGGGCCACTTCTGGTCGCTTCCTACCCTCCTCCAGCTATATGGTGCCCCAGCAGCCACATGCGGCCACTCCTAGCCCTTCCCGTGCCTCTCGTTGCCACCAACTATCCTCTCCGTGCTACCGCCCGTGGACACCAACGAAGAGGACCGGAGTTCCTGATGGAGAACCACCCGGCGAGGGAACACGAACACCTCAGAGTCCACATCTTTCTTTAAATTTATGTGTCCTAACCTCACCCGTCCCCAACCCTCGCTGCACATCCTAACCTCACCCGTCCCCAACCCCCGCCGCACCAGTGGGGCTGCTACAGCTACTATATCGTACAATTTTTTTTATATATACCTGTGAAGACGACAGTCAACTATTTTGTCTTATCATAATAATAGAGACGTATCTGTTCTTGTGAAAGGTTTGCATGGCTTCCCTTCGTTTGTTGGATTCGATTTCTGAAAAATTCGGTCACGGGCTAGGTACCATAATGACTGGGCCATCACAGCTCCTCCTACCATTTTAGTAGTCAGAGTCTAAGCCTACCAAATTAGTTACAGAAGCTACAGTGAATACGACTATTAAAACTATTTAAACTACAAATGCAACATTACTGTATTTGACAAAATGTACTTAAGCAACAACAGTGGTACACTGATACAACTAAAAGTATTGTAGTGTTTACAAGTCTAAAAGTAGAGTTGGCAAGTTCACGGCTACATCCACGAACCTATTACAGTGTGTCAAGCTTCACATTTGCATAACATCCGGGCATACTTGCCTTTTATGTTGATATTAATGTGTGAATATGTTCACCTCCGGGCAACTTTACTAACTCGAAGGTCAGCCATTTCCTGTGTAGAAAGAGATTTAAATTTACATCAAGCAAGAATTGTATTGTTACTAGTGGCTCATACATTTGTTCCTACTGCTGTTAAGCTAATTCATTCGAAAGAAGGGAAGCTCCCTGATCACTGATGCAGTTGATAACGGCGTGTAATGCATTTGTTCCCCGGTTCTGTCATTTCCTGGTTTGTTATATCCCATTATTATTAAGACAAAAAAATGACTATCATTTAATCAGAGGTTTGGGTTTGTCATCAGGACTTTGATACTTAGAAAAAAAATTATTTTTCAAGATCTTTTTTTAAATTTATCAGTTTATATAATTGGTAGAGTACATATCTATTTTATGACACAAGCTTATATAAAAAGTGAAAATAAATGACACTTCTAGAGCAACTTAAACACGTCAGAAATTAATAAACTTCCTGGATTTGCGGTTGTAGTCCAGGGCTCACTCCCGTACCAGTCCCCAATTATAGTTCCTCATCATTTTCTCATTGTAGTGGCCTTGATACCTCCGCTCTATCTCCTTCACATATTGGTGAAATCGCTCGCCTTGTTCTTCTGAGTCCAAGTGAGCGTCCAGCATATGAAGTTTAAGGGACATCCTGCATCCCATAACGCCAAAAGCCTTTACCAGATCCTGCACCAGCTGCCGGTAGTTTCCAGCTCTGTGGTTGCCCAGGAAGCCCTTGACAATTGCTACGAAACAGTTCCATGCTGTTCTCTCAATCCTACCGAGCTTATTGGAGAACTCGGTAGACTCAAACATATTATTTATTTGGGGTCCAACAAAAATTCCACCTTTGATTTTGGCCTCAGATAACTTGGGGAAGAACTCAGGATGGTAATTAAAAGCGACTGATTCCTGGTTGAGAGCCTTCATGAACTGCTTCATCAACCCCAACTTAACGTGCAGTGGCGGCATGAGCACAATCCTGGGATCAACCAGTGGCTCCCACATGACGTTCCGGGCTCCAACTGCAAATTCCGTTAGCTGCTCCCAGTTCCTCCTGTTGTAGTGGGCAGAGGGAGCATTGGAATTTGAGAAAGCCTTCCTGGACACCAAGCAGGAAAGCCATCACCTTAATTAAATCCAATTATTTCTTAATTGTACTGGTTGTACTGCAGAGCTTCTAGGAGGACCTTCACACTGTAGTGGTTTTCCTTCAGACAGATTGAATGGACTAGGGGCAACGTTGGGAACTTATATCCATTGTGGAGAAGGACAGCCTTCAAACTTGTGGTAGAGCTGTCTATAAAGAGCTGCCACTCCTTGGGCATAAACGGCCCCCCAGTAACGTCAAACAGTCCAGTGCTGAACGTGAGGAGCTTGAATTAATTGCTGTGTGTTGCGTGTTATCTTATGAATAGCTCTGCATTGGACATATATATCCCTTTCTGCTGGAAGGGACAGAGAGGGGGGGAGGGTCACCGAATTAATGAAGCGGCCTTAATGTGGATGTGCTGTGTCTTGCAACACTGCTTCTGACCCAGGGCAGTGGACAGGATGCAGGTATGACCTGCCATCCAGGAGGTGCCAAGATGAGAGGGAGGGAGGAGGGTGGAGGGGAGTGGAGTATGTAGGGGATGGAATGGGTGGGACTAGTTTCTATGCCTTTTTCTTTTTGGCTACCCCCCGTGTAAAGGGGAAAAGGGCCTTTGGTATATGTACGTATATATATATATATATATATATATATATATATATATATATATATATATGTATATATGTATATATATATATATATATATATATATATATGT
>NC_134777.1:6588402-6600902 GCF_046742065.1 Oratosquilla oratoria
GTGTGTGTGTGTGTGTATGTGTGTGTAAACAAAGACAAATAAATCAGTAGTTAGGTAGGTGGAAAGAGAGAGAGAGAGAGAGAGAGAGAGAGAGAGAGAGAGAGAGAGAGAGAGAGAGATTTGGAAGGGCGTGCTTCCTTAACCCATTCAACTCCGATGACAAGATTCCTTGTCATTTGGTCAAATAAAAAGAAAAATCATAAAACACCAAAATGTTTGATCAAACACCAGAAAAATATGACGTCAGTCCTCCTCGCTTCGCTGCGAGCGAAGCGAGGAGGACTGACGTCATATTTTTCTGGTGTTTGATCAAACATTTTGGTGTTTTATGATTTTTCTTTTTATTTGACCAAATGACAAGGAATCTTGTCATCGGAGTTGAGTGGGTTAAGGAGAGATATGTCTATTTTTTTCTATTTTAGTGTTATCTAATCTGATGGCAGCATCAAAATTCTTCCCAATGTGGGTCCCCTTATCTCATGCCAGTTCGTGTCTCTCGAACTGCTTTACTCATTGGCCACCTCGAAGAAGAAGAAGAAAAAAAAAAACAAAAAAAAAAACGGGGAAGGGTCCCAAAGAATAAGGAAAGAAAACTCATTCCTTTGCAGAAAGAATGATGTATTCGGGCGGGCTCACTGTCGAGTGTTATAACTCCGTCTTTACAGAAGAGGTCACACGCACACAGCTGAGTAAGATAACTTGGCGAAAGCCAGAATGAAAGGGAAATTGCTAATCGGTACGCAAAGGGTTAAGTTTGTGGACAGTCATGCTATCCACGTTCCTGCCACAGCTCTCAGACTCTCCCGAAGGGTTGAAGAGCCCAGGAGGGCTTCCAGAGACGTCCCTGCCGCAACTCCCAGACTCTCCCGAAGGGTTGAAGAGCCCAGGAGGGCTTCCAGAGACGTCCCTGCCGCAACTCCCAGACTCTCCCGAAGGGTTGAAGAGCCCAGGAGGGCTTCCAGAGACGTCCCTGCCACAGCTCCCAGACTCTCCCGAAGGGTTGAAGAGCCCAGAAGGGCTTCCAGAAACGTCCCCGCTGCAGCTCCAGACTCTACCGAAGGGTTGAGGAGCCCAGGAGGGCTTCCAGAGACGTCCCTGCCTGCGTACGTCGGCAAGAGAAACTCCCAGGGGATTTTCTACAGCGTGTCACACAGCAAGCGACAAGAAATTAGCATCTATTGTTCTTGGTGGGGGCATGGTTACGGGGATTGGAGAAGGGGTAAATTGTATTAGGGTAGGAGGAAATGTACGGGTAGAAGACACGTGGCAAGGGAGGAGGAGCCTGGAAAGGTCTGTTAGGGGAGGGGGAGGGGGGAGGGGGAGGGGAAGGGGGAGGTAAAGGGGAGAGTAAGTGCCGGGGGAGGAAGAAGGGGGAGAGCAAAGAGAGCGGCAGTTGCCAGTAAGTACCGGAGGGATCGAATTCTGAAATGGTGAAGGGTGAACATAGATTATTCAGGGTGAGAAAGGGAGGGTCGGGAGGAAGCAAAAGAGAGAGGGGAAAGACGAAGGAGATAGAGGAAAGGAGAGAAGGAGAAAAGGCGAGAATGAGAGAAGAAGAATGTAAAAATCGATAGGGGACAAGGAAGAAAGGAGAGGAGAAATAGGGAGAGAAAGAGAGATAGGAAAGATGAAGGAGAAGAGAAAGAAGGAGAGAGAGAGAGGGAAAGCGAGAATGAGAGAGGAAGAATGTAAAAATCGATAGGGAGCAAGGAAGAAAGAAGAGGAGGGATAGGGGAAAGAAAGAGAGCGGAGTATGAGGAGTGAGAGAGTAAAAGAGAGTGAGAGAGGCAAGAATAAAGAGAGGATAGAGAACAAGGAGCAAGAATAAAACTACTCGTACACAATGAATAGTATTTCGCAATAATCCGTAACGGACAATATTATTGACAATGCAACGATGCTGTAAAGGGGCCATGTAAGGGAGGCTATGGTATTGGGTAAATATATTGCCTCAATAATATTGATGATTTTTTTGGGACCGCTTATGGGAGGGAAGGAATGAGAGCGTGTACCCGTGGGCTGATAATGTTTTGTTATCATTTGTCTGTTTGTTTATCATTATTTGCTTGATTCTCATTTATTATTAGTTATATGTCAATTTATTATCATTTGATATTTACCTGTTTGTTTATTAATCAACTATACCTATGCATATATTTATGTATTTTGTTTATTATTTATATTATCATAGTTTTTACTTATTCATTTATCTATTTGTTTATCATTATTATGATTTTTTTTGCATCCGACCTAGATATGGACCAAAAGGTCTCCTTTCGGCATGCTCCGCCTTTGTAATGCTTTGTATATATGGAAAGGGAATATATGAACACAAGACGATGGGGGGACGGAGAAGGGGGTCGCCAATTTAATGAAGCGGCCTTGCTGTGGATGTGCTGTGTCTTGCGACACTGCTTCTGACCCAGGGCAGTGGACAAGGTGCAGGGATGACCCGTCATCCAGGAGGTGCTAAGATGAGAGGGAGGGTGGAGGGGTGTGGAGTGTATTCAGGAATGGAATGGGTGGGAATGATTTTGTGCCTTTTCCTTTTTGGCTACCTCCCTTGTAAGGGGGAAAAAGCCTTGGTATATGTGTGTAAGACAATGGGCATTGGAGGGTAAATGAATGAAACTAAAATAAGCTGGAGAGAGAGAGTTGTAAATAGAGAGAGCTTTCGCTCTGATAAACTATACTCCAAGGAAAGGTATTTGGGTGAACACAGAGTAACTAGTCTTAACACCTTAACAGTATCACTGCTACTGACATCACGTAATTGTTCAAGCTGCCGTCAGGCGATTTTATTCAGTCGATGGGGGACCCTTGTGTAACAGGTTGTTCAGACATTCACTCTCAAGCACTTCATTGCAATAAACGAATTTATTCATAACACGGAAATCTTCTTGCAAAGAGAAAAGGATCAAAACGCGATTAGCCACTGTGTGATGGACAGGAGCGACAGATCCAAGAAAGAGACGACGGATGTAAGGAGTAAGGAGGAGACGATAGGAAGGAGGAAGAAGATAAAGGAAAATAGGAAGGAGAAGTGAAGAGGTAGAGGAAGGAATGGATGTAAGTAGGAAGGAGGAGACGATAGGAAGGAGGAAGAAGATAAAGGAAAATAGGAAGGAGAAATGACGAGGTAGAGGAAGGAATGGATGTGAGTAGGAAGGAGGAGGCGATAGGAAGGAGGAAGAAGATAAAGGAAAATAGGAAGGGGAAATGATGGAAGTGAAGAGGTGAGGGAAGGAATGGAAATGAGGAGGAAGGAGGAGGCGATAGGAAGGAGGAAGAAGATAAAGGAAAGTAGGAAGGAGAAATGATGGAAGTGAAGAGGCAGAGGAGGAAATGGATGTAAGGAGGAAGGAGGTGATGGAGGTAAAAGGAAGAAGAGGCAACGGAAGAGTAAGAGGAAGGGGAATGTGATGGAGAGGAGAAATGAGGAGGAGGTGAGAGGAAAGAATAAGGAGAGTCGAGAAAGGTAAAGCGGAAAGAGGTGATAGAGGAAAAGAGGAAGGAGAGGCGAGCAATGGAGGCGAAGAGGAAAATAGGCGGCGGGGTGAGGAAGGAAGGAGAAAGAAGGAAAAATAGGAGGAAGAGGAGGAGAGGGAAGAAGAGGAGGAGGAGGAGGAGGAAGGAGAAAGAAGAAAAAATAGGAGGAAGAGGAGGAGAAGGAAAAAGAAGAGGAGGAGGAGGAGGAAGAGGAGAAGGAAGAGGAGAAAGGGGAGGAGGAGGAGGAGGAGGAGGAGGAGGAGGAGGAGGAGGAGGAGGAGGAGGAGGAGGAGGAGGAGGAGGAGGAGGAGGAGGAGGAGGAATTGCGAGGTGGAGACAGATGGTCCGGGAGGCGAACCATGAAAGAAGCTTGAAGGCGCGGCTGTCCCAATCAGGAGACAACCATGGGACGGAGGACGACGAAGGGAGAAAACGAGCAGGAGGAGGAGGAGGAGGAGGAGGAGGAGGAGGAGGAGAAGGAGGAGGAGGAGGGGTGGAGGAGGAGGAAGAGTATGAAGAAGAAGATGAGGAAGAGCAGGAAGAATAAGGATAGAAGAAGCTGGTAAAATAGAGGTGAAGGAGGAAGACAACGGGGAGGAAGAGGAGGATGTGCGCGCGCACACACACACACACACACACACACACACACACACACACACACACACACACACACACACACACACACACACACACACAAACACACACACACCCGGGTTCGAATCCCACCCAGGGCTGAAATTATTTTAGTATCGCTGCGCTGCGGGTTGTTCTTCCAGCTCTCATGGGCGGGGAGTTGGGTGGGTGTGTGCGTGTAATGTCACAGCATTACCCATAGATCGATGATACGAGCTCTGAGCTCTCATTCGGAAGGTTGATAACTGTTGATCACGAGTCCAACACGTGATCAAAGACCATGGTGGTGGTGAATCACACATACACACACCTTCACACACAATATTTGCAAAATGAATGCACACGCACATTGATTTATATGTGATAACATAAAAAAATTCTATTTAAGACAAGACCTCCTCAAGTCAAACCAAAGGTCCTTGTTTACCTTGCCCATGACCAGGTCCAAGCAACTAAATAATTCAATTTGGATGATCACAATCAAAGTTCCCGTTCACCTCTTACCACCTTCTATCGCAACCTAAGATCTCTCTTTAGCGCTGTTACGATCCCATAATACTCATCACTTAATATCAAAGTTGAACGTGATCTATTATCCTGTGCAGAAACATCCAACAATGGCGCCATCATCCAAGTCCCAGGCGGTATTTAAGGGCAGAAAGTAATTAAAAGTGTATAAGAATAAATTATAGCTTGCTGGTATCTTAGTTTACATTTTGTGATTTGATAATAAGAATGGTAAATAAGCAGATGGAGTTAGGTAGATGGTAAGTTTCGTAGCGTTATATACATTATATATATATATATATATATATATATATATACATATATACTGTATATATATATATTATATATTATATATATATATATATATATATACATATATATATATATATATACTAAAGGTGGTTAACAGGTTTATGAGGCTGACGTCAGACAAAATCATCTCCCTGTCTCTCATCTACAAATCCAGTCAACATTCTTCACATGCATCTGGAGGTGCAGAATCAAGATGTGGACACACGACCTTCGAATTAGGCCGAAGATATCTTTCTTTTATCTTTTTAGACTTTTTTTTTTCCTTTTCAAGAAGGGTTGACAATCGGTATTGTACTGTACATGTACATATACAGATACATATACTGGTATATTCAAGCAGTAAATCATGATTTAAATGGGTCTCATTACATACCAAAACTAAATGAAGTTCGATTATGTTCTTGTTCATTATCTGAAGTTGTCTGATAGACTTTCTGTAATCACAGAATAAGTTACACGCAAGTTTATCGAAATTCATGATGTTATGCATTGACAATGTCACATAATTACAAGTTTCTGTTGACACATAGATCCTCCTTTCAATAAATAATATATTGATGAAGAAGAAGTGACCTTTTATACAAAATATTCTGTAATCGGTGTTTCCCAACATATTCTCCAAATATCATACCTGTGTGTGTGTGTGTGTGTGTGTGTGTGTGTGTGTGTGTGTGTGTGTGTGTGTGTGTGTGTGTGTGTGTGTGTGTGTGTGTGTGTGTGTGTGTGTGTGTGTGTGTGTGTGTGTGATTCACTATGGTCTTCTATTACGTGTTTAGACTCGTGATGGACAGCTATTTCTCTCCCGCATGAGGGCTTAGAGCTCATATATGACCGATCTATTGGTAATGTTGTGACCTTACACGCACACACACACCCCAACTCGTCTCCCACGAGAGTTGGAGTAACGACTCGCAGCGCAATGATACTGATTTTTTCAGACCTGGGCGGGATTCTAACCCGGAGCGCCGTAGTGCCAGCCGAGAACTCTACCAGCTGCGCCACCGAGTGTGAGTGAGTGTGTGTGTGTGTGTGTGTGTGTGTGTGTGTGTGTGTGTGTGTGTGTGTGTGTGTGTGTGTGTGTGTGTGTGTGTGTGTGTGTGTGTGTGTGTGCGTACGCGCGCGCGTGGTTTCACCACTCAGTGTGTTTCTGTTCCCATACATGAGCCAAATGCTTGGCAACGCACGCAGAAGGGGGGGCCAAAAAAAATCAGGCAAGAAACCCGATTCCCAGCTTTATTAAGATCCATAAAACCTAATCACAGGAATTACGGCAGCGACGTCTAATCTACGACTTTGAAGTCGAGGAATCTTTACTACGATGTGGCGTGTTGGTTCCGGTCTTGCTTCGCTGATGACGGTCACTTGCACCAGCAAGCCGGTCGCATCGACTGTAGGCGACGGCGTTGATCGTAGCTGTCGTCCGACATGATTTCCTAGCTTCATGAAAAAAAAAAAAAAAAAAAAAAAAAAAATGACAGAGAACGTTTGTTTCATACTCTGTTCATATTGACACCAGACCATTGGAATTAGTTTTAAAATATCCATAGGTGGAGAATTGACTAAACGTTTAGATCCTCTTGATAACAAACGTTTCTTTGACTGTTAGTCCCCTTTGCTATAATGTTCAATAGATATCTTCTTCAATCTAACACCAAACGAATCCGTTCAGTCGGAAGTAGGACTCCATGATGGATGGATAGCTGAAGTCTCAACGCGTTACCAAAAGGTTGAATAAAATCGCTTGGGGACAACTTGAATAAAACGATGAATATTCTCAGGTCCGAATAGAGTTAAGTCTGCTTAAGCCTCCTTGCTGTGATGATGTTCAGAAATTTTGTTCTGAATGATGACATTGGTGTCTGTTCCATGAAATGTAAAACAGATGCAGTCCAGCTAAGACAGCTGGGACGTTTAGAAAGAATGGGAGGGAAAGAGAGAGAGAGAAAGAGAGAGAGAGAGAGAAAGAGAGAGGGAGAGAGAGAGGAGAGAGAGAGAAAGAGAGAGGGAGAGAGAGAGAGGGAAGAGAGAGAGAGAGAGAGGGAGAGAGAGAGGAGAGAGAGAGAGAAAGAGAGAGGGAGAGAGAGAGAGAAAGAGAGAGAGAGAGAGAGAAGAGAGAGAGAGAGAGAGAGAGAGAGAGAGAGAGAGAGAGAGAGAGAGAGAGAGAGAGTTGCAAGGGTATGCTGGGAGTGGATGCTGGATGGAAGAAGACCATGAGGAAGATCGAGAAGGAGACGGAAAGAAAGTGTTAGAGGAGCCCTCAGTAGACAGTAAATCTTCATTTAAACAGGTCTCATTACAGACCAGGACTAATTCAATGTCGATTATGTTCTTGCTCATTATCTCAAGTTGTCTGGTAGACTTTCCGTAATCACAGAATAAGCTATACGCAAGTTTATTGAGATCCATGGTGTTATTCATTGACAAAAGCCACATAATTACTTTAAGTAAATAATATATAGATGAAGAATAGGTGACCTTGCCCAACATCGAAACTGTGATGGAGGACGAAGGGGACTTCGAAGATAAGAACATAAGAATGAAGGAGACTACAAGAGACCATAAGGCCTACACTAGGTACATGTCATCCCCATCCATAAAGTTGTCTAATCGTTTCTCAAAACAACTGATAGTTTCAGCGCTTACTTCATGGTTACTACGTTTATTCCATTCGTCGACCACCCGATTAGTAAACCAAATCTTGCCTATTTCCTTCTTAAATCTAGATTTGTCCAGTTTATAATCATTACTGTGTGTCCTGCCCTGTTCAGATGGAGGAACATGTTGGTACCGCTGATAGGCGTAACGCCTACAACTGGAAGCTAAAGGTAAGACGCTATGATGAATCATCTTTGGCTATCGCAACTTCTCCACCAGATGACGTCCTTTAAATAATTGGATCTGGTTGAGGCCTGAAGATTTTATTCTGTGGAAGAAAATATAGTTTACGTGTTGTTCACTGCAGCAGTAGCGTTGCAGAAGTCACTACGGTTTGTCCGTCGATCAGACAATGGGGAAGGATTCTGTGGTTAGTGCAAAGGAGACTGTATTCTATGGAGCCAGAGAAATTGGGCGATTTTGTCCTGGCTAACTTCAAGGGAATTCACCCAGTTTAAAGAATCTCCCGGGCTTGTCAGGATTAAATATGATCTCCATTAACACATTAATGTTAACATTAACGTCCATTAAGTAGTGGTGATGGCATACGCCAGGAGGCACGTAGCTTTAGACGAAGCCAGCGTCTTTGTCCTACCCGCTTTGGAGAGTGTTGAGAAAAGTAATGGTCACTGCTGAAAATCGGAGAGAGGGGCGGGACTCGAACCCATAACCATACGGATGCGAGACCACTCCATCCTGCACACGCATGGAGTTTCAATGTCGGATTTATCTATCTATTCATTTACATAATTATTTATCTGTTCATTTATTTATGTAATTATCTATTTATCTATCTATTTATTCATTTATTTATTTATTTATTTATCTATATTTATTTTTATTTGTATTCATTTATCTATTTATCTATTATCTATTTGTTTATTTGTTTATTCATTTGTTTGTTTACTTATTCATTTATTTGTTCATTTATTCATTTATGTATTTATTCATTTATTCAAGCAAATCTCTAGGCTTCTAAGGGGAAGCAAAGCCTTGTTCTAAAGTTCCCCGACAGTTTTGCTGGAATCTATCTAGTCATATTCCTGCAATATTCTAGAATAACTATAAACACTGTCAGGATGCTTGCGACTTGTAATATGATGATACTACAGAAATCAGTTCGAAGCTTTAAGAATCAGTTAGATAAATACCTAAGTAAGATGCTGTAATGCTTATAATTTATCTTATATTATTTGTTTTTGTTTTGTTATCATTTGTCTGTCTGATTTTCATTTATTATTAATTATATGTCAATTTATCATTATTTACTATTTACCTGTTTGTTTATTATTTAACTATACCTATGCATTTATTTATGTATTTTATTTGTTATTTACAGTATTATAGTTTTTATTTATTTAATTATTATTAATATGATTTTTTTTTATCATCCGACATAGATATTTATCAAAAGGTATACTGTCGGCTTTCTCCGCCTTTGTAATCCTAATCATTTAATGGCAACACAAGGTTGTCGAGCTTTAGAATCTAGAAATATTTTTAAAGATATTTTTTGACTAAGGAAAAAGGAATTCCTTGCAGCTTAGGGGGCGCACCCCGACCTGAAGGGGATTTCGACATACCGAGACCCTTGCCTATCCAGCGTCCTCATAGTTACATGAAGTTACTTATTCTTAGCACGTAAAATAATAAGGAAAAATAAATTAACTAATAAACAAATAGGTAAATAGATAGGACAGTAAATAACCAAGCAAAGAAATAAATAAAAATCAAATAAGTAAATAAATAGGTAGATAAATAAATATGTAGATATGTGTGACCATATTCAGAGCTGGGCATGTTACCGACGGACATGTAGTGCGTTATTGTCGGACAGATAGTGCGTTACCGAAAAAACTGGGGTGCATTTCAGTCAATGCGTTACCGATTTTAATTTCCTTAGAGCGGTCCACGTTACTGCGTATGTATATATGTACGAGTATGTACGCATATATAGTATGTATACGCAGATTTTTTGGTAACGCACTACCTGTCCAGCGGTAACGCGCCCAGCTCAGAGCGTATTATAGAGGTTAAAGCTGCTTGGCTCCCCTGTTGTGATTAATCATAGGATATTTCTTTCTGTTCAACGTTTGGCAATTCTGTTCAGCTGAAGGAACGTCACAAAGGATTACAAAGGATTACAAAGGCGGAGCATGTCGACAGGAGACCTTTTGGTCCATATCTAGGTCGGATGCGAAAAAAAAATAATGATAAACAAATAGATAAATAAAGATTATAATAATGTAAATAATAAAAAATAAAATACATAGATAAATGCATAGGTATAGTTAAATAATAAACAAACAGGTAAATAGTAAATAATGATAAACTGACACGTTGTAGATGGAAATGAAACGAAATGAACATTTCATTGTTATTCGTCTTAAGTCGTTCAGTTGTTTTAGTTCACCCAAGATAAACTACACAATTGCTTTATTTTTCTTTACTAAACGAAGAATCACCGTTTTGGTCCACCAAAAACAAATTGCGCAATCCGTCTGGCTCATCCAATTAACTGCGCAATCCGTTTTCTTTGTCCAACGAATTACATAATCATTCTGATTCAATCCAGAGAACTGCGCAAACCATTCAGCTCACCAAAAACAAATTGCGCAATCCGTCTGGCTCATCCAATTAACTGCACAATCAGCTTCCTTTGTCCAACGAATTACGTAATCATTCTGATTCAATCTAAAGAACTGCGCAAACCATTCAGCTCACTAAAACCAAATTGCGCAATCCGTCTGGCTCATCCAATTAACTGCACAACCAGTTTTCTTTGTGCAACGAATTACGTTATCATTCTGATTCAATCTAAAGAACTGCGCAAACCAATTCGGCTCACCTACCAAACTGCGCAATCCATTTAGTTCTTCGAATAAACTGCGCATTTTGGCTCTGCTAACAAACTATGTCATCAGTAATGCTCACCTTACGAACTGCGCAACTATTTTGGTTCTCAGACTTCGAAACCATCTTGGTTGACACAAAGAATTTCGCGACCAGATAAGTCCATGCAGGTAACTCTGCAGTTTGACTAGTATGGTTCACCAATAACGAAATGAGCGATAAAATCAACTAACCCAAAAAACAGCATTCAATCAGATTCACCAAACGACGTACACAATCCAGTTGGTCCACATACTGAACTGCGCAATCTTGTAGGTCCACCCAGTAAAGTGCGCAATCCTATTGGTCCACCCAGTGAACTGCGCAATACTATTGGTCAACCTAGTGAACTGCACAATCTTGTAGGTCCACTCATTGAACTGCGCAATCCTATTGGTCCACCAATTAAACTGCGCAATCCTATTGGTCCACCCATTGAATTGCGCAATCCTGTTGGTCCACCCGTTGAACTGCGCAATCTTGTAGGTCCACTCATTGAACTGCGCAATCCTATTGGTCCACCCATTGAACTGCGCAATCCTATTGGTCCACCCATTGAACTGCGCAATCCTGTTGGTCCACCCAGTGAACTGCGCAATCCTATTGGTCCACCCAGTAAACTGCGCAATCCTATTGGTCCACCCATTGAATTGCGCAATCCTGTTGGTCCACCCGTTGAACTGCGCAATCCTATTGGTCCACCCATTGAACTGCGCAATCCTATTGGTCCACCCAGTAAACTGCACAATCCTGTTGGTTCACCCAGTGAACTGCGCAATCCTGCTGGGTCACCCAATGCACTGCTTAATCCTGTTGGTCCACCTGTTGATCTTGTTGGTCAGTGAGCTGCGCAATCCTGTTGGTCCACCCAGTGAACTGCGCAATCCTATTGGTCCATCCACTGAACTGCGCAATCCTATTGGTGCACCTGTTAGTCTTGTTGGTCAGTGAACTGCGCAAGACTCCTACAATCACTCGACGCACAGAGAAGACAGACACGCAGGGAACCCCGCAGCGCGCAGGGGTCTGCGCAATCCACCCACAGCTCTACACTGCGCAAGACGAAGCCTCTTTTGCATAGGAATAGCCTTGAGGGGCCCTTGGGCGACCCCATCTCCGTTCGTAAATCATCGGGGGCCCCTTTTTTGTGCCCCCGAAGAATCGAACCCTTTATTGCAATTGAAGAAGTGGACTATCAACAATGAATATCGACAGTTGAGATAGTATCGGGCGAGTGCTTTTTCATGATACAATACTGGCTGTATATCCTGGGCCAGCATCACTGGCGTTTCTGTAACTGATGTCGCGGAATGGGTTTATCTTAGATTGAATTTTATGCTCGTATGGACGTGTAGGTACGTATACATGCACAAACACACACACACACACACACACACACACACACACACACACACACACACACACACACACACACACACACACACACACACACACACACACACACACACACACACACACACACACACACACACACACACACACACACACACACACACACACACACACACACACACACACACAACCACACACACACACACACACACACACACACACACACACACACACACACACATATATATATATATATATATATATGTATATACATATATGTATATGTATATATATATGTGTGTATGTATATACATATATGTATACGTATATCTATATGTATATGTATATGTATATGTATATGTATATGTATATACGTATATGTATATGTATATGCAATAAAAACACTAGGAACGTGTGTTCACAAATGCGTAAGTAACCAGTAGGAAAAGTAAACTAACGAAGTAGATCGCTTTCGTAAAATTACATCTTCAGTGCTGATACAAAGAAGGAATGATATGTATATGTATATGTATATGTATATGTATATGTATATGTATATGTTTATGTATATACGTATATAAACATATAAAAAACGGAACAATATAGATAACATTGATCACGTACTCCATTGCATATCATGCAGTCAGTTTCCAAAGACC
>NC_134777.1:6618402-6628402 GCF_046742065.1 Oratosquilla oratoria
ACCTGAAAGAAGAAATGTAAATCACTTTATTACACTAGGTAAAAAAAATTCACTTTCGTGCTGTACTTGGCCACAAAACACAATTTTCCAGTTATTTCCATCTAAAAAAAATTATTTTGATCCTAAAAAATTGCTTTTGTGGTTAGAACAATGAATTTACAGTTTTGTCTTATTTCATTAAAGTATGGGTTAATATTGATTATAATGTCAGGTAAACAATTTTGCAAAATCTCAATTGCTTATCTAATTACTTCTGAAATGTTACAAATAAATCAAAACCACTAAAGAAAGAATATAAAGTGTTCTACAGATTTTTAACTTTAATGAAATAATTCTTGAACTGACCAGATCTAGCAAAAAAAAAAAAAAAAAAAATCTCATATTTAGAAGAATTTGCTTGCATTTCAGAAATCTTCTCAAATGTTTCAAAACGCTATACCAATTTTTCAAAAGTTTCCAGAACATTTTAGAACATTCTATTCATTGTAAAATTTTCCAGAATATTTTAGAACTTTCTAGAGTATATATGTAGAATACTCAAGAATTTTCTAGAATCTACAATTATTTTCTAGAATTATTCAGAATATTCTAAAGTTCAAGAACATCCTAGAAAGGCTGAGAACATTCTGGAACACATTCTAGAAAGACAAAGAATATTCTAGAGTACTGCTTGACAATATGAAAATTGGATCTTACAGACGACCAATCAGTTCTGCTTTGTCTGCCTGAGAAGACATATCACAAGAGGTGAAATGGCATCAAGAGGCTGCAATCATTCTCCCGATGCATTCTGCTACATATGTGGTCAATTCATCAAGACAAGATCAAGGAAATTCCCTGCGACAGCATCTGGAAAAATGTGTGACGCTTACAAAGCATATTTTGGTGTGCCTGATGGGGACCAAGACGAGACTTGGGTACCTCATTTTGCTTGTGAGCATTGTAAGAGAACACTAGATGGTAAGATAGCTGTTATTAATTTTTTCAAGTGTAAAATCCAATTAAGAATTAGAATAGAAATAAAACAAATTTAACAGATACTCATACTGTTGTTCTTTTACAGGATGTTATAGAAGTGAAAACAGAGGCATGAAATTTGCTATCTCTAGAATATGGCGTGAACCTACTAATCACTCAATTGACCGCTTTTTCTGCATGGTGGATTCTTCCAAACGCCAATCTGGGGGAAAATACAGCTGCTGTTCTCTATTGTGGCGGCCACACCACAAACGACCGCTTTGCAACGCAGGCTAACAGGTAACTGGCTACTGGAACAAACCACCTCGCCGATCTCAGCGACTAATGTTAGGGATGCACTGGATGGCGCGGCGGCCCGTCAGGTCACGAGACGATCGCTGATTGGCTGATCGGACTGTCGCGTGATCCCGGAGCACTATATAAGTCTGTCACTTATACAGTAAAGATAGAACGGATTGAGATATTCATTTCTCACTACCTTTGATCACTCGACTACGTAGTCTGTCTGAGTAGCGTTCGCTACACTGTCTACATTCCATCTTCCAATGCACCTGTGTCACAGTGCTGATCTTCCTGTACCAGGTCTTCCAGAAAAAGTCGTCCTATCAAAAGAGAGCAGTAAGTCAGAAGATGAGCCAAACAGAGAGGAAGACTGTGACATCACAGATACAGTTGCAGTTGGAAGGAATTCTTACTACCCAACCCCAAGAGACCTCAATGAATCCAACTTATTTTCTTTGCTTTTGGGACAATAGACACATAGCAGCACATTACCAGAAGAAGCACTAGCCTCTAAGGACTGACACTACAATGGGAGCACAAACATCAAACATGAGCCATTGGTGAATCATTAAAAGGTTTTGCTTCCTCCACTACACATCAAACTGGGTCTCATGAAACTGTTTGTTACAGTTCTTGACAAGGAGTCTGCGGCCTTCAAATATCTTCAAGACTTCTTTCCAAAGCTTTCAGAGGCAAATGTGAAAACTGGTATCTTCATTGAACCACAAGTAAGAAAAAATATGGAGTTATCAGAATGAGTGATCCTTCAATAAAAATACCTTCAAATATCTTCAAGACTTCTTTCCAAAGCTTTCAGAGGCAATGTTGAAAGCTGGTATATTCACTGGACCACAAGTAAGAAAAATTATGGAGTGATCAGAATTTCTTTGAAAGCTCACAGAAAAGGAGAAAAAAGCTTGGGAGGGATTTCTTGGCAACAATAAAGCTGATAACTATGTGGAACTGGTTGAAGTTTTAGTGAAAAGCTATGGTGAGATGATCTGCAGAATGTCCTTGAAGTGTCATATCCTGAATGCTCACCTCGAAAATTTCAAGGAAAACATGTGAGCATATTCAGAGGACCAAGGGAAGCGCTTCCACTAAGGTATAATGAATTTTGAACAGAAATATTAGCAATCCTTCAATGAAAACTTGATGGAAGACTACATTTGGGGGCTCATACGTGCAAGTGATTTGCTATATTCACGCAAATCATGAAAAACTGTTCATTTTTTCATAAAACCTTGTTTCAGAAGTCTTAAAATAAAATTTTGTACCATTTGAACTTATGTTCTTTGTTTTTTGTCTAAAAATAGTAAAAGTGGTGAAATTTAGATAAATTGGGGCAAGAAATCTTTCTAAAAGCCACAAAATCAAAGTTTGACAGGACTAATGAAAAAAATTATTTTTGTAATGAAAAGATTGGGGAAATAGCATTCCCCTCTCTCTTTCTTTCCACCACGACATATCTCTAACTCTTTCTCTATCCCTAACCCCCATATTTCTCTCTCCTTCTCTTTTCTTCCCCTTCTCTTTCCCTTTTCCCCACAAATTCTCTCTCTCTCTCTCTCTCTCTCTCTCTCTCTCTCTCTCTCTCTCTCTCTCTCTCTCTCTCTCTCTATCTATCTATCTATCTATCTATCTATCTATCTCTTTCTCCCTCTTTCCCCTATATCTCGCTGTCTCATTCGTTAAATGTGTGTATGGACAACTAAAAGTTTTATTCCACCGAGAGACAAATGAACTACCAAACGTTAAAATCAGCAAATGAAAATTCCTCAAGCGCCGTCTTTACTTGTGCCCGTCGAAAAGCAACGTGTATACCCCGGTCTTGTAGACCCTTGCTTACGATTGTGGAGGTTAATTTTCAGAAATGAGGTGACAGCATCTATAGTATACAGATGTATTAGTTATCTGTCACTGCAATAATACAGTTATTTCTGTCCATGTAGATGTTATATATTGTTTAGTTTTCGTAACTGTTTATACGCGACATGTCAAACTTGATTAGGTATTTTTTTCATCTAGGCTGATAAATAATTTCTAAATATTACATTCTAACAAAATATTTGTATCTATTTCATCGCTTAGTTCACTTTCTTTCTCATCAATCTTTATTTTGAACACGGTGAACAATTCAATTGGATGCAAATAATATCATGTTAACGATACTGTTCAATTATGCATTATAATTACTGTAGGGGTAATACTTAATATGAACCTTCACACACTCAGTAAGTTGGATTGTAATTCTGCATTACAAATGAATGACCTCAATAGCGATTCCAGCTATCTAGTACGTCAATTACCTCGTTTAGGCAACTACTCTGGCTGGACCAGCTTTCAAGACAAGAAGAACATTTCCTATCCGAGCCGGGTCTGGCGAGGCAATTCAACTGTACCAGTTATAAGTTCAGGCGATAATATACTGTATATACCTATTCATATACATACACATATACATATACACATAAACATATACATATACATATACATATACATATGAGAAATTCGCTAGTGAACAGCGACATCAGTCAGAGTGTGATTGGCTGTGTGGTGAAAACGGGAATTTGTGTTGCAGATAGCGACCATCCCAATCTCGGGAACCAGTTAGGTTCTGAGTTCACACAGTTTTAATCATCAGTGGTCGAGTGGTCTAAGGCGAGCGGCGATGGAGCCTCTTCGGTCCCAAAGCAGCAGGTTCGAATCCTGTGCGCGACGGTCATAAAAATTATCTGATAAACATATACATATACTGTGCATATACATATATACATATATACCGATACATATGTGATGGTATGTAGGATCTCTGCAGCAATTCGCCATCATCTAAGTCTATGGGAATTCCTTCTCCGGGTAACAATGGTCCAAGTTCCGGGTATGACGACGCCACATTAAGTGGAGACTTGCTTGGCATGTGGAGACTCCACCAAGGAACAAGTGGAATGACCCTTCCACCCGACACGGCCGGAGGTCGCTTAAGACCAAGCGAGTGCAGAGGGCACCCACATAAGCACGCGACACCATGTGTGGGTGAGTGTACGTTTGTATGTATGTATGTATGTATGTATGTATGTATGTATGTATGTATGTTTGTATGTACGTGTGTATATATGTATGTATGCAGCATGCATGTGTATATGTATGTATCCATGTAGTATGTACGTGTGTATATATGTATGTATGCAGCATGCATGTGTATATGTATGTATCCATGTAGTATGTATGTATGAATATATGTATGTATGTATGTATGTATGTATGTATGTATGTATGTATGTATGCATGTATGTATGTACGTATACATTATATGCATGTATATATATGTATGCTTACATGATTTTTCATGTATGCCTGTGGGCCTGCAGACGTGCGCATATTCTACGAACTTTTACTATGATACGCTTTTAAATCTAATAAATTATTACATTTGTGCCTCCTCGAATATGATCCATAACTTTGTATGTATTTGATGTTGATACTGCTATCACGTCTTATGTTTTCCTCTTATTGTCGTCAAATGATTTTATTCAGCCGGGAAAACCTTCTGCGAGGAGAGGGTGCGTGATACTTGTTCGCATATAAATTATATATGAAGAATCGAAATATATATATGTATATATATATATATATATATATCAAGTTGATTAGACTTCATTACGTAGCCATGCACATACTCAAGCCGAATACGAGCATTTCTCTGTACGTGTTAGTATAGATGATCCCATGTACGAGTACAGGTATCAGTAATAGCACAAACGTGTGAGAGGGACACATTCTTCTAAAACAATGGACGCTACCACGAAGTGCATAGAGAACCAACTACAGTTGGGATATCAATGTGTTTGAATGGGAAACTGTTTCCTGCATTATAGCTTCAAGCATCAAGTGTTGGCGCCAGCTGTTGACACCAACTTCTGGCACCAGCTGTGAACACAACCTAGCAGTTGGCGCCAGCTGAGGTGTAAAGTCAAGGTCTGAACACAAAGTGGCTAGGGAATCGATGTTTGTATGGGAAACTGTCTTCTAAATTGTCTTATAGCTTCAAGCATCAACTGTTGGCGCTAGCCATTGACACCAACTTCTGGCACCAGCTGTGAACACAACCTAGCAGTTGGCGCCAGCATGGGGTACAAGGTCAAGGATGGTCTGAACACAGACTTGAAGGACGAACAGGCGTGTTCGACACGAAAAGAGGTCAAGAGCCAGCGAGAGGTCAAGGGGGAGGTCTGGCAGGTCACGAGTGAGTTCGTAGGTTCGAGGAGGAGATCGGGGAAGAAAAGAAAGATTGGGGAAGGATCACAGTGAAGGCTCAAGGGTGGGCAGACATGGGAGGGAGACAGTGGGGGACCATGGGAAAGGGAGGAGGGTGGCGTGTACACTGGGATTAGGAGTTTGGAATTATGGAAGTAAAGGAAGAGACGGAAGAAGAAGAAGGCAGGATAGAATAGGTAAGGAAACAAGAAAAAGAAGAGTAGGAAGAGGAGGGAAAGGGAAAATGACGATGAGTACACTGGGATTAGGAGTTTGGAATTATGGAAGTAAAGGAAGAGACGGAAGAAGAAGGTAGGATAGAATAGGTAAGGAAACAAGAAAAGAAGAGTAGGAAGAGGAGGGAAAGGGAAAATGACGATGAGTACACTGGGATTAGGAGTTTGGAATTATGGAAGTAAAGGAAGAGACGGAAGAAGAAGAAGGCAGGATAGAATAGGTAAGGAAACAAGAAAAGAAGAGTAGGAAGAGGAGTGGAAGGTAAAAGGATGACTTGTACACTGGGATTAGGAGTTTGGAATTATGGAAGTAAAGGAAGAGACGGAAGAAGAAGAAGGCAGGATGGAATAGGTAAGGAAAGAATAAAAGAAGAGTAGGAAGAGGATGATGTACACTAGGATTAGGAGTTTCGAATTATGGAAGTAAAAGGAAGAGACGGAAGAAGAAGAAGGCAGAATAGAATAGGTAAAGAAAGAATAAAAGAAAAGTAGGAAGAGGATAGGAAGAGGAATGTACACTGGGATTAGGAGGAGTTTCGAATTATGAAAGTAAAAGAAGAGACGGAAGAAGAAGGTAGGATAGAATAGGTAAGGAAAGAATAAAAGGAGAGTAGGAAGAGGAGTGGAAAGGAAAAGGATGTATACACTGGGATTAGGAGTTTGAAATTATGGAGGTAAAGGAAGAGACGGAAGAAGAAGAAGGCAGGATGGAATAGGCAAGGAAAGAATAAAAGAAGAGTAGGAAGAGGAGTGGAAGGGAACAGAACGAGGGAAGTCAGGAGAGGGTAGGCGGGTCTCAATCCTGAGACGATTAAAGAAACGTCAAACTTCACGGGATTAAAAACTACCTCTTTCAACTTACACAGCGACATACTTTATACACATTGAGGACTCCATTATGCCTAATCGAGCCTCGGTTCCCGAGCCACAGGGGCGAAAATAGTGCCCTTGACAAACAAAAGACGACCTTAACGGCAGACACCTCGTTTTCCCCCAGAAGACCTCAGTGAGAATCTCCTTACACGAAGACCTCTTCCGCGGAGTCGCGTTCCAATCTCAAGTGGCCGAGACCGGAAAGGAAAGAGGTGACAAGGTGGATTCAGGTGGTGGAGTAGGTGGGGGGGAGGAGGGACAAGGGGACAGAACGGGGTGGAGAAGGTGGAAGAGGTATAGAGACGAGAGGGTGGAGGGGAAGTGGTGGTGAGGTTAAAGAGGATTAGTAGGCGTAGTAGGGCTGGTGGAGGTGAGGGTGGAAGATGATGTAGAAAATTGAGAAAGTGGAGGAAGTGGAAGGATTGAGCAGTTGACTGGGTAGCTGTGCCGACTGGGGTGGAAAGACATAGTCATGTGTATGTAGAAATGAATTATATTTATTTCATACAAGCATACTCCTTTACATATACACTTGAATACATATAAGAAAATATACATCTGAATCCACATATACGTATATACTTACGTACATACGTACGTACATATTTACATACATATATACATACATATATGCATGCATGCCTACACACACATACATACATACGTATGTACATATATACAGTACATACATACATGCATATACATACACACACATACATATACACATGCAACATACATACAGGCGAATGCTACCACTATCTGTGTGAGTTTGTGTGTGTGTGTGTGTGTGTGTGTGTGTGTGTGTGTGTGTGTGTGTGTGTGTGTGTGTGTGTGTGTGTGTGTGTGTGTGTGTGTGTGTGTGTGTGTGTGTGTGTGTGTGTGTGTGTGTGTGTGTGTGTGTGTGTGTGTGTGTGTGTGTGTGTGTGTGTGTGTGTGTGTGTGTGTGTGTGTGTGCGAGAGAGAGAGAAAGAGAGAGAGAGAGAGAGAGAGAGAGAGAGAGAGAGAGAGAGAGAGAGAGAGAGAGAGAGAGAGAGAGAGAGAGAGAGAGAGAGAGAGAGAGAGAGAGAGAGAGGATAGAGACGAACGAACAGTAAGAGAGAGACAGACAGACAGATAGACAGACAGGTAGACATACAGACAGACAAACAGACTGACAGACAGAGAAAGAATATTGGACAAAGGCATTCTAGCAATGCAAAGGAAACACACAATGAAAGAAAATAATAATGAAGAGAAGAAAAGAATCTGAATGACAGCCCCTTGAGAAAATCCTTGCGTCTGGCCAGTCCCGCAGGGATTAGAACGAGGAGGATGGAGAACAAGCGGATTAAGAGATAAAGGAGGAAGTGGAGGAGAACGAGGAGGAGGAGGAGGAGGAGGAGGAAGAGGAGGAGGAAGAGAAGAGGTATTAGCAGCAGGAAGACCAGAGACAGAAGAAGGAGGACAAGGAGCAGAAGGAGTAGTAGGAGATAGAAGAGAAGTAAAACTTATAATTGCATCGCTGATAATCATAACCCGTGTTGGAGATAGAAGTAAAATTTATAATTACATCAGCGATGATTAATTATAACCAGTGTTTTTATCCTTAGGGGCAATGCTGTACTGGAGATATAGAGGCCGAAACGTTGTAAAGAAGAGATTTCAAGAAGTCAGTGGAAAGAAGGGAAAACGGAAATTGAAATTACCCATCATTCCCGTTTTATGTCTTGCATTTCTATTGGAAAGACGCAGAGTGCGGGGTGATCTAATAAAGGTGTTCAAGTGGATCAAAGGTTTTAACAAGGATGATGCAAACTCGCAGTAATGATATTAAACTGGGCAAATTTAGATTTAAGATGGAAATAGGCAAGAATTGGTTTACTAATAGGGTGGTCGACGAATGGAATAGACTTAGTAACCATGTAGTAGGCGCTGAAACTATCAGTTGTTCTAAAAAACGATTAGGCAAATTTATGGATGGGGATGACAGGTGGTGATGGATACGGAACTGCCTAGTGTAGGCCTTATGGTCTCTTGCAGTCTCCTTCATTCTTATGTTCTTATGTACTGCATCATTCTCAATGGGGAACTGTGGATTGATGTAGACAATAATTTTGAAACGAATGCATCGACAACTTAACTAACATTACCAAAAATAAAACCTGTTAGGCACTTTCTGGACTTGAAGCCCTGACTAGGGGGTATGGACGATACCTCTTTTAGAGGAAAACGAAGTAAAAGCCATTTGAAACAATAAGCAAGACTCAAGTGTTCACATGGAAAATTAACAACAGACCTACAATCCATTATTTGATGGAGTTAGCTATGTTTCTGAGAACGAATTTATATATATGTGGTATATGGATACATACACACACAAACACACACACACACACACACACACACACACACACACACACACACACACACACACACACACAGTTTGAACAAGTTAGATGAGAAAGTGGTGTGTGCAAAAACAATATATAAATTTAAAAATAGTTTAGATAAAATGAGATATGAAGGCGGGACACCACGAGCATAGCTCCCCTTCCCGTAAAGTACAACTAGGTAAATACAACTAGGTAAATACACACACACACACACACACACGCACGCACGCACGTACGCATGGCGTGCGCATGCAGACGTACAGTAATCGTCCGCAACTTTCGTCCACACGTAAATTGAAGTCGCTTCATTTGATGTTTACAAAGAAGAGAAAGGGGAAACGAAAGAATTCAAGAAAAGGGGAAAGTTGTGGTCGTAATGAGGGGAACTGGCACGCGAGAGGGGACTTTTGGCCTGTAACAGTTCTGTTAGAGGGGACGGGCAGGGAGGGGAGTGGTGGAGGGAAAAGGTGAGGAATGGAGAGGGGAAATAAAAGGTAAGGGGAAGGGGAGAGGGAAGGGGAGGGAAGAGTGGAATGGGGAAGGAAAAAAGAGAGGGGGAAGTAGAGGGAGGAACATAAGAATAAAGGAGACTGCAAGAGACCATAAGGCCTACACTAGGCAGCTCCGTATCCATCACCACCTGTCACCCCATCCATAAAGTTGTCTAATCGTTTTTTAGAACAACTGATAGTTTCAGCGCTTACTACATGGTCACTAAGTTTATTCCATTCATCGACCACCCTATTAGTAAACCAATTCTTACCTATTTCCTTCTTAAATCTAAATTTGTCCAGTTTATACCCATTACTGCGAGTCCTGCCCTGTTGTTTTAATATGATGACCTTGTTTGCATCACCCTTGTTATAGCCTTTGATCCACTTGAACACTTTTATTAGATCACCCCGCACTCTGCGTCTTTCCAGAGAGTGTAAGCTTAGGTGCCTAAGCCTCTCTTCGTAAGGCAAATTTCCGAGTCCATGTATCATTTTGGTTATTCTTCTC